>NC_044304.2:147211841-147523185 GCF_007474595.2 Lynx canadensis
CCGGCTTGGGTCGCTTTGTCAGAGCAGCCCCAGGAAATGGACACCCCAGGGGACACAGCGGGTGAGGTGGACCCAGGCTGGATCTGCCTCTGAGCCCCCTCTCTCAGATACCATCTTGAGGAGTGGGAGAAGTGTGGCAGAGGGGCCGGAGGCTCTGTGGAGGACAGAGAGGAGTAGCCACCTCTGCCCAAGGTTGGGCATCTAGGAAGGCTTCTCAGAGGAGGGGACCTATGAGCCGGATCTCAGTGGCTAAGCAGGAGTTTGCCAGGGCTGGGAGGGTGGCGGTGGAAGGTTAGGCTGGGCAGAAGCCTCCTCATGCAGAGGCAGAAATTGACTGCACAGGAGGGAGCTGGGGAGATGACAGCAGGTCAGTGTGACTGGTGCAGGCGGTGGCGGGTTTTGCCCTTAAAAGAACTCCTTAAAAGTGAGGATCGAGGGGCGCCTGGGTGGCGCAGTCGGTTAAGCGTCCGACTTCAGCCAGGTCACGATCTCGCGGTCCGTGAGTTCGAGCCCCGCGTCAGGCTCTGGGCTGATGGCTCGGAGCCTGGAGCCTGCTTCCGATTCTGTGTCTCCCTCTCACTCTGCCCCTCCCCCGTTCATGCTCTGTCTCTCTCTGTCCCAAAAATAAATAAACATTGAAAAAAAAAAAAAAAAATTAAAAGTGAGGATCGAATCCCCGTTTCTTTCCTTCCCCGTCTGTTACCTCCTTGCTGTAGTCCAAGGGCCTGTTCCAGCTCCACTGGCCTTCCTGGGCTCGTTCTTCTGCCCTCACAGCCCCTGCCCTCACCATCCCTGTGGCTGTCCCTTCTGGCCCTTGGGTCTGGCCTCAGAGGTACCCACCCTCTGCCTCCAGGAAGGCTTCCTCATGATCAATCACCATGTTCCGTGATCATTAATCATGGCGCTTTTCAATAACTGAAACCATCTGATTACCATTTGCATACTCTGTGTTGTCTGCCCTTAAACTTAAGCTCCACCTAAGCAGGGACCTGATCTAGCTTGTCTCCAGAATTGAGAACCAGGTCTGGGAGTTAGGGATATCTTCTATAAAGATTTGTCAAATGAACCTAGGAAGAACTTTCTAGCAGTGAAAGCAATTTAAAAAATAAAGTGGGGGAGGGGCACCTGGGTGGCCCAGTCAGTTAAGCGTCTGACTCTCGGTTTCGGCTCGGGTCACGATCTCCCGGTTCATGGGATGGAGCCCTGCGTCGGGCTTTGTGCTGACAGAGCAGAGCCTGCCTGGGATTCTCTCTCCCTCTCTCTTTCTGCCCCTCCCCATCCCCCAAATAAATGAATAAACTTTAAAATAAAAATAAAAGTAAAATGGCCCCAGCAGGGCCTATCACTAAAGTGGTTCAACAGAAGCACTACAGGTGGGCCTTGGGGCATGGAAGGTCATTAGACTAAAACTCCTGGACCCTGAGCATGGCTCCATGAAGACCAGGGCCTGACACGAGGGTAGACTCTGTTTCCACTGGGACTTGGGTCTATCAGAGGGAGGCCTTTGCCTGCGTCAGAGTCGAGGAGCCTCCCGACAGGGAATTCAGCCTAAGGAACAAGAGAGTCATGCACATCGCTTAGGTTCTAGAACAACAGGCCAAGGTCAGGGAGGAGATTCAATTCTGGGCCAGCAAGCGTCTGTTCCCAAGGCTGTGCTGTGGGCCAGCTGCCATACAGAGGGGGCTGAATCACAAAGAAAAGAAAAGCAAAAAGAGACTCTTAGGTAACATCTCTCCTGGGCACCAAGAGGGCATGGGGGCTCTGGTTGACAGAAGCTCCATCAAGGGCAGAGTGTCCCTGGAGAGCTGCTGAGCGGTTGGGAAGGTTATGCCCTGGTGTGGATGTGGCCTGCCTAGAATATGGGGTCCCCTTGCCTTTACTAGCACAAAGGTGCCTCTGGACCTGGAATCGCAACAGGAGGGCAAGATGTTGGTGGCCAGACTGGACGGCTGTGACATTACATGGAATACCCACAGGCTGGGGATTCAGGGATCCAGGAAAAAACTGTCCAGGTCACAGCTTTGGTGGCCCTTTCTTGCCCCTGAACAAGTTGTGTGTGCAAAACAGAGTAGCTTCTGGCCCTCAAATCAGTGAATGGTCCCCCTCGTCTCGAATGTCCTAGGCACTTCCTGACACTTCCTGCTATGCTGTCAGGCGCTTCGCACTTCGGTGGTGAGCCAGGAAGAAAATCGATAACACCAGAGTTGCAAGGGATTTCTCACCAACTTGTCTGTTCCTTCTGGCACCCACCACGGAAAGAGAGTGAATCTCTACCTTCCAGGGGCCTGTGGTCTATTTGGAGAGGTAAGACACACACACAGACACGCACATGCACACACACACACACACACACACACACACACACAAGCCCAAGCCTGCACTGGAGGTCTGCATTCATCTGCATTGACGGGGGGGGGGGGGGGGGGGTGCAAGGGAGGGGAAATATTTTAGTCAGTGACTAAGCTCAGGGCACACAAATCTTAACCTTCTTGTCCACAGAGAGGTGTGACATTAAAGGGTGCTTTTGGAGAAGAGCTAACAGTAATAGGGATAAGGACACTGGTGCCTGAATAGTGGCCCACACTGTCCACAGCCCGGTGGGACCAAAGTGGCAGGGTTGGGGGGGGTGTGGAGGGACGCAGCAGACTGACCCATGAGGATATGTGTCATGGGTCTTGTCTTTTTTATCATTGAATCTCCAGGGCCTGCCTCAGTGCCCAGAGCATAGTAGGTGTTCAAGGAATCTCTGTGAAATGAGTGAAAACAAGTCGCTGGGATATTGTGGTTTGTGTGGCTAGAACATCTCCACGGGGTCTGCTCCCTTGCTGCTGTGGGTTTATTATTGTTACCATTGTTATCATTGTATTGTTCTGAGTTTAATTTTCCCCAGGACCAGGAGAGCTCCAGGTGCAGACCAAGTCTTCTGATCCTCTGACCCCTGGCCCAGGTACTTCCCATTCCACGCTGATGGCAAGCAAGTGAGCCAAGTAAGGGAGCCCTGGTCTCACTTCAAACCCCTGCTCACTCCCTCCTGCCCCCTCCCCCTTTCCCTGTCTCCTCAAAGACAACTGTCTTTACCTTCTTGGAAGAAGGGGAGCTCCCAAGACACCCCTCGCCCTCCCTGCTTCCCTGCAGCCCCCCCCCCCCCCCAGCTGAGATAGCTGGATACAGCGCGAAAGTCCTGGGCTCCCAAATTGGTCTGGAAAACAACGCAGCTGTACCCGATCTCAGTTAATCCAGCACATGCTGGCACTACCATCTCAGGATTGCACAGTAAGTGATGTACAGCATGCAGAAGTACTCTGTGAATTTTGAAGTCCATGCAAATGTTCATTATTATCATCTTTTGAGCTCAACCTCTCTGGAATGTCTCTGTGTGGCTTCCAAACCTCACTCTGAGAAAGGGAGGGACATCTATTTACGCTCGTGTCTTTCCTGTGTGTGTTGGGGGGAAGTGCTGTGGGGGAGAGCATTAGGATGGGGGTCCGTGCAAGGAGGGAAGAGGGGATGGGAAAGGGAGGGGACACCTGTTTTTTAAATGGTTATTGATCTTTGAGAGGGGGCAGAGTCAGGGGGGCAAGGGATCGGAAGCTGGCTCTGTGCTGACAGCCGACAGCCTGAGGTGGGGCTCGAACTCACGAAATGTGAGCTCATGACCTGAGCTGAAGCTGGATGCTCGACCAACTGAGCCACCCAGGCGCCCCCGGGGTACATATGTTTTGTAGGGAGCAGGAAGAGGAGCAGGAGTTTGTCAGACAAGCATGGAGGCCTGACCAGTTTGCATCCTGCACCTGAGCTCAGAAATAAACTTGCATGAGGCAGACTTTTATTCTAGGTGAATTTTGAGTAGAAGGGGAAGTTATCAGTTCAACAATGATTTATTAAATTTCTACTGTGTTCTCTGAAAGCACCATAGGAATATATGAAAAAAGTACAGTAGAACTGCACTGTTCCAGATCTCACATTTCTGACAATCCATCCTTCTGGAAGAGAGTCAAGAACTAGGAAGGAAAAAAGGTCATTGATTAGTCAGAAATACGCCACAAAGTACACACATAAATACACACATTTGTATATTTACTCTGGGCCTATTAACTTTTAATTTGCACGTAGCTCTAGCAGACTTATTTATCTGTTTATTTATTTGTTTGTTTATTATTTTTGTTTTAAATAATAGTTGTGGCTATGCCTTTTTATTTATTTTTTGTTAAAAAATTTTTTTAATATTTATTTTTGAGAAAGAGAGTGTGAGCAGGGGACGGGCAGAGAGAGAGGGAGACACAGAATCTGAAGCAGGCTTCAGGCTCCGAGATGTCAGCACAGAGCCTGATGAGAGGCTTGAACCCATGAACTGTGAGATCATGACCTGAGCCGAAGTCAGACGCTTAACTGACTGAGCCACCCATCTGCCCCGCCTTTTTTTTTTTTTTTTTCAGGTTTTCTTTTTTTAAGTCATGTCTTCACCCAATATGGGGCTGGAGCCCACAACCCCCCAGATCAAGAGTCCCATGCTCCAGGACTGAGCCAGCCAGGCCTCCCAGCTGTAACAGATTTAGATGTTACAAACTTGAAAGAGAGTTGCTACTATGGATGGGTCTATAAACAGTGGTCTAAAATTAGCCTAAAAACAAGGTAGGAGAGAAGGAAATCTAGCAAACCTGGTTTTGAAAGTCAGAGTCAGCTGTGATTTAGGGTGTGCGGAAAATGGCCTTCTGTATACCTCAATAACTTTTGTGTTGACCTCATTGTATGACCATATGCTACACAGGGCAACCTCTGAGAGCCAGAGAGGTGAAGGAACTTGCTCAAGTCTGCATAGCCAGCCGGGCAGCTTAAGTGGTACCCAGGTCTCCTTGTCCTACCTGGCCCAGGGTTCTTTCCACTGCTCATACAGGGATCCTAACTGAGACCCCAAGTTCCCAAGAAAACCTCAAATTCTGTTCTAGGTCTTCTTTTTTTTTTTTTTTTAATTTTTTTTTTCAACGTTTTTTATTTATTTTTGGGACAGAGAGAGACAGAGCATGAACGGGGGAGGGGCAGAGAGAGAGGGAGACACAGAATCGGAAACAGGCTCCAGGCTCTGAGCCATCAGCCCAGAGCCTGACGCGGGGCTCGAACCCACGGACCGCGAGATCGTGACCTGGCTGAAGTCGGACGCTTAGCCGACTGCGCCACCCAGGCGCCCCTGTTCTAGGTCTTCTATCTGAGACATCGGGAACATGTGTGCCTACTTTTAGAAAGAATTCCTTCGTAAATGATGATAATGAAGAAAAGATTGGGATCTGACAGAGGTCCTGTATGCCCTGTGGCCCCCAAACACATACACCAGCTATCTGGAGGCAAAGACTAACCCTGAGGAAGCAGACAGACAGCAAAGATTTTGCTCTGGGAGAAAGAAAAGGTCCGTCCCTTCCTTCTATGGGGCCCATGCTGACTTTGAGGGTCAGACTAGGCAACGAGAACCAGAAGACGGTGCCAACGGGGGTGCTGATGGCAGGGCAGGCTTGTGATCCCCTGACATGCGCCAGGGGAGTGTGTGGAACATCTCATCAGGTATATAAATACCGGACAGGCTTATTATTGGGTGTATACGGCCGCATTATTTTAATTCAGCGATCCTGTCCCCGGTGGTGGGCATCCCGCCAGTCTGCATTCCCACATCCTGCTGCCGACTCCGGGCCCACCCGTTTCTATATTGAGGAGCTCCTCTCCATAAATAAAGAACAGGAGTCAGGCACGAAAGAAAGGCCATTTAGAGCGCTGGGAAGGCTGTCACATGGCCCAACAAAGGGCAGGAAGTGCCGGGCGGTGGCCCTGTGTCGGTCCCCAGACCCAGCTCACCTGGCTGGGCTGTAGGGTCTTTGTGCAACAAATGTCAGGCCCAAGTCCTGAACTTCCTGCCATTTGTCAGGCTGTGCTGTGACCCAGAGTTCACCGAAATGCTTGCTGCTCCCAACAATACACACATACATCCTTTGGAAAAATTCTCTCTCTTTCTCCTGTCCAGGCAGTGATGGCTTTTTATGGAAGAGGCCGGGGGGATCCAGGGCTGAGCCATGGAAAGTTTCAGTTGTATTTCTCTTCTGAAGAAGCCTGGCTCAGACACAGCAGGGAGAGGGCAGGATCCCAGGGCCAGGGGACAGAAAGGAGCCCTGAGGTCCCACCCTGGCTCTGCTCCAGACTGGCTTGGAGCTGTGAGGCCATGGGGTGGGGGTGTCTGCTTCTGTGACCCATTTGCTTTCTGCTCCCGAATGAGACTCCAGAGTCTCTGTCCCACCTGTCTCCCCTGGGACCCCAGGATTTCTCTGCCCCAGAGTACGCTGCAATCAGCATCCAGAATACCTACATGCCCACAGAGGTGAGCCTCCTGGAGCAAAAAATCAGGCCATGTGTCTGAAACAGAGGCTCAAGGATTGGAAGCCATGTCCCTGGCTCCCAGCTGCATCCTGGGACTCAGCGACTCAGGTCACTTCTCTGGGCAACAACGGAAGACTTTAACCACCCGCTCTGCTCACTTGGGCTGTGCTCAGCTGCACACAGTGGCTCCCAGATACTGGGATAAACACTGGTCAAGTGGTCCCCTCTCCCCTGTAAACTGAAGAAAGAGAAACGTGATATATTTTCCAGCTTGCTAAATTTATTCCATTGAAAGGACCATCCCTTCATTCTGAGATTATGTTCTGAAGTGGAGAAAAAGAAAAATGTGAATTTCCCCATGCTGCTAAGCGTATTCAGTTTTAAGGGTTGTCCTTTATGCTGGCATTATCTTCTTCCTTCCTCCCTAACATGACTTTCTTAGTGTTAAAATGTGCTTTTGTTTATGACATCCCAGTAATTTAAAAATGTGTTTATTTGGTGCCCCTGGCTGACTCAATCAGAAGAGCAGAGGACCTTTGATCTCCAAGTTGGAGCCCCATGTTGGGCATGGAGATTACTTAACAAACAAACAGACAAACTTTAATAAATTTTAAAAAATAAGTGTTTTTGTTTGATTGAACAAAGAGGTGACAGTTCTATGCTAGCCCTCTGAACAAAAAACAAAAACAAAAACCAAACAACCACCAGCACCTGCAGCTTGTAAAGGAACCACACGAGGTGCACGGAAGAGGAAGACTGGGCTGTCTCCCTCAAGGGGCTATGGCTTGGTGGAGGGCCACAGACCTGCAATGGTGACACATTACAAAATCTCAAGGGATTCTGTGCCAAAGTGTGGGACCAAAGTTACTGGTGCCATTGGAGCTCAGAGGGGAGTCTGGCCCGAGAGAGTCTTTTCCATAGCAAGCACTCAATTAACAGTGGCTGAGTAAACGAATGACAGGAAACCACTGAAGAGGACTTAGGAAAATTGGGACTTGGGGGGCACCTGGGTGGCTCAGTCAGTTGAGCGTCAGACTCTTGATTTCAGCTCAGGTCATGATTTCATCGTTCGTGGGATAGAGCTCCCACATTGGGCTCTGCCCTGACAGTGCAGAGCCTGCTTGGGATTCTCTCTCTCTCCCTCCACCCTCACCCCCCCCCCCGCTCCTCCTCAGTTCGCACATGCACACACACTCTCTCTCTCTCTCAAAATAAATTTTAAAAAAGGAAAATTGGGACTTGGAGGGGGAGGAAGTCTTGGTGAGGGGGCGGAGATAATGAAAGGTATTGCTGGTCAGCGTGTCAGCCCAAGCACAGGCACAGAGGCCCAAAAGAACACGCTTGTATGGGGGCTGCGGGGACTAGTGTGACTGAAGCAGAGACAGTACTAATCGGAGTGGTTGGCTCTGCTGTTAAATAAGTGCAGATGCGCCTTGAGATGTGTTTGGACTGGATGCAGCCATTAATGGGGGAGCCATGGCAGGTTCTTGAGCAGGGCAGTGCCAGGGTGAAATGCTAGATGAAGGCGATGACCCTGACAGCTGGCGTGTAGGGCTCGGAATCGAGAGCCTGGGGAGCAGCCAGAGGACTCCAACCTGGAAGGGCAGGGGGTGGGGGTGTGGGCAGTAGGGCTGGCGAGGGGGCACTGCCAGGATGGCAGGAGGAACTGAGACTTTCATTCGGGAGTCTAGGAAAGTTTTGACATGCCTGAACAGAGGGAGATGTGGGAGAGGTAAGAGGTTCGGGATAAGACCCATGAGCTTGGCTACGGGTTTGCCAGCTTTGAGATGGCCGGACTGGCGAGTGTAAGTGTGCAGCCGCCCAGGGCTGTAGTGAGAGAGCTGGGGAAGGGACCCCGGCCTCCTCGCCGAGGGACGGGAGAGGAGAGGCCACCTGGTGCTCCTGTGGCTGCGGTCGGGGGATGGGGGGGACCCCATGGGAGCCGGGGTGCTGGCCCTTCCCAGGAAGATCTCCAGCTTGGCTCAATAATGTGTGGAATTCGGGCCTGGATTGAAGGAGTTGAAAGCCGCCAGTGAGGGACTCTCTCCGGGAGGGGGGCTGTCAGGCAGGCCGGCCTGCCCGCTCTAGCAGCTTAGATAACCCGGAGCTATTTCAGGAAGAGAGTCCTAAGAAGATAAACAGGCCAGTGGCCAGCAGATGGACAGATAACCTGTGCTTACCGGAGGAAAGGCAAGAGGGCCCTCTGGGGACAGGGTCCTTCGAGACAGCAAGGTGCCAGGGTGCGTCAGATGGGGGAGGTGTGGGGCTGCACCTGGGGAGGGGGCGTCTCATCCCCCGGGCCCTGCCAGGCAGAAGCCCCTGTGATTCTGATGGTAAATGGAGACAGGAAGTTCCCTCAAGTCCAGAAGCTTTGGAACTTACTCGGGTCCGAGTGCCCCCAAACAGCCCCGGGATCGCAGGCTCTTTATGTTTTACTCTTTCAGGTTGTCCGGGAATCAGTTGCCTGCCCGCATTTACTGGCGGCACGGCCCCGGGGTGGTGCAGTGCGTGCGTGTGTGGGCTGGTGGTTGTAGAAGTTGAGTGTGTGTGATGTGTGGGTGTAACGTGTGTGGTGTGGGGGGGGGGTGGTATGGGGGTGAAGTATGTGTGCCGTAGATATGTGTGTGTGTGTAGCATGCACGCGTGGGGTACGGGTGTGCGGTGGGCGCGGGGTGTGCGTGGGTGCGGTACGCGTGTGTACTGTGTGTGTGTGGATGTGTGCGCGCAGTGGGTGTGGGGACTGTAAGTACAGTATGTTGTGCGGTGTGTGTGTGAGGGTGTGTGTTGCGTGTGAGGTCTGTGGGTCCAGTATACCGTGGGGAGTGTGCGTAGTACGTGTATACGGTACGAGCGTGCGGCACGTGTGCGGGGGTGCGGGTACGGGTGTGTACGCGTGAGTAGCACGTGTGTGCAGCTCCGGCCAGCGGGGGGCGCGTGCCCGTGGTGTGAGGGGCGGGCAGTCCTGGCAGGCTCCGGGCCCAGCTCCCACCCCTCACCCCCTTGAAAACAGCGCTGTGACAAGCGGTGGCCCTCGGCGACTTCAGAACACGCTCTGAAGCCCGAAACCGCCACGAGACGCCTTCAGGATTCAGTTCCAGGCCGCAGGCAGCCACCGTGCCCACCTTGCCCTCCCGGGGACCTCCTTGTCTATGTGTTTTCCTGTCTCTGGGCCCCTGTTTGCGCCATTTCCTCTCTGTGGAAGGCCCTGCCCATCCTCTCCACCTCAAAAAGCATCTTTGTCCTTGAAGGCTCGGCTCCCAGACCCCGGACAGTGACACCTTCATGGGCGCTTTCCTGGTTCAGGCCCGCTGCCCTCCGCCCGCTCCCGGCTCAGAGCTTCCCTTAAAACAGGCTTATGGCAGTGGGTGGGGCTGTGGCCATTTGCTGAGCCCGCTGCACTGAGACACCACGGGGGCAAGGATGGGGAGCCGGGCCCAGACACTGGCCCCGGCCCCCGGGCTCCTCTCCGGGCCTCCCGGCAAGGCTTTGCTCCATCCACACACGGGCCTCACTGCAGCACGTTTTCTCATGGCCGTCTCTACAGGACCTCACACCTGGTTCTGCACCTCAGTTCCTGACTCTCCTGCCGGCACCCAGGCTTAAACACTGGGCTTCCTGGGCGCACCTAGGTGGCTCAGTGAGTTAGGCATCTGACTTTGGCTCAGGTCATGATCTCGCGGTCCATGGGTTCGAGCCCCGTGTCGGGCTCTGTGCTGACAGCTCAGAGCCTGGAGCCTGCTTCCGATTCTGTGTCTCCCTCTCTCCCTGCTCCTCCCGACTCATACTCTGTCTCTTAAAAATAAATAAACATTACAGAAATAATTTTAAAAAAGCGAACTGGGCCTCTTCCACTGTCCTGCATGTGTATGCACGCTCGAGTGTGTGTGCATGACAGAAAGAGAGAGGGAGAGAGAGAGGGAGACGAGTCACTGACCACATCTGTTCTTCTGGTCAGTGGCTGGACTCATGACAAGGAAGAAGATGTCATGATGTCTCTTGTCACTGTCCTTCCCCACTTCAGGTTTTGGTTTCCTCTGATTAGACTATGCAGTAACAGCAAACATTGATGAGGTATTGGTTAGGGTCAAGGTGACAACTCCTTCGCCCCCTAGAGACAACGCAGCAGGGAACATCCAAAGCACAGCCCCCCAACCCCGCCCCACAGACCTGGGTGAGCGTTTCCTTGGGTAGCCAAGGAATGGGTCCTGCCACAGTGCTTTCCAGAACGGCCACACCGCTCCACTCCCAACTTGCCTATCTTGTTACCAACCACAGAGCACTTCATGTGCCTCTGAGCTTTCTCCCCCCATGTGGTCTGTTCGTACCTTAGGCCTGTCTGTCTTCTGTTGGGCTTGATGACCTACCCCTGTCCTTTGTATATTCTAGATTTTACCTAGAATTAGAATAAACTCAGTGTTGGTTTTAGACCTGGCAATGGCTTCTCCCATTCTATCATCCATCTATTAATTTTGTTCATAGTATCCTTCTTTGTCAATGAAGCCTTCATTTTGATGTAGAAAAAGGAAACTTTTATTTTTTTTCAGTGTTTATTTTTGAGAGAGAGAGAGATTGTGCGCATGAGCAGGGGAGGGGCAGAGAGAGAGGGAAACAGAGGATTCAAAGCTTTTAGCACAGAAGTCATAAACCAAGAGATCATGACCCGAGCCAAAGTTGGACGCTTAATCGACTGAGCCACCCAAACCTCCCCCCCAAAATCAAACTTTTAAATTTTTGTGCATGCTTTTGAAATTTTAAGATGTCCTTTCCAGTTTCTAAGTCACAAAAATATTCTCCTATGGGGGTGCCTGGGTGGCTCAGTCAGTCTAAGTGTCCGACTCTGGATTTTGGTTCCGATCATGGTCTTGCTGTTTGTGGGTTCAAGTTCCACATTGGGCTCTGTGCTGACGGCACAGAGCCTGCTTGGAATTCTCTCCCCCCCCCCCCCCCCCTGCCCTTCCTCCCCATCTCAAAACAAATAAAAAAAAATATTCTCCTATACTTTCTTATACTAGCCTTACAAGGTTAATACCTTTTCTTGTACCAGGCTTATACTTTATCTAGTGTTTTCCATAGCGACAGGTACTCTGCAAGTGCTTTGCAGACACTTTGCAGACACTTAACAGGTGGAGACTGCCTCAGATCCATGTATTAACTTGTTCAATGCTCACAACCCTGGGAGGTGGGCACTGTTACTATCATCCCCATGCTACATTTTAGAAAACTGAGGCACAGAGAGGTGAAGTGACTTCTCCAGGGTCACACGGGTAACAAGCTGAAGAATCTAGGAGTCTGGCTCCAGAGACTGTATCTTCAATGTCAGTGCTAAACCTTCTCTCTCAGGTGAACTTCACAGCAACCCTTAGCATAATGATTAACTTTATAGGTCAACTTGACTGGCTGAGGGATGGATGCCCAGAGAGTGGGTAAACTGTTTCTGGGTGCATTCTTGAGGGTGTCTGCCCTCTCCCTCAGACTGAATTATCTCACCAGCTTTCCTGGTTCTCCAGCTTGCAAATGGCAGATCTTGGGACTTCTTGGTCTCCATAATGGCATGAGCAAATTCCTACAGTAAATCTCCTTTTGTATGTATCTCTAGGTATCCTGTTGGTTCTGTTTCTCCAGAGAGCCCTGATTAGTACACTCAGAGTAAATGAACAGATGCCACTCCTCCTTGCCCTAGCTCACAGCCCCAGACAGCCGCAAAGTCAGTCTGAGCTTACAGCCTGTGCCTTGAGCCACTGCACTTCGTTCCCACTGGGAAAGAAAGCCTGAGGTGAGCACCTGGACCTAGGTGGCTCATTTTTTAAAAAAAAAAATTTTAAGGTTTATTTATTTATTTTGAGAGAGAGAGAGACAGAAAGACAGAGAGAGAGAGAGATGGAGAAAATGCATGCGTGAGCTGGGGAGGGGCAGAAGGAGAGAATCCCAAGCAGTCTCTACACTGTCATCACAGAGCCCAATGCGGGGCTTGAACTCACAAACCATGAAATCATGACCTGAGCCAAAATCAAGAGTCAGATGCTTAACTGACTGAGCCACCCAGGCACCATAGGTGGCTCATTTTATAAAATACCCACCCCCCCAAATAAAGCAAGTTAAAAAAATAAAGAAAATGATCCCAAAGAATAGGAGTGGGGGCTTGAAGAGAGCAAAGCGGGAAGGAGGGCAAGCCAGTCCAAAGAAGCCCTTCTAGGCTGGC
This sequence comes from Lynx canadensis, assembly GCF_007474595.2. Lineage (NCBI taxonomy): Eukaryota > Metazoa > Chordata > Mammalia > Carnivora > Felidae > Lynx > Lynx canadensis. The sequence goes on from NC_044304.2 coordinate 147,224,398, forward strand.
TACTGCCGTGGCAGCTGGGGCTCCATCCTGCTGGAAACCTCTGAGGGAAACATAGAAAGGGTCTCAGAATTGTCCTGTGAAGAATGGGACAGCATATACCCAGAAGCTCCCATTCCCCCACTGGCCAAGAATTATCCTGTCACGCGTATGAGTGTCCAGAGTACCCGGTCATGGAGGAGCCTGGGGGGCAGAATGGTGACAGGTGCATCTGACAGGTGCTGGCAAGGCTCGCTGCTACAGCCGCGGCTGGGGGAAGGGTGGGTGCGGAATACGTGAGGCCAGGTGCTGCCTGGAGTTATTACTACTTGACACGTCCCTCCTAGTCTCCAGAAATTTCTCTCCCTGCAGACCCGTCTTGTTTCTCCAAGCAGATCACTGGCTTCTGGGATGTGGGCATGGGCACATCAGCTCATTGATCTTTATTTCCTCATGGTGTCCAGTGAGGTGCTGAGAACAGAGCACACTCTGATACAACAACCTCATCCTTTACTGAACAGCTTTTATGTTCCTGGCAGGTTTGGGGGTGGGGGGGGGGTGGTGGGGGCTGGTTCTCTGCCTCTGCATCACTTTAATCCTAGTGACAGCTCTGCTCTGCTTTTGGGTGAGGACGTACAGGCTGAGAAGTTTAGGGACTCACTGCAACAGAGCTAAACCAGAATCTAGGCTGGTGCCAAACAGGGACTCGGAGCTCCCTGAGTGCTGGTTCAAGGAAGCTCGTGACCCAGCTTCGGTCACCTGGACCCAGGACACCAGGGGGAATGGGGAGGAAGGAGCCTTTACTCAGAGGAAACAGCCAGAGGCTTATAGGCGAGAGAGGCAGGAGAGCTGGGGCTTGTATAAGGAAGAGCACTTTGGCCAAGTGCAGGAAATTTGTGGGAGGCTCTCCTAAAAGAGTTGCTGCTTTGGGGGCGGGGGTGGGAGAAGGTCAGGGCAGGGGAGGTTACTCCTTATACCTCAGGCGGCAATGGGTGGGGGAGCTTGGGCTGAACTTTAAAATGCCCCAGTCACACTGCAGTCTCCATGAGGGCAGGGGAGACGCAGAGAGAAGCCGCCTTTCTCTGCCCACGAGAGCATCTGGGTACGTGTGTACCTTTGTCACGGTCACGGAGGGTGGAAGATAAATTGGGGTGGTGCCCACTTCCCAGCATATCCCCCTGGTTACATTCTGTCACCAGTCTTAACCCACCCACCAGACCAACCCCCAACCTCACAGCTGAGCGGCCGCTCCACACTTCTGTTACTGGTTTTCAGCAACGGGCCTAACGGTTCTTGGGGGCTCCTCCATTACGTCACAGGGGAGCAGCTGGGATGCTCTTCCTGTAGACTCCCACCAGCTGCCACCCTTCCCAGGCTTGCACAGTTCAATGGCAGCAGGAATGGAAAAAGGGACAAGAGGTTCCCCAGACCCGTGGCCTGGTCAGCCCTTGACCGAGGTAGGATTTGTCCTTGGTGTCCCTCTCGCATGTTCCTCCCCTGACTTCAGTATAATCTCTGTCTCTGTGAGTAACTGACTTGTCCCCCACTCCTTTAGCCTGGCCCCGGTCCTGGTCCTGGGCTCTGGGTTCACACCACGCTCCCCTCTAATGCCACTTCCAAGAGGCAGCCCCTGCCAACAGTTAGCTGTTTATATTAGTGACATATGTTTAAAAACAGGATCAAACAATGTGTATCACTGTTCAAATCACTCCCCTCCTTCAGTAAGGTCACAGCCACCTTTCCACAGAAGGCACACGGACCCAACTTTTTCTTTTCAGGGACTGCTTGACATTTCAGTACAGGCACATGCCATATTTTTAACAGGCTCACTTCCCATTCTTTACTGAGAAAGTGTCATGGATAAAGCTCTATTGTGGGGACCAGAATTTACATTCAAGTAACGAAAACGGGAAATATAACAGTAATTATATAAATAAGCCGGAGCACTATGGATGGTGTTGTGTGATAAAGAAAATAAAACCAGAGGGTTTGGGAAAACGTCACTCTCGGGTGACACTTGACAACTAAATACAAACTTCTGGAGAACAAGAAGGATGCATGCTTGGGCCCCGTCCAGTGTGGACTAGGATGCACACTACTGGTGACACCAGTGAATCCATATGATGTGGACGGTAGACATGGAGACGAGAGGAACCCTGTGGCATGAGTCTTGCCTCTTCCTTACTTGGTGTCCTCAGGGCCAGTGGCAGCAGGTACAGGACAGCTGCCAAGGGATGGGTACATACAGGTACACAGGCTGCTCAGCAGGCCCACGGCCCCCCTGGAGTGAGTCCCTAACAGACGAGGCAGGCATGACAGAGCACTGGGCCAGGCCCAGCTGCAGCACTCCCTCACTTTTGTGACCTCTCGGAGTAATAAGGGGACTCTCTTATTTGTAAAACTGAATAAAACACCTAATCTGCCTCCGCTTTCACAAGATAACTTAAATGGAGTTGCTTTAGGGGGCCCCCCGGGGTGGCTCGGTTTGTTAAGTGGCCAACTCTTGATCTCAGTTCAGGTCTTGAGTTCAGGTCATGGGTTCAAGCCCCATGTCAGGCTCTGTGCTGAGTGTCGAGACTGCTTAAGATTCTCTCTCTCTCGGGGCACCTGGGAGGCTCAGTCAGTTGAGCGTCCGACTTCGGCTCAGGTCATGATCTTGTGGTCCGTGGGTTCAAGCCCTGCATCAGGCTCTGTGCTGACAGTGCGGAGCCTGGAGCCTGCTTAGGATTCTGTGTCTCCCTCTCTCTCTGCCCCTCCCCTGCTTGGGCTCTGTCTCTCTCTCTCTCTCTCTAAAAAATAAGTAAACATTAAAAAATAAAAAATAAAAAAAGGCTTCTACATCAGTGTTCTGGGCCTGCTGTAACAAAGCACCACACACTGGATGGGTTTAACACAACAGAAATTATTGTCTCACAGTTCCAGAGGCTGCAAGTTTGAAATCAGGTCGGCTCCTCCTTAGGGGCTCTGAGGGGAATCTGTTCCAGGCCTCTGTCCTAGCTTCTGGTAGCCATCAGCGATCCTTGGCATTCTGTGACAGCATCTCTAATCTCTGCCTCTGTCATCACACAACATCCTCCCTGGGTGTCTGAATCCAAATTTCTCTATTTTTATGAGGACACCAGTTATTGGATTAGGGCCCACCCTAGTGACCAAGTCTTAACGTGATTACATCTGCAAAGACCCTATTTCTTTCTTTATTCCTCTCTCTCTTTCTTTCTTTCTTTCTTTCTTTCTTTCTTTCTTTCTTTCTTTCTTATGTTTATTTATTTTTGAGAGAGAGACAGACAAAGCACTAGCAGGGGAAGGGCAGAGAGAGAGAGGGGGACAGAGGATCCAAATAGGGCTCTGCACTGACAGCAGAAAACCCAATGCAGGGCTTGAATCCACAAACTGTGAGGTCATGACCTGAGCTGCTTTCCAAATAAGGTCACACTCACAGGTACCAGAGTTAAGACTTGAACATATCTCTTTGTGGGCACACAATCCAAACCATTATAGTACTTAATGTCCCCTTCATCATCAGCACCATCATTGTCATCATCACCACAAAGAATCAATGTTAAAAAACAAGCTCCTGGGTGGCTTAGTCAGTTAGGCATCCAATTCTTGGTTTCGGCTGTGGTCATGATCTCATGGTTTCATGGGTTTCAGCCCCACGCTGCTTGGGATTCTCTGTCTCTGTTCTCTCTGCCTCCCCTCCACTCATGCTGTCTCTCTCTCTCTCTCTCTCTCTCTCTCTCTCTCTCTCAAAATAAATAAATAAACTTTATAAACACACACACACACACACACACACACACACACACACACACACACACACTGGCTCAGTCAGTTGAGCATTAGACTCTTGATTTCACCTTAGGTCAGGAGCTTATAGCACATGGGATGGAGCTCTGTGTTGGGCTCTGCACTGACAGCCTGGAGACTGCTTGGGATTCCCTCTTGCTCCCTCTTTTTCTGTCCCTCCCCTGCATGGGCTTGTGCATGCAAGTGCTCTCTCTCTTCTCTCTCAAAATAAACAAATAAACATTAAAAAACAAACAAACACACCAGGACGCCTGGCTGCCTCAGTAGACACAGCATGCTACTCTTGATCCTATAGGTTGTAAGTTCAAGCCCTACGTTGGGTATAGAAATTACTTAAAAATAAAGTATTCAGAGCAAGCAAGCAAGCAAGCAAACATACCCAAGTGCATTATCAGCAAACTGGATATGCCTGTGTTTGTGTGAGAGAGCCACCTTATTTTAGCAGATGCCTCCACACAACAAAGGTAGGTCCTGCCCAGCACTTCGCAAGCTGCAGCTCACACATGAATCACCTGGGGGTCTTGTGAAAATGCAGACTTGGTCTGTAGGCCTGGGGCAGCCTGACATTCTGGATTTCTGTCAAGCTCCCCAGTGCTGCCTCTGCTGTTGGTCGGCAGATCACAGTGTGAGTAGCAAGGGTCTGATGGATTGCCACCTTGCAGGCCTCTGCCCTAAGGCGTAAGCATTGGTCACACGCGAAGAGACTTTGCCCTCTTTCTCCCATGACCTTTTGATTTCAAGAGCCAGCCTGGCAGGCTTTATACACATCTCTTCCGCTGAGGTGGTCCCTGCTATGATGTCCTTCCCGTTCCTACCCGTCCTCCATGTAGCATGCTATCTTTTCTTAGCTGCCATTAGTATGCCAGTGGGTGACCTTCACCGTGGACCCCACCCGGGAGCTGAGAGGAAACTTAGCTGAAAGGCAGGCTGCAAACACATCAGAACACAAAACACACACATTCAGCCAAAAGACCCCCATTCCTGGACCCCATCCAGACTCGTCCCTTTATTATTTTTGTTCTTTTTCCTCTTTAATGAGATCTTGCCTGAAAACAGCCTGGGCGTTGCTAAGGTAACGCCTTAGAGCCTTCCCGAACACATCATTGTTTAATGCCTGCAGCGTTGGCCTGGAGGAATTTGCTATTTGTTTAAGAGATGAAAGCCACAAACTTCCACACATTCTTCTCCAGTTTCACTCACTCCCCTTGTACTGTATGGCCCAGGCAGAGTGAACACATTGGGTGGAGGGGACTCATGGGGACCCAACCAAATAGTGGGTGCTTGTGAATGGTCCTCACCACCCAAACACAGAGATCTGGAATTTCTCTTGACCGGACAATGCGGAAGAAGTGTCCTCACTGAGGGTCTTGCAAGGACACGATGGGGGAGGAAAGCCTCTCGGTGGTGGTCCCTCCCAACCTTGAAATCTGGAAATAGTGAATCAAGGCACACTTCCCCCCCAGGGCCTCAGTTTCACAGATTATAACGCCAGGAAGGGCACCAGAGCCCCCAGCGAGCAGTACTCCTAACCTGTATGAAGACACACAGGGTGTGGTTCTGGGGAGCAGGTGTTTCGGGAATGCATACAGGCCCCTGTAACAAGCTGTATCGGGACCTCACTGAGGCTGGCTGGTGGCCAAGATAGGCACCAGGGATGCAAGGTGCATGGTGATAGCGCCTCCAGGACTTCACACGGCCCTGGATCTGCAGCTTCTTGCCAGCAGGAGTGCTTGGCCCTACTCAATCCTACTCTGCCACGGACCTATCTCAATCTCTCTTTGTTCTCGATTTTCTTTCCTCCTCATTCTGCTTCTCTCACTGACAACGCCCTCACTCCCGCTCCCTCTACATGGACCCGAACTCCCAAAGTATAGGCTCAGGTTTCGCGAGCCCCTCGGCCTGGTTATCTCTAGGAGGCTGGCTGACCAATAGAGGGGCAGCGCTCGGGTCAGGTGCTCACCCTTGGTCCAATCAGCTGTGGCCCACACGCCCGGGCTCACAGGGTGCCGCGCAGCACGGGGGCTGCCCATGCGGCAGGTCTTCGGGGCCTGCTCCTCCGTCCGACGTAAACCACGTGATGAAGTGATGCTTTCAGAGGAATTCTGGAGAGAGAAAAAAACGTCTCAAGGAAGCTTGACTGAATGGCGGATACCATCTCTCCCCGTCATCCGTGTAAAATGTGTGTCGCGCATCAATACTTTGGGCCTTAGACTTGTGTTTTCGGAGGGAGGTTGGTTGTGCTGACTCTGGCCTCTGCGGGGACACAGGTGTAGAACAGAGGCTGGTTTTGGGGGCCCACAACTGGTTACCTGTAGAAGACACTTGAGAAGTTGGGCACTGAGTGGAAGGAGAAAATAGAATGCCTCCACGGGATCACCTGCACATTGACCCAGAGGAGACGTGTGCAGAGCTGCCAGGGGGAGACACACACACACACACGGACAGAGTGAAAGAACGCTAATATGATAGACAAAGATACGATAAAATAGGCAGGGAAAAGTTGGGACCTGAGGTCCACGGGTGGGAAATACACGTATTTTGGAACAATACTGGGAGCAGGGACCACAGCGAACCCCTTGTGGGTAAGGTTCCTCTTAAGGATGTAACAGACACCACCTCCTCCCTTCAGGTTCCCCTCAGGAACTTGACAATCAAAATACCTAACTAAAAATAAGTAAACCATAAAACTTATGTTATACAAGGACAGCATGACCATAGTCTGATTCCTCACACAACTGAGTCGAGCCGATCAGGCATGGACACCCCAGCACCTAGAGTTATCCAACCAATAAGGGTAGAGCCTCAGAAGGAATGAGGGAGAAAAAGGGGGGTGCTGACCAGAACCCTATAAAACAAAGACCCTTGCCTACAGTCCATGGGTATTCACCTCGAACGCCCCCTCTCTTTATTTATTTATTTATTTATTTATTTATTTATTTATTTAATTTCTGTATGTATGTATGTATTTATTTAATGTTTTTATTTATTTTTGAGAGAGGGAGAGAGACAGAGCATGAGTGGGGCAGGGGCAGAGAGAGAGGGAAACACAGAATCCCAAGCAGGCTCCAGGCTCTGAGCTGTCAGCACAGAGTCCAATGTGAGGCTCGAACCCACAGACTGGGAGATTATGACCTGAGCTGAAGTCAGACGCTCAAATGACTGAGCCACCCAGGCACCCCTGCCCCCTCTCTTTAAAGAGAACTTTCATCCTATTCTTACTTTGTCATCTTATGCTCTACTAAACTTTTGCCTGCTGCTCATTTTATGTCCACCTCTTTGTTCTTCCAAGTGGCGAGAAAACGTACGCCAGGTATTGAGGTAGGAAATCCTGCAACACTAAGAGACATAGAGAGATCCAAACCCTGAGAGATACACAGAGAGTGAGAGACACAACACTCACTGGGGCACACCCACATGCACTGACACAAGCAGAGATCTGAAGAGAGCTTGTGGCTGAAGCGGACCTAGTCTGGTGCAAGTGAAGGCTGCCTCATCCCTTCACACAGAAGTGGAGGCATCCAGCGCAAAAGGAAAAAAAGGGCCATCTTTGTGGATGCCCAGGATGTCATGGCAGAGCAGTTGCTTGGCTCATCTTCGGGAGAGGAGAGGGTGCAGTGCTGTGGCTACCAATGCAGTGTAATCCCTTTTCACAAGAAAATGTGTTTCTTGAAGTTGGAAAGGAAAAAAAAAAGTAGGAGTAGACACGGTTTTGGAGAAGTTACAAGAATCCAGACGAGTTCCAAGAGTCTGCTTAGTCTGTGACCCACCGCTCAGAAGTACCCCCCCCCCCCCGAAAGCCCTGGAAGACTCCGAGCGTCTGGAGAAATGACCAGTCTGGGCTGGAGCACCCATGATGCCCAGAAGGGTGGCTGTTGTCTGCCTGTGGTTCTCACTGCACAGGCACCCAGAGGGGGTGTTGAGACCACGAAGGGTGTGGGTTCCAGCCACAGCCAGTCCCTTGGGGGCAGGGCCAGCACCTCAACAGCAGCAAGGGGAAATGGATGAGTTGCTCCCGGGGTAGGATGTGGAGCTCACACTCAAGCTTTAGGCTGTCACGTCTGCCAGGGACATTGGGAGATCTTGCCAACCCATTCATTTTTCAGAGAGACCTGAAGCTCAGAGGTTAAGTGACTCCCTGAGGTCCTGCAGTGAGTTATGGTGGCCTGGCGCACTCTTCATCAATGGCTGCTGCCCCTACATCAGTTTTCTTTTAACTTTCTGGAGGGAGATCAAGTCAGTGCGGTTGGGCTGGTGGGGACAAAACTTGACAGTAGGGACTTGTGTCTCTGAGAAACCACTGGGAAACTGTCACATAAGCTTCTGCTTCATTTTATCTGTAGGGTCTCCCCTCCTTTGGGCCAGTTATTCTTGATGAAGACTTAATTTCGGTCATAAAGGAGGTACAGTGACTTGAGTCCTTCCAAGAGTAGGTGATTTTGACAGACTCAGGAAGAGAATGAACGGAGAAGGAGAAGCTAATTGATGGCATTCAGGAGCACAGAGTGACCTTAGTCACAGCATGGAGGCTCCCTGCTTCCTCTCTTCCTCCCACCCTGCTGCTTGGAAATCACTTGATTTGCAAAGTGGCATCTGATGGGAGAGGGGCACCAGTTCAGCGGGAGAACGAAAGAACAGGCTCCCAAACTGGTAATTCAGGGATCTTCCTTTACAACAACTGCAGGAGCCTTGCAGGACAGAGAGAAATGAGGAACTCTGAAATTACAGACCTACGGGGGATTCTGGCCATTGTTTTCATGGAGCCTTGCTCTGGCATCCCCGTCCCTCATTAATGCTGGTCTTACATCCAACCCTCCCTGACCACTACTGGGATGGGAAATGGGAGGATAGGACCAAACTCCTGTCCACGTCGGGAGGGGGCAGGAACCAGGTGTTCAAGTCTGCAATGGTTTGCTTGGGGTCTTGCAGTGTCCTCGGTACCCAGGCGTCCTGGCTCCCAGTCAGATCTTCCGGTGGCGTGCAGGTGCCTTTGATGTTCCCTTGGAGCCCTGAGAGCACAAGAGGGCAGCTCTTCTCTGAAAAGGTGTCACATTTACATCACTTAGGACTTGGGCCTGGTGCTGGGGCCAGAGGTGAGAGAGAAGGAAATGTAGTAAAGAAGCAGCAAAAGAAAACCGATCTCTCTGCTGTACCCCCTACCCCCAAATGACTCAATTGGTCATTGAGATGAGAAAACAGCCACCAAATTCTTTCTGCTCTCGGCTAGGAGCTTCCTTTTGAATGCAAAGGAGAGTCCCAGAGCTCTGGGTAGAGTCAAACGTGGATCTCCATCTCAATGCCCAGAGACAAAAGCCAAAAAATGTGAGGAATTTCCAAAGTGCCTCTTGCAAACAGCGTCTCCCCCACCCTCTGGCTCGGCTCCACCAGCACCACGATGGGAATGGTGGCTTTCTTCTATGGGCCTGGCCTGGCCTGCTGCCCACTCGCTAAAAGATTGGATCTGAGGACAAATGAAATTAGGAATCTCCCTGCTAAGCCTCCTGCTCTTGTGCTCCTGTAAGAAGATACCTCTGTGAACCCAGGTAGTGGGTGGGCCTGGTGAAGGGACATGGCGGGGGGCAGCCCACAGGCTCCCCTGCTTGCCTGCCCCCCCGCCCCCCGCCAGCGGGAGGGTAACTGCTGTGATGGCGGGTTGGGGAGACCCAGGCACCTCACCCACTCCAGGGCAATGAGAATGTCCTCACTTTCTGAGGGAGGGCCTTTGAAAGGAGCCTCATTCGGCTCAGGGTTCTTTTGTTTCTCCTTCGCCTTTGGAGGCTGACCAAAAGGGAATAAGCTTCCAGGACGTCATGAGGAGTGAAGAAAGAGACTGGGAAAGAGCCCACAGAATTCTCATTTTAAGACACCTTTGAAACACAGACAGGGACGACTCACGGTCCTGAGGCCCTTGGCAGTCTGGGGAAATGTCTGCTGGCCGCACTGTGCCCATTTATTTACCACTAATTTCCTTTCCTTTCCCTGCAGAATGCTGCGTTCTTTGGGGGTCACTGTGACCCATCAGAAGGTGAGAAAAAACAGAAGATAACAACCTATAGAAAATCTTGAGGGGGTGGCGTGGGAATGGTAACATTGGATTGCACAGGGGGCGTCTGGCTGGCTTAGTTGGTGGAGCATGTGACTTTTGATCTCGGGGTTGTAAGTTCGACCCCCATGTTGGGGGTAGAGATGACTTAAAAATAAAATCTAAAAAAACCAAAAAACCAAAAAACCAAAACCCACATTGGATTGCACAGTCCTACATGGACCGTTCTACTTATCAGATGGCAATATTAGGGAATAACCTTGTTCACTGACTGCCCTGAACTACAACTTGGTAGGCTGACTGCAGGCTCTCTCCTTGCTCCCTGCTGGCATGCGCCTAGCTCCCCAGCTTTCCTCATGCCCTAGCCTAGTCATGCTGATGTGGTTTGGAGTGTTGGGGTTCAGAGCCGATGGGCAAGGAAGAATTCTTGACCTCTTTGGTGCAAAAGGGTGGTTTTATTAAAGCACAGCACCAGGACCCACAGGCAGAAAGAGCTGCACTGGGGTTGTGAAGAGTGACTGATTATATACCTTCAGGTTGAGAGGAGGTTAGGGATCCCATTAAGTCTCTAAGGAATTTTGGCAACAAGGCTTCCAGGACCCTGAGGGGCTAGCTGCTGTTAGGAAAAGGTCATTTATTGCTGTTTAGTAAAAGCTCAGTCATGAGACCCTTCAGATGGATATCAGTGAGGCTTAAGCTTTGAGGATGATTACCAACATATATCTTGGGGGGTAGAGATAAAGGAAGTTTCCAAAGGAGTTTTTATATGTTAAAGCAGACTTACAGGATTCTGGGGGTCAGGATACTGTTAAGATTGCCTTTTGCCCCTTAGCAAAGTGTCGTCATGGGGGCAGCTGAGCTCCTAGAGGAATGTCACTCTGCCTGTCTCAAAGACTTGTCAATGGGCTGTAAGTTATAAGGGAATTTTATTTTTTAAATTCTGCTTTTGTTTCCCACATCAATGCCATTGCCAATGTTAGAACACTCAGGAGCACCTGGTGACCACTGTATCAGGCTCAGTGGTCTTGGTGTGGCACTCAAGGTCTGACAGCAGCCCAGGGTCCCCTCTTCCCAGTCTCTACAACTCACCTCTCACTGCTCCTCAACAGGGCCACCTCTCCTGCCATTTATCCCACTCCTCTCCCCAAACAGTCTGTTCTTACCTCCTTGACTCTTATCCCATCCAATATGGAGGGCACCTCCCTTCCCCTCCTCCTGTCCCCCATTTCAACATGGCATTTCACCAACTCTCCTCCCCTCTTCACTGCCCATCACATTCACCATCCAGCTTGAGTTCCTTTTCCTCTAGGAAGCTCCTCTGACAAACCCCACCTCCCCTCATTCAGGCAGGCCTGGCCTCAGAGCGCTGAGTAGCCTGACACCCTTACTTATCCTTGGGGAAAGGATGGACCTTGAGCCTTTCTCTTCCCTCATCTGTGAAGTTGGGAAATGATTACCCACCTTATAGGACTTTATGAGGATCATGTGAGATGATGAGAACATTGTAATAAGTGCTCAATACATGTCTACCTCTTTTTCCCCCCAAATCCCCTCAGTTTGGATGTATTTAGTCTGCACTGCATTTGTGGGTACTTTTTGCTTTGGAACTGCCTTTGGGAACTCAAATGATTTATAATCTTGAGGTCAGGGGTGTTAAAAAACAAAATTCAAGTGAATACGTGTAAAGATCTTACTGGCTTTATTCAATGATTCATGAATGGGCAGCATCCCATCCAGCAAGTGGAAAGGAGCTCCAAGAAACTGTACAAAAGGGAAAACTTATAGGCAGAAAGAGTCAGGGCAAGGTAGTGATTCCAGCAAGGAGTAGATTGTTTCAGGCAAGGTCACCTTCCTTTGGAGCACACCGGGAGTCTGTCAGGGAGATTTCCTCACTGGTGTTGACCAGGAAATTCCAGACTGACTGGTTAAAATTACATTCCTGGGAAAGGCTGAAACAGCAGTTTGGTTAGGTGACATCGGCCTTAGCACAAGTGACTCCATTTTGGGCCTATTGTCTCTCTCTCTCTCTCTCTCTCTTTTTTTTTTTAACAGGGGAGACCCTATTGTGATGGTTCTTACTTTTTATTTTTTTTTTAAGTAGGCTCTATGCCCAGCATGGAGCTCAATGAAGGACTTGAACTCAGAACCATGAGATAAGACCTGAGCTGAGACCAAGTGTTGGACTCTCAACCGACTGAACCACCAGGTACCCCTATTATGATGGTTCTTACAGAGAGGTCCTCTGACCACAGCATCCGCATCTCCTGGGAACTTGGTAAGAATGCAAATTCCCAGGCTCCACCCCAGGCCTGATGAGCCACTGTCTCTGGTGGGTAGTCCAGCCATCTGCGCTGTACCAAGCCTTCCAGATGATTCTGGTGCATGCTCATGTTTGAGAACCACTGCTCTCTTCCATTGCTTGGAGTGTGAATGCACTACAGAATACTACAGGACTCACCACGCTCCATAAGCTTCAAAAAGCCAGTCAACCAGCTCTCCAACCAATAAAGTTGCCCCATTCCCCAGAGCTGACTGTCCATTCAGTCTCTAGAGGTAGATCCCTTTCAGACAGTTTGTATGCTTCCTTTGTATGTTTCGTTGCGTGTGTCCTCTCATTGACGTTTTGTGGCAGCCAGGAGCTTGGATGGCTGTTAACGGAGAGGTACAGGCTCTCCAGGACCCACTGTGGTGTCCATTCCTGCCCTGCTTCTCTGCACCTGTGTCAGGGTTTCCCAGAAGGCAGATGGAAGGCGGTGCTGGGTGGAGGGAGGGAATACAGGCAGTATGTGCTTGGCCTTTGTGGAAGCTGAGGGGAAGATCCACCCTGTACCCCAGGCAGCTTTCCTCAGGGAGCAGGGGCTGCCTGTGCAGCCGAGGAGGGCCAGCGTGGCATGAATGGAGACCTTGTATCGAAGACCTCACTGGAGCCAGGAGCCGCAACACAGGGGCTTTTCACGAGCAACCTCGCAACAGAGGCGGCATTGAGCGTGACTGGTGGCTTTCGGGTAGACGTGGGGTCTGGTAGACGCGTGGCATCAGTGGAACAACATTGCTGCTCCTCCTGACCCTGCCTTGGCTGGGGTGGGGGGGAGGTCAGATGTCTCCTTTCAGAGGAGAAGACTCGAAGAGTCATAGTGTCCGTAGCTCAAGCTGCCTGGACATCATCCCCCTCCCCCCATGGGCCATCAGTCAGGGTTCAAGGCTGTAGCAGGGGCACAGAATGTGAGCAAGGGGGTCCATGTGTACTGGGCAGGAACGGGTTAAAGATAGCTGCTTGGAGACATTGCCAAAGCCCAACTCCACTGGGGCTTGCTATAAGACCAGGGACAATGCCAGGCATGTTGTTTCTGTCTAAGAGGGATGCAAGCCCATTGTGCGCCCCCAAGGGGTTATTGAGAGGTCAGGAAGCACTGTTGGGGGGCTGCTGTTTGGAGTCTGCCCAGGAGCATTCAGAATGGGGTGACAATGAGGGTGGGGGAGAGAGGTGGGGTTAATGCTACCAAAGGAGAAGAGTTTCCCTCCATCACATATAGACACACCCTCTCCATCACCTGCAGCCAACCCTCACTTCCCCAAGGTGGTTAACTGACCAGCTAGCCAGGTCCCTGATTTCCTGTCCCTTTTGCACTGTCTCTTTTAGGGTGACCCATTGTCCTGGGTTCCCTGGGACCAAGGATTTCCCAGGATGCAGAACATCTGGGGCTAAAATTGGGACAATTGTCACCCTACTTTCATCCTGGAGAGCTTTTGTTGCATTTGAAACTTCTCATACTTCTCTCTCATGACTCCCCCATCAAAAATTTGATAACAAAAGGGGACAGGACTGTTTTGCCACTTGCAAGCATGCTAATGGTGTATTGTCTGCAGATGTGGTGGGTCTGCAGAAGCCCTGGTTCAAATAAAATCGGGAAGCAAGTTATGGCTGATGTTTATTTAGCATAAGTATATTGAGGAGGCATCCATGCATTCCCCATTTTCACTCGGTGGACACATTGATCTCCTACTTCTTTGCTCCCTTGAAGGACTCTTGCACTCAGCCCAGCAGGTTCCATTCATCCCTCCAAAAGGCCCAGACTGGGTGAGGTGGCCTCTCATGGGCTTGCAGTGTCATATGTGACACCCACACGTACACACACGCGCGCGCGCACACACACACACACACTCTTACATTTACACGCGCACATATGCCCGGCACTCCTCATGCTTAGTTCCTAATCTGCTCTAGGAGATTGTGATCTCCTTAAAGGAAGGATTGTTTTCTTTACTTTTTTGGTATCTGTTGCCACATAGAAGGCTCAGTATTTACGAGTGAGCACATGATTCCCATCCAGGAGAGAATTCTTGATCTCCTGGATGGAAACCCAGGAGGGTTGTCCTTCACGGACAAGGGGGCCTACACGGTGGACTGGGGTATTGCAGGGTAGAGATGGGTCAGTGGCCTTCTGGGAGCGAGCTGTGGGGCACCTGGGAAGGCTGAGGCCTGAGTTTCTCCTGGCTGCTGCCCCTGTCTCCAGAGCAGCCCTGAGTCAGTCCTCCTGGTGTCTGCTCTTAGTTCCAGGCTGGGCTGCTGTGGCTGTCACGAAGTGGTGACTCCCCGCTCCCTGGGGCTCATGTTTCCTGAGCTCTAGACAGGCAGCCCCAGGAGAGTCTTGCATACACAGCCCCATCAAAATGACAGCTGCCTCCAGGGGCCACTTGATTTTCAGGGAAAAGCTGTTCTGCTTCCACCCTTCCATCAGAAACCAATGATTCCAACCAGGTCATCTTGGGGCACCAGGATGTTTGGCGGTCACACTTGGGGAGTCCAGCTGTCTCCTTCAGAGGTCTCCCCTGGGGCCACTCCCAGGCCGTTACAAACTCACAACCTTGGTGTGTGAAACAAGCCCAATCACAGGAGGAATGCCGAGACTCGGAGCACAGTGAAGCCAGGCTTTAATCAGTATTCCTGCAAGAGCAGGTGTCTGATGGAGAGGCACATCCAGGGCAGTCACAGCAGGTAATTTATCTCCTAGCACGCAGGTCCCTCCCCTGGTTCCTCATTGGCTGAGTGCTCCAGAGGTTTCAGCCTTTCCTGGAAGTCTCCCATGCCCATGTAAGGCAACAAGTAGGCTGACTGGAACAAATGTACATTCCCTGAGGTGACCCTGAGACTTCCAGTCCCTCCTCCCTTTCTTCTATGGCGCATGTTCATTGCAAAGCCCACGAAAATAGCCCTTGAATCAGGAGAAGAACCAGGAAGTTAAGTGTATAAAGGTATAGTGTTAAGTTAAGGTATAAAGTTAAGTGTATAAAGTGTATAAAAAGGTTTAGGACTCCACTGTTGGGGGTGGTTTGTACATACTTCCAGCAGGTTGTAGACTTACTGTTAACTGAACAGCACAGCTTGTATTTAGTACTTCTGAAAATGAATCATCTCCCTTCTCACACTTGGGACAGGAGGGCCCCTGGAGAAAGCCTGGGGGCAGAGGGTATGAACTCAAGGTGAGCACCAGGAAAGCCAGGGCCCTGGGCCACCAGCAGCTTTTGGCTCCTAAAAGGGCTCAGCTAACCAGGATGGGCCCTGCCCCTCATGAGCCAGTCTCTTTTCCTTGTACCCTTCCTTCTCTTTTGTTCTCACTTTCCCTATCTATACCTCTCTCCATCCCAGCTGGCAGCCCCTGCATCTTAGCCCAGGAGAGGGTGACGTGGATGAACAAGTCCCTCTCAACCACCCTAGTGACCCCATTACGACCTGGTTTTTCTTTGTGATACTGATTACAACCTGAAATTAATTGCCTATTTGGTGTTGCCTTCCCAACTTGAATGGAAGGAGGGCAGAGACTAGTTTCTTCACCTAACTGTGCCCTAGCACTTAGTGCCTGGTGCATCATAATTAATGACCGAACGAATGAGGCCGAGTGTTTGGTCTCATGCTCCAGTCTACAGTGATTTAGTGCTGGGCAGTGCTCAGGTACCGTGTTTGGAAGTTTCCTGGGAAATGGGGCACCTGGCTGGCTAGTTTGTAGAGCATGTGACCCTTGATCTCGGGGTTATGAGTTTAAGTCCCATATTGGGTATAGAGATTACTTAAAAAAAAAAAGAAGTTTCCTGGAACAGAAAGCTGGGGGGCCCAAGTTTAGGGAAAGCCCCCTGCAGTTCTAAAACTTTTTTGGGGGTTGGAGCCCGGGTGGCTCAGTCGGTTGAGTGTCCGACTTGGGCTCAGGTCATGATCCCGCCTTTTGTGAGTTTGAGCTCCACATCAGGCTTGCTGCTGCTGTTAGTGCAGAGCCCAGCTCAGATCCTCTGTCCCCCTCTCTCTGCCCCTCCCCCACTTGTGTGCTCTCTCAAAAATAAGTAAACATCAAAAAAAAAATTTTTTTAAAGCAGTTTTTTTTTTGGGGGGGGGGGGCGCGCCTGGGTGGCTCAGTCGGTTAAGCGGCCGACTTCGGCTCAGGTCATGATCTCGCGGTCCGTGAGTTCGGGCCCCGCGTCAGGCTCTGTGCTGACAGCTCAGAGCCTGGAGCCTGTTTCGGATTCTGTGTCTCCCTCTCTCTGACCCTCCCCCGTTCATGCTCTGTCTCTCTCTGTCTCAAAAATAAAAAAAAAAAAAACGTTAAAAAAAAATAAAAATAAAGCAGTTTTTTTTTTTTTTTTAACCCAGGGGAGCCACAGGAGGCAGGAGGGAGTTTTGGGTAGAGAGACGGTGACAGCCCTAATTGCCTGCCTTACTTTCTGAAAGGGGAGACCTGCAGACCCCTTTCTGTGCTCTTTGAACATGAGCCCTGCTCCTCCAATGCCCACACTCCTTAGGTCCAGAGAACTGAGGTTTTTTGGTTATTTCTAATGTTTATTTATTTGAGAGAGAGGGAGAGGGTGAGCAGGGGAGGTGCAGAGAGAGGGAGAAAGAGAAAGAATTGAGGTGGGCTCCGTGCTGCCAGCATAGAACCCGACCTGGGGCTCGAACCCATGAACCACGAGATCATGACCTGAGTGGAAACCCAAGAGTCAGATGTTCAACTGACTGAGACACCCAGGCGGTTTTATTTTTTTCTAATGTTTATTTGTTTATTTTGAGAGAGAGAGAGAGAGAGAGAGAGAGAGAGAGAGAGAGCATGTGAGCAGGGGAGGGGCAGAGAGAGAGGGAGAGAATCCCGAGCAAGCTCTGTGCTGTTAGTGCAAAGCCTGACACAGGGCTTGAACCCACGAGCCATGAGATCATGACCTGAGCTAAGATCAAGAGTGGGACGCTCACCTGAGGCCAAAAATGGTGGTTTTATTAAAGCATGGGAACAGGACCCTTGGGCAGAAAGAGCTGCCCCAGGATTGTGAGGAGTGACTCATTATATACTTGGGAATTGGGGCGGGGGTAAAGGCAAGGGAAATTTTCCAAAGGGATTTTCATACGCTAAAGAGGACTCCGAGGATACTGGAGGCCTAGCTATGGTCAACCTAAGGTTGTTTTTCCCTCTAGCAAAGCTTTAAGACAGTAAGGAGTTCCTGAAGGAATATTATACTCTGTCTGCCTCAAGTAGTTGTCAGTGGGCTGCAGGTTATAAGGAAATTTAATTTGGTCTCCCCTTTCCTTCTGCCTTGGTTTCCCGATCAACTACCACTTGTTAATTTTTACAGTCCGACAAGTGTTGTGCTAAGTACTTTATTTGTGCTGTTTCATTTAATCCTTGCCACAAACGTACAACATGAGTCCTCATCTTTCAGACTTTCATCCTCTCAGCTCATAAAACCCTGAATTCAGGCCCTGTGTTTACGACTCACGTGATACATCTCAGCTTCCTAAACACTTCAGACTTGACTGCTAGTTCAGGACTATTTCTGCCCTATTATTCTGCCTCTCAGACTTCCCCTTATCTCTGTGCTCCATCTGAAGAGTGTCTGCTGTTTACAGGTCAAACTTTGTATCCTCACATAACGTCTAAAGTCAGTAGACAGGCAATTGTTTCCTAGGGCCTAGGAAATACATTACAAAATTACAGAGGCGACAGAGACCAAAGGTGATGCCCAAGTTTTAGTGACACTGGAGTGTGAGGTAACAGAGAATGGTCTTTTCCATGGGTCCAAAATTGAATAGTCAGTTAAAATGCATTTAGTGCTTTCTAGGAGAGGAATAAAGTTACAGTGAACAGGACACATATCTTTAAGGAGTAAATACCCTCATTGGGAGCATGAGTTACGTCGGAGAGGCAGAGACAACACAATGTGTTCTCTAAGTCCTGCTTCATTTTGCCTAGGCGCGTAGCAAGACTACATTTCCCAGACACTCTTGCCGCTAGGTTTGGCCATAGGAGTCCTGACCAATGGGATGTGGCAGAAGTGATGTGGTATTGTCGATGCTCCTTCCACTTCAGTCCTACGTTTAAGGTCACAGCCTCACAAGTTAGAAGTAGCTCAGAAGTGCCAAGGAGGGGCCCCTGACAGTCCTGAGCTGTGACTGGAAATTATGGTTTGGCATAGCCTGCTTGTCCTGACAGGAAACTAGCAAAAAGAAAAAACGTAACTGACTTCAAAACCATACTAAACTTAAAAAATAGTTGTTTAGTAAAAAAAGTTGCCTACGTGGCTCAGTCCGTTAAGCATCCAGTATCAGCTCAGGTCATGATCTCACAGTCTGTGAGTTCAAGACGCAAGTCAGGCTCTGTGCTGACAGCTGGGAGCCTGGAGCCTACGTCTGATTTTGTGTCCCTGTCTCTCTCTGCCCCTCTCCAGCTTGTGCTCTCGATCTCTCAAGAATAAACATCAAAAAAAAAATAGTTGTTTAGGGATGCATACAAAGGCACTGAAGATACTCTGAAAAGTAAGATAAAACAAAAACAAAACAAAAAAACCTAGGGGTGTCTGGGTGGCTCAGTTGGTTAAGCATCTGACTTTTGAGTTCGGCTCGGGTCATGATCTCACAGTCTGTGGTATCGAGCCCTGCGTCGGGCTCTGTGCTGACAGTGTGGAGCCTGTTTGGGATTCTCTCTCCCTCTTGCCCCCTGCCCCCATCCAAATAAATAAGTAAACATTTGAAAAATAAAAAATGGGCACCTGGGTGGCTCAGTCAGATAAGTGTCAGACTTGGGCTCAGGTCACGATCTCACGGATTGTGAGTTCAAGCCCCACACTGGCCTCTCTGCTATCACCAGGGAGCCTGCTTGGGATCCTCTGTCCCATTCTCTCAGTGCCCCTCCCTTGCTTGCATGCTCTCTCTGTCTCTCTCAAAATAAAGAATTTTTTTTAAACTTTAAAAAAATAGGGGCGCCTGGGTGGCTCAGTCGGTTGGGCATCCGACTTCAGCTCAGGTCATGATCTCGCGGTCCGTGGGTTCGAGCCCCGCGTCGGGCTCTGTGCTGACGGCTCAGAGCCTGGAGCCTGTTTCAGATTCTGTGTCTCCCTCTCTCTCTGACCCTCTCCTGTTCATGCTCTGTCACTCTGTCTCAAAAATAAATAAATGTTAAAAAAAATTTAAACTTAAAAAAAAATTAAAAAGTTAAAAATTAAAAAAATCTTCACCTTGTTGCCTTGAGGTAGAGGATGGAGAGGGCTGTGAGCAAGATGGTACAAAAGGAACTTCAGATGGAAGCTGGGTCACTCCTTTGTGGGTATTCATGATGTTAGTTTTAAAGGAATCGTACATAATGACCATTTCAAAAGCAGATGGTGCTTCATGTGCTATTATTTGTGTCAGTGTCTCTGTCTATCTCTCTATCTATCCATCGATCCCTCTTCTCATATATATGGCCCAGATGAAAGGTGAAGGAGGAATGTCTGAAGAAAGGGGTGAGTAAGCAAAGGAGGAGTGGAGCATTTATAAAGCTGGTGGCCCTGCAGGTGGGTGAGAAAGGAAAGAGCCACTAGCAGAAAGGCAAGGATTGGCTAGAGAAGCAATGGTGACAGCCTGGACCATGACGTTGGGGAGTGTCAGGTGTCACACGTTGGGGAGTGTTAATGGCCTGTCAGGGTCTCTGCAGGAAAATGAGGCCACACACAAAGATTACTGAAGAGAGTTGAATAAATGACTTTATAACAGGTGGGCAGGGGTAGGAGAAAGCAACAAGAGAGGGCACAGCACCCCTGGAATAGCAGGAGCTGGGAGCCATTACCACTCTGTGGATCGAAGGGAAAAGGGAGAGAATGTGGGGAGACAGCTGTACGGAAGGGCTCCCTCACAGGAACGCGGGCAGCCCGCAGTGACCCGAGAGAGGGGGAGCCTGAGGAAAAATATCCCAGTCTCCTCCTTCCCATCTTTCCATCTCTGGCTGGGGCTCCCCACCGGCTGCATCTGCCCAGAAGCCAGAGGGAAAGTCCATTCGCATGGTCCCTATGTGTCAGCCTCTTGGGGCTCAGGGTGCGGAGTGAATCTGGAGGGGCAAATGGAAAATACTAGCCCATTGGTGAAGAAGAAAGTTTTGTAAAGAAGTTTCCAAAACGTCAGAATGCAGGGCACCTGGGCAGATCAGTTGGTTAAGTGTCCCACTCTTGATTTCAGTTCAGGTCATGATCTCGTGGTTTGTAGGATCGAGCCCTGAGTCATCAGGTTCTGTTTAGACGGCACGGAGCCTGCTTGGGATTCCCTCTCTCTCTCCCCCTCTCTCTCTCTCTGCTCCTCCCCACCCTCAAAATAAATAAATAAGCATTTAAAAAATGTCAGAATGCTGTCAGTCTGGGGACTTAGCATCCATCAGTCAAGGCAGTAGCACCAAATGGTAGGAGTTACAGTATTCTTTATCATTGGGCACATGGGGGGGGGGGAGGTCAGTTTCACTTAAGAATGTTTTTGATGAAGCTGTAAAAGGTATTAATTTTATTAAACCTTAACCTATGATTTTTTAAAATGTTTATTTTTATTTATTTTGAGAGAGAGTGTGTGTGTGCAGGGGAGGGACAGAGAGAGAGAGAGAGACAGACAGACAGACAGAGAGAGAATCCCAAACAGGCTCTGCCCTGTCAGCCCAGAGCCCAATGCAGGATTCGATCTCATGAACTGTGAGATCATGACCTGAGGCAAAACCGACAGTCAGATGCTTAACTGACTGAGCCACGCAGGTGCCCCACTTAACTCATGATTTTTTTTTTTTTTATTGTTCTGAGTGTTGATATAGGAAGTGTGCATAAAACACTGCTAGTGCCTATTGAAGTATGAAGGTTGTTTTAAGGAAAAAGCATGTGCGATTTTTTTGATTTGTCAACTGAACTAACTGCTTTCTTCATAGAATCCTGTATATATATTTTTTTACTTTAGAGAATGACAATTTTTTTTATTACACTTGGATATTTTGCAGTTATTTTTGAGTGATCAAAGTGAGACTGTCACTACAATGAAAACAACTGATAGTAATTGTTTGTTGCCAATTATAAAACTTCAGCTTTAAAGTAGAAATTAGAATTGGGGGGGGCGCCTGGGTGGCTCAGTAGGTTAAGCGGCCGACTTCGGCTCAGGTCATGATCTCGCGGTTCATGAGTTCGGGCCCTGCGTCGGGCTCTGTGCTGACAGCTCGGAGCCCGGAGCCTGTTTCAGATTCTGTGTCTCCCTCTCTCTCTGACCCTCCCCCGTTCATGCTCTGTCTCTCTCTGTCTCAAAAATAAATAAACGTTAAAAAAAAATTTTAGAAATTAGAATTTTGGAAACCTTGTTTCCAAACCACCTCTGGTTTGGAAAGCACCTTTGTGAGCTTGACAGCTACCCGATACTTAAAGACTTTTTTGATGGGATTGGTGTTCATATTAATGAATGTGGCCTTTGATATTATATGAAATGGGCTCTCCCTCACCTGGAAGATTTTTATGATTTAATGAATCTATATCTATCTATCTATCTATCTATCTATATACATATATGTGTATATATATATTTAAGCAGGCTACACATCCAATGTGGGGCTTGAACTCATGACCCTGAGATCAAGAGTCACATGTTCTATTGACTAAGTCAGCCAGACACCCCACCAATATATATTTTTAAAAGCTTATTTCTTTTCTGAGAGAGAGAGAGAGAGAATGTAAGCGGCAGAGGGGCAGAGAGGGGGACAGAGGATCCCGAGCAGGCTCTGTGCTGCCAGGAGAAAGTCCAACATAGGGCTTGAACTCATGAACTGCGAGATCATGAGCTGAGCTGAAGCTGGAGGCTTAACTGACTGAGCCATCCAGGCGCCCCTCCCCCCCACACCAGTATTTTTTAAATGATCAATACATGAGATTGCAAAACCGCGGAGACAAAGATCCATTCAAAATTCAAGAGACTAATGTATCATTATAACAGAGTACAAAAGTTCAACAATGTATTTTCAAGTTCCACACTGCAAGTTACTTTGAAGAAACTATACCACTTATTGAGTTTTGGTGTGGTATCAAAGAACAATACCCACAAGTATCAGCAAAGACTATGAAAATACTATACCCATTCTCAATGGCAAATCTGAGTGAGGCCAGAATTTCCTCACATTTCAGTCCAAACAACATATCACGGTAGATCGAATGCAGAAGCAGATATGAGAATCCAGCTATTCCTTTATTCATCCAGACAACAGATTTGCAGACATGTAAAACAATGCCACTCTGTTCACAAGTGTATTTTTGTTTTTATAGTTTAATGTTTATTTTTTTTTTTTTAATTTTTTTTTTCAACGTTTATTTATTTTTGGGACAGAGAGAGACAGAGCATGAACGGGGGAGGGGCAGAGAGAGAGGGAGACACAGAATCGGAAACAGGCTCCAGGCTCTGAGCCATCAGCCCAGAGCCCGACGCGGGGCTCGAACTCACGGAACCTGGCTGAAGTCGGACGCTTTACCGACTGCGCCACCCAGGCGCCCCAGTTTAATGTTTATTTTTGAGAGAGACAGCATGTGCGTGCGCAGGTGTGAGCAGGGAAAGGGCAAATAGAGAGAGAGACACACACACACTGAGAGAGAGAGAGAGAGAGAGAGAGAGAGAGAGAGAGAGAGAGAGAGAGAGGATCCGAAGGGGGCTCTGACAGCAGAGTGGCTGAAGCAGGGCTCGAACCCATGAACCCTGAGATCGTGACCTGAGCTGAAGTCGGGGGATTAACCAACTGAGCCAAGCAGGTGCCGGTTTTTATAATTTTTAAAAATAAAAATGTTATTTATGTTAACGTGGAATGGGTTTATTTTTAATTTAAATGAGTCTTTACTAATTTTTTGTTTTACTTTCTTTTTTTAATGTTTTTTTTATGAGAAATTTTTACTTTATAGTACTTTATAATGAAATTCTTTACATAGCAAAAGTAAAACAATTGATTTCAGAGGTTACAAATGGTTTCACGCTTAAAAAAGAAATCGCTTTTATTGGTCATAAAAATCCATCTTTGATATAAGCAACACAAACATTTTCTCACTTCATTGAGGTATTTTGATTACCTCCTTATTGATTTATGAAATTGTGGCCACACCGCAGAATTTTCCTTGTTCTCAAAATTTTATATCTTTTTATATCTTTATATCTTATAGACTTTTACATCTTTCTCCTTTCAGAGTGTTACGGTTTCTTTTAGGAACTTAAAAGCTCAAAGATCTTTGTTTATTATACTGGCAGAAAGTAGAGAGTACCTGGACAGGCTCTTCCATTGGTAAGCCAAGACAGATGCTCTGAGAAAATTCTTGACACAAAACACCTCTAAATGCTATGAAAATGTAGAAGGCATTTGTTAATGCAACACTGTGCCCATAGAAGAATAAGAAAAATCCCCAGAGGCCAAAAAATCAAAATAAAATCTGAACAAAAATTGCAAGATAACTCTCAAGCTATAGTCACACTTGGGGCGTTTCTAGTTGTAGTAATTAAGAATACTAGGGTTTAATACTGGACCCTAGAAGATAGCTTCAGTGAAAATGTTGAGAAAAATACCCTAGACTAGCAAAAGTAGCTGAAAAAGGAAAATTGTTTATTTTGGCGTTCACAACATGCAAGGAAGATCACATTAGTAAAATGATGTTAAATGGTTTTTGAATTCTTGAATTCTAAGTTTGTCAGAAGCCAGGAGCAACTGACAACAAGTAAATGCAAAAGATTCCCATAGATAAAGTTAGAGAAAGTCTCACTAGATTAAAAATCCTACTACAAATAATTAAAAATCCAAAATTATAAAATAACCAAGGAAACAGAAAACTGTGAGCAGTATTTCCCGGAACTGAACATCATGGAACTTCATGTGATGCAAAGATTGGGTGAAATATACAGTCTAGCTGAATAAGAAAATAATACAAAAGCAAAATATATATACAGCTTTGCAAATTCTCTTACCCTGTGACTCTGGAGAATTCTCTACATGCAATGGTTTATTCAATAGGAGGGAATGTACTATAAAAACAGAGATTCTAGTCACACTGCTGATTCACATCTTGCATTTGTCCATGTGGCATCCAATTATTAATTTGGCCTTCCACTGCCTAGTTTCCTCCTCATTAAAATTGGAATAACTGTACCTGCTCATAAGGCTATTGTGAGTATGATAGGGATTACATTGAAATCTGCAGATCACTTTGGTATATTAATAGTTGACGTTTAATATTTTAACCATCCATGAATATAGACATGAGATGTGCTCCTATATATTTATATCTTCTTTAATTTCTTTTAACAATGTTTTGTAATTTTTATTTTACAAGTCTCTCGTCTCCTTGGCTAAGTTCATTCCTAAGTATTTTATTATTTTTTGATGGTATTATAAATAGAATTGTTCTTTTGTTATTTCCTTCAGGTTGTTAATTGTTTACACATAGAAATACAACTCATTTTTGTTGACTTTGTATCCTGCTACCTTGATGAATTAATTCATTTAGTAGTTCTGACATTTTTTTGAATGGACTCTTTAGGGTTTTCTACATATACCATCATTTCATGTGCAGAGGTAATTTTATGTCTTCCTTTCCAATTTTGTTTTATTTCTTTCTCTTGCTTAATGGTTCTGGCTAGCATTTCCAGTAGTAGGCTGAATAGAAGTGAGCATTTTGACCTGTTCCTGATCTTAAAGGAAATACTTTTAATTTTTTTTTTTTTAATTTACATCCAAATTACTTAGCATATAGTGCAACAATGATTTCAGGAGTAGATTCCTTAGTGCCCCTTACCCATTTACCCCATCCCCCTCCCACAACCCCTCCAGTAACCCTCTGTTCTCCATATTTAAGAGTCTTATGTTTTGTCCCCCTCCCTGTTTTTATATCATTTTTGCTTCCCTTCCCTTATGTTCATCTGTTTTGTCTCTTAAAGTCCTCATATGAGTGAAGTCATATGATTTTTGTCTTTATCTGACTCATTTCACTTAGCATAATACCCTCCAGTTCCATCCACGTAGTTGCAAATGGCAAGATTTCCTTCTTTTTGATTGCCGAGTAATACTCCATTGTATATATATACCACTTCTTCTTTATCCATTCATCCATCGATGGACATTTGGGCTCTTTCCATACTTTGGCTACTGTCGATAGTGCTGCTATAAACATGGGGGTGCATGTGTCCCTTCGACACAGCACACCTGTATCCCGTGGATAAATGCCTAGTAGTCTAGTAGTGCAATTGCTGGGTCGTAGGGTAGTTCCATTTTTAGTTTTTTGAGGAACCTCCATTCTGTTTCCCAGAGTGGCTGCACCAGCTTGCATTCCCATCTTTTTTTTTTTTTTTTAATGTTTTTTTGAGAGAGCACAAGTGGGGGAGGGACAGAGACAGGAGGACAGAGGGGGACAGGATCTGAAGCAGGCTCTGTGCTGACAGCCCCGAGCCCGATGTGGGGCTTAAACTCAAGAACTGCGAAATCATGACTGGAGCAGAAGTCAACACTCAAGCGACTGAGTCACCCAGGTGCCCCTGTTTTAACTTCTAATATGACCAACAGCAGTACATAGAATCCAGCCATTTAGTGTCTTTAACATAAGACCCTGCACCCAATTCCAGTGTGTGTGTGTTTTCCCCAACCACCAAACGATTCTCTGATACCAGCTGGGTCTCCTACAATTCAACTCAATTCTGACACTGTCTACCTGGAGATGGAAATCAGATCCCACAGGTTAAAGGCTCAGCCTTACAAGACTGCCCCTACCTCCCTTCACCCCTTCAGATCCCAATCACAAGCCTAGGTTGTCACCTGTTCCAATCCCCTCCTTGGATTCAATTAATTTGCTGGAGTGGCTCACAGAAGTCAGAGAAACATTTCACTCACTAGATTATTGGTATATTATAAAAGGGTATAACTCTGGCAGTTAGACGTTAGAGCTGTATAGGGCTGTCTCAGCACGGCACTGTCCTCAGGCTCCACCTGTTCACCAATGTGGAAGCCCTACCGTCCCTGTTTTTGGGGTTTTTATAAAGGGTTCTTTACATAAGCATGCAAGTCATTGGCTGTTGGTGACTGATTTCAATATACAGCCCCTATCCCCTTTCTGGAGGTTAGAGGGGTGGGACTGAAAGTTCCAGCCCTCTAAATACAACCTTGGTTGTCCTGGCAACCAGTCCCCCTTCCTAGGAGCTTTCACGGAGCCATCTCATTAACATAACAAAAGACACATTGATAACTCCCATCACTTAGGAAATTCCAAGGGTTTTAGGAGCTCTGTGGCAAGGATGGGGATGTAGACTAAATATATCTTATTATAAATATCACCAACGATATTTAAGAATATAAAGGAATCCTAAAACCAGAAAGTTTGAGAAGCAATATAGGGAACACAATGCAGGTAGCTAGTTACAGGATTGTTGGAATTGCAGAAAAGCCAGAGGGTGGCCAGGAAGCCAGAGGGGCTTAACTGGGAGCTGCTACTGCCCTTGAGACTGAAGGACAAAGGTGGGGTCGGGTGTACCACTGGCCAGGAGCAATAGCTTCCTTTTGGGACTTGGCATTATAAAGGACTACCTAGTGGGAACCAGAATCATGTTAGGGGCTGCTTGAGAGGATCTGAAAATACCAAGGAAGTGAAGCTCCTGCTGGAAGCCCCAATCAGAGCAGAGAGAAGGGGGACAAATACCTTGGTTTCTTTCTTTCTCCTGCTCCCCAATTTCACTGGACAGCCCTGTCTGGAAACTGGTTCTCAGCCGACGGGTGGGGAACACAGCTTGCAGGAGTCCGTCTTCCTGCAATACAGACCAGACGGGAACAGGGATGTGAGAGCAGTAGGAACATGCTTGGCCCAGAAAAGGAAGGAGAGAACCAGGATGTTGGCTAGAGGGAGCCACAGGGATGAGAAAGGCTGGTCTTGATGGGAGGATCTCCTACTGGCCTGAGGGAGCGGGACAGAGTAGAGTAAGACAGAGGCAAACCTAGTCCAGGTGGGGATAAGGGCAGAAGGGAGAGATGGCCAAGTCCAGGCAGAATGTTAGCCAATTTCCATATGAAAAGCGCTTACTGGGACCAACTGATTAGAACTGCAAATAAGGAACTTATTTAGAAATTGTTTGCATGCTACTCTTAGAGTCTGCCTTTTTGGGAGACTGGTGGATACTGGGCATGGGAAGGCTAATGTCATCTTTTCCTAGGCTAATAATTTTCAAATGTCTTCTATGCAGTCTATACCTCTCTTAAATTTTTTTTTTTCAACGTTTATTTATTTATTTTTGAGACAGAGAGAGACAGAGCATGAACGGGGGAGGGGCAGAGAGAGAGGGAGACACAGAATCGGAAACAGGCTCCAGGCTCTGAGCCATCAGCCCAGAGCCTGACGCGGGGCTCGAACTCACGGACCGCGAGATTGTGACCTGGCTGAAGTCGGACGCTTAACCGACTGCGCCACCCAGGCGCCCCTATACCTCTCTTATATACAACAGCGTGCTAAAGATTTCCCCCTGGATGATGAGGTGCCTTCTGCTGTGACTTGGTAACTCTTATTGACGCTCAGGTCTCCCCTGAAATGTACTTCTTCCGAGCCCTGGCCCCCGTGGCTCAGGCTTTCTTGTCATTAGCTGATTAACATCTGTCTTTTCCATCAATCTAAATGAAAAGGTAAATTGAGGCACTCGCGAATTGCCAGAGTTTGAGTAACACGGGAAACGCGGACTGCAGCAAGCCACAAACCAGTCCCTCGAGCGTTTTGGAGTATTTACCCGCAAGAAACGCAAAGTGGGGAGTTCCACCAGAGTCCAGGTTGTAAGTTCATTGGCTTGAGGACGGGGAGGGATTCTTGGCGGAAGTTCATTGGTCAGGAGAGAAGCGTCGGTTTTGCATAATCAGGCTCAGAGCGGGCATATCCTTCTGAGGGCGCATGCGTGAGATTCTCCATTTCCTATTCTCCGATTCCATTTTAGGCTGAAACTTTTTCACACTTCCCGCCCAGAGGTTATTGCATCTTTGTGGCCGGCTCCTAGCACAGTGCAGTGGTACCCGTCCCCCATCTTCGGTTTCGCTTTCCCGGGTTTCTGCTACCTGTTGTCAGCTTCGCTCGGGCAGCAGAAGATCGTCCTGACGAATCTGCCGAAGGTCAATGGTAGCCTCATTCTACGTCACAGTGTGACGTCATCACCTCACTTCCTCTCATCCCTCCAGCACCTTACTATCTCGCGTGATCACGGGAACGGGAAGGGTGAGTAGAATACAGTAAGATATTTTGAGAGATAACATCCGCCTAATTTTTATTACGGTATATTGTTACACATGTTCTTTGTATTATTATTGCTGATTTCTGACTGCACCTAATTCGTAAGTTTAGCTTTGTTATGGGTAGGTATGTATAGGAAAAACCATAGTTTATATAGGGTTCGGTATTACCCGCAGTTTCAGGCATCCGCTGGGGGTCTTGGAACATATCCCCTGCGGATGGGGGGGGGGCGCTATTGTGCTTGGTTCCAGGCAGTACTTAATATTTGATGAGTGAACAAATGGCGGATAGTAGGGAGGTGTAGAATATGGGGGAGCATCCCCGTCCTTGAGGTTCACATTGAGCAACTGTCCCCTCGCTCCTGCCTTCAGAGTCCCGGGGAGCCAGAGAAGAGACCCGTGTTGGGGGACCTTTCTTCCCTAGTGTATGCAGCTCACAGAACAGAGCCAGAAGCTTGAAGTTTAATTCTGGCTCTCACATGGTAGCTATGAAATCTTGGGCAAGCCAAATAAGTTTTCTCAGTCTCCATCTCCTCGTGGATAAAATCTAGACAGTAATATCTGCTCCCCCACCCCTAGAGGCTGTTGTGAAGGTGAGAGATAGTGTTGCTGATAGAGGAGCACCAAGCACAAACCCGAATTTAGAGGAGCCCCTGAACAGTCCTCCCGCTTTAAGCCCTAGGCGGCTACACTGATGTCACCAGGCCTGCTGTTTATCTCCTCCGGAGAGGAAATGTTAACTGGAAGCACTTCAAGGGACACAGCTCTTTGACTGTGGAGTTGGCCACGTCTCCACAGGCTTCTGAAAGCAGTGGTGGAGGGAGCCTCCAGCGGGTGTGGGGTGTGCTGGCCAGCCGAGGGGCCCAGCCCATCTTCCTCCACCACAGCCACTGTGGGGTTCACACATGGGGCAGCTGACGCAGAGAGCAGAACAGGTGAGACCTAGGAGTTCTGATTCCCAGATCAGCTCTGGGTTCTTGTGCCACCAAGGACAAATGAAAGAGATAGGTCATGGGAGCACCTGGGTGGTTCAGTCGGTTAAGCATCTGACTTCAGCTCAGGTCATGATGTCATGGTTTGGGAGTTTGAGCCCTGCTTTGGGTGAGCTCAAGCCCCACTTTGGGCTCTGTCTCTGCCTCTTGCTCACTCACACCCCCCCATCTCAAAAAAAAAAAAAAAAAAAAAAAAAAAAAGAAAGAAAGAAGTCATGAACAGAAAAAAGCTTCCTGGAAATGCCCATGTCCTTTCTCTGCACAGGCCTATGTCAAACTCTGGGAGATAGGGACTGAGGGTCCAGCTCTGCCCTCAAAGAGCTTGTGGTTGAATAGGTAGTAGATGGATGCCCTTATCCAGGGCAGAGACCCTGCCTTGTTAGGGAGCAGTGAAGGCAGAGGCTTCTCAGGGGCAGAAGCGGTGGGTGGGCGACCCCATCCCACTGCTGCTGGCTGGTTCTTTCTCAACTGGAGCTGCTGAGGCAAGTCTGTCACGCACTAAGGAGGGTGCTTCCTGGCTCCAGGCACTGGGGGTTGACTCACACGGATGCCATTGGAAAGAGCTTGTCTCAGAGGAAGGCCTGAGGTTCCTGAGGAGAAACAGTCTCACTTCCTCATTTCTCCAGTTGAAATGCTGTTAGAGCCCCTGGGCCCGGCCCACAGAAGTCTGAGAGGTCCTAACGCATGGGATTGGAGGTGAGGTGGTCTGCAGGAATGCAGTTGCCCCCCATGCCCTAATCCCCAGGGCCTGGGGGAGAGGCAGAGTGTGGCTGGTACCAGCCGGGACTGCAGTTTCACCACCACAGCCCCTCTGAAGCCAGGCCAGAGTGTATGAATTATAGGCCAAGCCCAGCTGGGTGAGGGGGCTGAGCTGGGGAGTTCTGGGCCTCACAGCGCTCTAGGGTAGATAAGGATGGATCAAAGGGGCCAAGGCCTCCTACACCACTAAGTCGGGATCCACCACCGGGTGGGTGGAGTGACAAGACAGATCATATGTATATACATGGAGGAGATTTTGTGTTTCCTTTTGAAGCCCTTTGCACAAACATCTTGTGTGTGAAGCAGCCTGTGCACCTTCTGCTGCACAGCCCCCCACCCCTCTGGTGTGGGGTCTTACCCCCCCTGCCCTCCCCCAGCTCTTCCTGTAAGGCTGGTCCTGTGTCCTTTCAGGTTTATCCCTGGGGGCCCAAGTTGGCTTGAAGTTAACATCATGAGCAGCTTTTGTGAGCCTCAGTAACACCCCCGGGGGCCCTGTGCCCACCCATGCCAGTCTTGGGGTCAGTGGACACTTTGTTACAGCCTGTAATCTAGCCTCTAAGTCCTGGAGGAAGAGTGGATTTTCCTGGACGTTTTGTGGAGGTCAGGAAGAGGGCATTTCACACACCAGTCCCCCAGCAACACTTCCCTGCCCAGTAGACATCCTGGCCCTCTCTGCATCCTTGTTCTCAGCACTGGCTGCCAGCCGCTTCTTCCCTTTCTGTTCCTTACTCAGACTCTAAAACCCCCTCTCTTCTCCAGTGCAACGGGGCCTTTCCCAGGTCCTTCCCTCAGGCCTCGGGATTTCCCTGCAGTCTGTAGACTGCAGCTTTCACCCAGCGAACAGATTCAGAGTTGCCTCAGCCAGCAGCTGCCCTATAAATAGCTGTGCTTTGAGTGCCTTCTTAAACCTGCCCAGGGTGCGTCTGGCCTGCCTCATCCCACCACTCCTTTGTTGTTGTTGTTGTTGTTGTTTTTAATTAAAGATTTTTTTTCTCTTAAAAAAATATTTTTATTTTGTTTTAGTAATCTCTATACCCAGTGTGGGGTTTGAACTCAACGACCCCGAGATCAAGAGTCACATGTTTTACCGACTAAGCCAGTCAGGCACTCCCTTCGTCCCACCACTCCTAAAGCAGAGAAGAGTTTAATTGTGGGGTGTGCAGTCTCCTTTGCAGGGTGCAGGGCCCAGCTGGGTGGATGGCCGTCCCAAGTTCCTGCATGCTCTGGGGATATTTCCAAAGCTCAGGGCTAGGGTCTTTGTCTGCTCTCAGGTTCTAGGAAGCCATCCCTGCCTCCCCTAAACCCTAACAATCTTTCCTTCCTCCAAACAAAGAGCGCTTTTGATCTTTATCACTCTCTTGGAACATACATGCCAAGTGTCTTGGGTAATAAAAATAAGATTATCAGCAAACACACAGAGAGAGCACTTACTATGTTCCAGGTACTATTCTAAGCACTTTATAGTTACTAGTTCATTTAATCTCAGTAGTTGGGGTTGAGGGAGTCTGTCTAATTTCTTTAATTACATAGTGAAGTCCTCAAGGGCAGAGACTAGGGTAACACATCTTTATATCCCCCAAATTCCTTGCAGTCCAGGAATGTTTGCTGATTGACTCGGTCTGTCCTTGGGAGGTGACATCCCATCCTGGTTACTCACTTTCCCTTTCTCTTCAAATGGGACTAGGATTTCCTTTCCTACTCCCTTGGGTAATAGAAAGTGACCTGGGGAGGCTTTGGGGTCATTGGGACTTTCTGCCTTTGACTGCAGATGGCACACCTTCCCTATCAAGGAAGGCACATGCCAGAGAGGAGCAGAGGAAGACAGGTGAGCTTTCTGAGCAGGAGGGGAGAGAGGTGCCGTGTGTGTGTGTGTGTGTGTGTGTGTGTGTGTGTGTGTGTGCGTGTGTGTGTGTGTTCATGGTGGTTGTCTCTGGATGGTGGATTGTGGATGATTTTGGTTTTCTTTTTATGCTTTCTTGCATTTTCTACCATGAGCAAACATTACTTTTACACTCTCAAAAGAGGAACTAGAGATGTAAAAAGAGAAATGTTTATTGAGTATTTTGTTGAGTAGTGACTGTTGAGGTGAGCTTTAAAGGATGAGCACAGAAGCCCCAGAAGCTGGGCTGGCATTCAGCAGGCATCCAGTGACCTGTTTTGACTGACCAGTGCCTGTCCCACACCCATTAATAAATATTTTAATGTCTGCCCTGCCCATGGGCGCCTGGGCAGCTCATATGGTTAAGCATCTGACTCTTTAAAATTTTTTTTTTTTTCAACGTTTTTTATTTATTTTTGGGACAGAGAGAGACAGAGCATGAACGGGGGAGGGGCAGAGAGAGAGGGAGACATAGAATCGGAAACAGGCTCCAGGCTCTGAGCCATCAGCCCAGAGCCCGACACGGGGCTCGAACTCACGGACCGCGAGATCGTGACCTGGCTGAAGTCGGACGCGTAACCGACTGCGCCACCCAGGCGCCCCTAGCATCTGACTCTTGATTTCGGCTCAGGGCATGATCTCATGGTTTGTGGGTTTGAGCCCTGCGTCGGGCTCTGTGCTGGCAGTGTGGACCCTGCTTGGAATTCTCTCTCCCCCTCTCTCTGCCCTTTCCCTGATCACTCTCTCTCAAAATAAATAAATAAACTTAAAAAAATATATTAAAAAAACCCTCCGCAGTCCAGAAATGATATCTCTTCTTTGAATAGGAGGAAGATTGTAATCTGGGGTCAGTTCCCTTCCCCAAGCCAGCATCTCCCATCCAGTGATGTTCTCTTTGCTTCCTCTAACAGTGGCTGCAGGAAGGGTTTCTACCTCCTCTTCCCTGGATTACCTGTTTCAGCCTCCCAGCCTTTAGAGTGAGCAGTCTTTGACTCCAAGCTGGCTGCATGTTTTAAAATGTGAAGGTCTTAAAAAATAAATAAATTAAAAGGCCAAGGTCTGAGTCCCATGCCACACCACTTAAATCAGAACCTCTGGGGTGAGCCCTCAAACAGGGGTGATTTTTAGGTTCCCAGGATGCCTCCAATGTGTGGCCAGGGTTGAGGACCACTGAGGCAGATGCAGAAAGTCCCCGGAGTGGACAAAGGGGCCAGTACAGAGACGCCTGCCCGGCCTCTGGGGGCTTGTAGTTGACCACAATGTTGGTGAGCAAGCTAGAACCTGTGCACAAAGAGACAGGAACACTCGGTGTGATGCCCACCGTATCCAACCTGTGCCAATTCAGACATGGCTGTTGAGGATGCTGAGGAAGGAGGCAGTTTGGGTGTCCTGAAGGTAATCAGGCTGGTCTTTCTGGAAGAAGTTCTGGAGGCAGTTTTGTGGGGGGGGAGAGGCCTTCACAATGTTGCACTGACTCTTCTGGTCCTTTCCAAGGGTTTTCTCTCAGGTTCCTTATCTGATGAACCAGCTTCTTTGTAACTCTGGTCCCAATTGGGTGTGGCTGGCCACTCTTCAGTCACTACCCCAGCTCTCCAGGACACCCCGGCAGACTAGGCTCTGACAGATAAGAACTGTGCTTGTTAGCACAGCTGTTCTCTGCAACACCCAGTGTTGTTTTCAAGCCTACGGAAATTTGGGTGCGGAAGTGTGGCTACATCCACCCAACTTCAGAGTTGGGCTTGGTTCCAAATAAAAGGAAATTTAGTCAGTTTTCCCAGACACAGGGACAAAAATAGAGTTGACAGGAACCTCAAAGGGTCTGCTGAGGTACGAGGGTTACACCTAGAAAAATCAACTGGATCTTTGGTCTGGATGCTGTCAGATGCCCTGGCAAAACTGGACTTTGAGCATCAGCAACTAATGTCTGGTGCTCTACAGGTGATGTTTCACAAGAAAGTGATTTTGTTCCTGCTGCTGTTAAGAGTCTTAGAGATCTGTGTGCTTTTTGGGCCTTTTTGGTCAATAACCTGGATTCTGGGGTTAATGAGGTTCAGATTAGCTACATGTGTGGCCGAGGAGATTGTACCTGAGGGGGAAAGGAACTAGGTGGTATAACTCATGTTTGGATAGGTGGGACCTGGCAGGATTTGTTATGCCCACCTTCAGCCTTGGATCTTGCCTCAGGCGTGTGTGGGTGTCCTCTGTAAGCTCATGCTGCAGAATGGGGCCTCCCAGGAGAACTGGTTCTGCCTTGACATCCCCAGCAGGACTGTGCCGAACCAGTGTTGACGTCACCGGTGTCCTTCCTCACTCTGTGGAAAGTGTCCTTCTTTTTCCTGTGCTTTCACCAGCTCCAGGTGCTTTATACACAGTGGCCGGGAGGGGGTCTCCCGCTCATCACGGGCCTTTCGAACACTCCTCTGTGAGCAGGTTTCCCGGCACCCAACACATGGAGTTACGCTGCTGGTGAGCAGCAGAACTGAGCTGCAATTCAGATCTCTGGATCGCCACCCTGCCCTCCTCCAGGTGGTGAACTGTCGGCCCAGAGACTCCAGAAACTGTGGCCGTTGCGTAAAGCGGAAGGTGTGTAATCAGGGTCGGAAGAGGACAACACAATTCCCACGTCTCCGTACATTTGTCGTTGTGTCCATGCTGTATGTGGCCTAGCCGGGCCAGAGGTCGTCCCTGCAGGCAAAACAGATACCCTCATCCCCTGCGAAGATTTCACACGGCTCCAGGCTCCTGCTTGTGTCGATGGTGACGAGAACGGGTGTAAGGTGGCAAGGCTGAGCTCATTTTCCTTTAAAATTAGAAATGCCGCACTGAAGTGACTGGGGCGAATTATTTGACCCTTCTGAGCTTTATTTCCTCATCTGTAAAGTGGGAACAAGAAAGGAACTGGCTTCACAGGGTGTGGCGGAGGTTCAACCGAGATGATATTTACAAAGTGCCCAGGGAGCACAGAGCACAGGAAACTTACTAAGGCTGAGAAACCATTTTTCCTAAAGGGTGCTCCTTTGGAGCCAGCCTTCCTTCTTCCTTGCCCTTGTCTATCTCCTCACAGCCTGTGAGGATGGGTGTGGGTGGCTGTCCTTTGGAGACAAAGCTGTCCCTAGGGGAAGTGACAGGTCCCTGAGACATAGTGAGTCAACAGCTTGGGGGTCCTGGAGCCTACCTCTCCCTGTGGGCTAGTCTGCTTGCTAGTGTACTGAGTTTCTGCTTTCCACAGGTCAGTCTGGGGCCCTGCCTCCCGTCTTGCTGTCGTCCCTTGCCGGAAACCCCGCCCCATTGTCCCAGGCAGCCTCGGCCTGGGGAGCCCAGCTGCTGGGCTGACAGTTTCCTTTTGAGGCCGAGATAACTTTGAGAGATGTCTATCTATCAGGTTCAGGGAAAGGGTGGAGGGTCTGAGTGAGCTCTTTGCTGCCCTGAGATATCTGGTGGGTCATACTTAGAGAGATCATTTAACCTCCCAGCCTGTCCTCTGCCACTTTCTCCCTTCTTCCTTCTCCCCTCATCCTCACCCTTACCCCTCAAGGCTTTGATGAATTTCTGGGAAGCTTTGGTTGAGGCTGGACAGGCCTCATTAACTCCTTCAGTGCTGTTGGTATAGTGGGTAGGAAAAGTACCTGGGGGAGGGAAGGGGGTTGTAGGGATGGTCTAGTTGCTCTCGTTTTGTCCCTTGAAAAAGCTTCAAGAGTCCAGCCTCTCTCTAGGGGCACCTGGGTGGCTCAGTTGGTTAAGCGTCCGACTTCGCCTCAGGTCACGATCTCACGGTTAGTGAATTTGAGTTCCGTGCCGGGCTCTGTGCTGACAGCTCAGAGCCTGGATTCTGCTTCAGATTCTGTGTCTGCCCTTCTCCTACTCGCACTTTCTCTTTCTTTCTCAAAATAAGTAAATAAACTTAAAAAAAAAAGCGTATTGGGGTGCCTGGGTGGCTCAGTCGGTTAAGTGTCTGAATTCAGCTCAGGTCATGATCTCATGGTTCATGAGTTTGAGCCCCATTTTGGGCTCTGTGCCGATGGCTCAGAGCCTGCAGCCTGCTTCGGGTTCTGTGTCTCCCTTGCTCTCTGCCCCTCTCCCACTCACACTCTGTTTCTGTCTCTCACACACAAAAAATAAACAAAAAAAAAGAAAAAAAAAGAATCCAGGCTCCATCATGGATTAACTCAGTGAGATGGGAAACTGAAAGTTTCTTCTCTGCACCCTGGTTTTGCCATTTGTTAAATGGGGATGAAAATGCTGCATGTGTAAGGTTGACTACAAGGAGGAAAAGATCTATTACGTGTAGGGAACCTGGTAGAGGGCCTGGCACAAGGAGACTAGTATGATGGTCATTCCTGTGCTGCCATCTGGTAGGTGGCCTTGTGACATCAGTGAATAGGAATTCTCTCACCTCACCCTTTACTGGAAATGGCAGCTATTCTGATATAAGTCAGATGGGTCATCCTGGCGTGGAAGGAATGACACTTCATTCATTCAGTAAGTAAATACCTATTTATTCAAAGTTACTATGTAGCAGGTACTTGGGATCTTGTATGTATCAGGCATCTTGGGAAACAACAGTGAGCAAGACAGTCCCTGTCCTTTGGGGTGCACACATGTGCAGGACTGGGGCTTGGGGCAGGGGAGGCTGGGGAGGTGGGAACAGTAACAGATTAGCAAAGCATAAACATATAATATAAGTTCACATAGAGGTGGGTGCTTAGAAGAAAATGAAAATAGAATCAAGGGTTCAATGCTAGAGGGCCGCACGTGTGCTATTTTAAACAGGGCATGTAAGGAAGGCCTTTCTAAGGAGGTGATTTTTGAGTGGAGCAGTGAGGAAATGAGGCAGGAATGTTTTCCAGCCATCGAGAGCAGCAAATTTGGAAGCCCTGAGGTAGAGACCCAGCTTGGCAGGTTCTAGAACGTGAAGACTGGAGAAGATGGGCTGAAGGGAAAGGGTGCACAGGACCCTAAGTGGGCACACTTGGAGCTGGGGAGCCCCTTTCCCCCCAGGGCTGTGACCTCCGTCCGTCCACAGGTGGCTGTTGCCTGTGTGTGTGTGTCGGGGGGGGGGGGGTGCCAGGGAGGCAGAAGGCTGACTGGCCGTGGTGGGCTGCATGTTTATTTTAATTATGGTGATGGCAGGCAGCTGTCACTGGTTTCTTTTTATTTATTTATTTTGTCCCTGGTCTGTGATGGAACTTTCTGGTGCTATTTGCTGATGCCAGAGGCAATCCTGAGTTCTGAAAACACAGCAGGGCCCAGCTGCTCCCTTTGGGCTGGCCCTGGTCGGGGACCAGCTCACGTGAAACAGCCGGCAGCCAGGGCCGTGCCCTCCACGTGCTAACAGCTCCAAGCTCTGTGTGGCAGCCTAGAGCCCTGATTAGGACCATAATTCAGGGAGAAGAAAGTCCCTTCAGTCCCCAAGTCAAACCTACTACTTAACTAAACTCACCGATACTTTCTTTCGACCTCAAGTCAGTTCAAAGCAACAAATATTTCCTGGGGCTGAGCATGGCTTGGGATACAAACCCAGCTGGTAGCTGTGGGTGTGGCGTGCTGGCTGACAGCTGTTCTGATGGGTTTTTACATCTATAACTTAAAGTATCTAAAAACCCATCAGTGCAGGGTGAACCAAAGATGTTCCCTGCCCTCAAAGAGCATGCACCTTGTCAGACCACTCAACTGACTGTCCATCGTGCCTGGTGAAGCAGCTGTTTTGACAACTGGATAAACCAAGCATCAGGACATAAAGTGCAGTATTTTACCTTCCTGAGCGAAACCCTCACGTTGCCCACCCCCTCTGCCCCTACTCACCTAGGAAAACCCATTTCCAAGACCTGTACTGTTTTTCTTTTATTTCTTCTGGGTCTTTTCCCCTCTGAAAAAGTGGTGCTTGGGCTGGATTGCCAACCTTTGCCCTCCAAGGACCTCTTCTTGCATACACCTCGGGGCCTTTTGGGGTTTTCATTCCTCAGATCCCCCACTCATACCGCTCTCTCCTCCTCCCTGCAAAACTTCGTGTTACAATGCTTGGCTTCTGGACCTCTCTGTGGAACTTATTCCTTCCTCCTGTGAGTATGCCTCTCCCTGCCCATCCCAACTCTTGTTCTGTTCCAGGGTCTCCTTGTAAAGCCCTCTGGTCTCAGGGGACCAATCACGGCTGCAATTTTGCAGCCTGCAGGCTCTGTGGGCTCCCGGGGACCTCCGGGCATCCCCTTTCCTGCTCAGTGTCCCAGCTCCCCAATTTGAGCCATGATGAAGTAAAGTGACTTTATGCACTGCCAGCCATGTGGGGCAAGGAGAGAGCAAAAGGGGCAGTGGCATGTGCCATGGGGTTTTAGAAAGTCCCCCAGTTCCAGGGGTGGGTGGAGTGTCCCTGTGATAACCCTCAGGGTGGGCAGGCCCAGCATTTCTGTGATGAGCCTGGGGCAGGGAAGCCGGTGGGCAGTGGCCAAAAATAGAGCCTGGATTCATTCTGGGGCATCTGGAAAGTGCGGTGGTGTGGAGCAGGGTGGGCTGGCACTTCCCTCATCTCATCCCGTGTCTGTTTTCCTTTGTCTCCCAGTGCGGGGCTGCCCCTGCTGCCTTTTATCAGGGCCTGCTCACACCAGGACAGCTGTGGGCTGCCCCTTTTCCTGTCCATTTTCTCAACCTGGGCCCTGGGGGCAGGCGGGGTAGGACTGGACTGTCCCCTACGAGTGGGGGCTCGTCAGAAAGCCCGTTGTGGCCGAGGGTGTGTACTGGGAGGTGGTCCCAAACTTCCCTTTCAGACTCTCCGCGAACTGGACAGTGACTCACCCAGAACAGTCCTGCGATCGCAGGAGCGTATGTGGGGCTGAAGCCAGGTCCTCGGGTTGTAGGATGTGGGGTGCCCTGGGGCCATCTGAAAGACTCTCGGAGGGGTGCCCCCAGTGATAAGCCCACCAGGTGATGCAGACCAGAGTCTAGAGGAGGGTGCTGGATACAAAAGTAGCAAAGACAGAGGGGAGTGGGAGAAGATGACAAGACCTGAACCACACTGACGGTGGAAAGTGCTAGCAAAGCACCACGAAGGTAAATTTGCATGGTGCAGCCGCTCTCCCTGCATGCTGGTGGGAGGCAGGGGAGGGGCTGTGAGTAGAGATGGAACAGGCATCCACATCCATCCACCTCCTTGGGGCACAGAAGAGGAAACTGAGACCCACCCAGGGAGGTGAGGGGTTTGGCTCGTGGTCACCCTGCCATAGAGAGGCCGATGGCCCTGCAACTAAGCTCCTGGGGTCAGGCCTCTTTCAACCCCTGCTTCAGACACTACCTGAACTGGAAGGCTGAGAGGGTGGGGTTTCCTCATGGGGGACACTGAGGCCACAGCAGGACACAGCAAGCAGACCTTCATGGCCAACCTTGGAATGTCCTTATTTCTCTCTGTCATCCTCTGTGTTCACCTGTCTTGTCTTGTTTGTCATCTCTCCTGGCCCCTCTCTTGTCCCTCTCTTCTTCCCTACTCGCCTGGTGAGCATCAGTGCCTCTTCCCTGCTCAGATCAGTTTCGGCTTGCAGTTGGCAAGCACAGATGGAGGGAGCAGAGTGAAGAACAAATGAACCAGAGGACGGGGCGTCAGGGCTTCTACCCTTGATGGGGATGGTACCCACAGACCTTCATGGAATGGCTAGCATGTGCTGCGTTCTGGGCTAAGCACTGAGTTACACATACAGGGGAGACCTGGTCCCTGCCCTCAGCTCGCTCTTGAGTGGGGAGCCTGACAAATAAACGAATACCTCAAGTGTTAAGGAGAACGGGGGGGGGGGGGGGTTGCTGTGCAGGTGACATAAGCTGTGTGGTGGCAGGAATCCATTCAGCTCCCCTCCTTCCTTCCCTGCCTTCTTCCCTCCCCTACTTTCTTTTTACAGTCCTGGGTGTGTCTGTTGAGCACTAAACTCTAATTGCCAGCTTCTTGCCAGGTACTTCACTTGGATGTCCCACAGACATCCCCATTCAACATGACCTACCCATGTCACTCTTTTCTCCCCCCATACCTGCTCCTCTGCATTTCCCATCTCACGTGAAAGCACTGCTCTGTGGCCCCAGCTAGAAACCGCTGGTGGTGTTTCCACCTTCTCCCTTTTCCTCATACACACACATGGGGTATCAGATATTTGAGGGCCCACCTCCGAAACGTTTTCCAGCCCACCTGGCACTTGTCTGTCCACACGGCCACTGTTGACATGGGCTCTCACTGTCTCTGTCCCAGTCCTCTTCAGGGCTCTCCTGGCCCGTGACTTCACTTCCCTCCTTTAATGCACAGCCCTGCTAGGAACGTTTCTAAGACACAAATCAGGTTGTTTATTTGATAGCGTGTATATTGGAATCACCATTTGCCAGGCACCATTCTCAGTGGTTAATACAAATACTAGTTCCTTTGATCCTCCGAACAGTTGTGTGAGGCGTATGTGATGGGCTTGAAGATGCTGTCTGTTGTAAGATGCACCTTATGTTTGTAACACTGAGAAAGAAAAATTCTTTTTAAAAAATTTCTTAAAAATATTTATTTTTGAGAGAGAGAGAGAGACAGAGCATGAGCAGGGGAGGGGCAGAGAGAGAGGGAGACACAGAATCTGAAACAGGCTCCAGGCTCTGAGCTGTCAGCACAGAGCCTGACGCAGGGCTCGAACTCAGGAACCGTGAGATCATGACCTGAGCTGAAGTTAGATGTTCAACAGACTGAGTCACCAGGGCGCCACAAGAAAGAAAAATTCTGACACAATTCTTTATCACTTCAAATTTTTATTATCTATTTAATGAAAGAGCTCTTTTATTTATTTAAAAAAATTTTTATGTTTATTTTTGAGAGAGAGAGAGAGAGAGAGAGAGAACGAGCACGTGCAAGGGGGAGTGGCAGAGAGAGAGGGGGAGACACAGAATCCAAAGCAGGCTCCAGGCTCTGAGCTGTCAGCACAGAGCCTGACATGGGACTTGAACTCACAAACTGTGAGATCATGACCTGAGCCAAAGCCAAATGCTTAACTGATTGAGCCACCCATGCACCCGAAAGAGCTCTTTTAGACTTGTTTAGACATAAATTTTCAAAGTCATGTATTTATCTAGCACATACTTAAGTTCACAATGAAGTAAATTAGTCTAGGTGTTCTCCACATTTTCTCATTTTCAGGCTTCCAGCCTTCTGAATTATTTTAACACTCAGAGCCCTCAGAATCTATGTTCTGCCCCGCCCCCATAACATTCTCTGTGCCATTAACAATGATGCAGTATTTCTTAAAAGCATGAATTTTCTGGGGCGCCCGTTGGCTCAGTCGGTTAGCATCTGACTTCATCTCAGGTCATGATCTTGTAGTTCCTGAGTTGGAGCCCCACAGTGGGCTCACTGCTGTCAGCACAGAGCCCATTTTGGATCCTTTGCCCTCCTCTCTCTCTGCCCCTACCCTGCTCATGCTGTCTCTCTCTCTCTCTCTCTCTCTCTCTCTCTTTCTCAAAAATAAACATTTAAGAAAAAAAGCATGAATTTTTTTCTAGACAGCTGACATTGATTTTGTAATATTTGCTATGCATGCACAGCTGATGTTACTGTGTCATTCTTCCCACCTAGCCAACGATACTAAGATGATTTTACACATTTTATGTATGTGTGTTTGTACGTACGTATGTGTGTATTTAGGCTCCAAGTGGGGCTTGAACTCACGACCCTGAGACAAAGACCTGAACTGAGATCAAGAGTCAGATGCTTAACCGCCTGAACCACCTAGGCACCCCTTTACAGATTTTAAAAGGTAGAATGAAAAGGATGTATCTTGTAATTGATGAAATACATTATCCCACATTCATCCCAAATGATGAAATACATTTCCCAGGGCCCACATAGTAAGTGGCAGAGCTGGGACCTGAACCCAGGCTGTCAGCCTCTTGGATCTCTGCTTTACTAGGAAGCCTTTGCTAGAAACCCTCTTCCTGGAGCAAATGAAATTCAGACCCTCATCACAACACTCAAGTCCTCTGTGACCCGGTGCTTTTTCTGTAGACTCGTCGGCTCTCAAGTAGCTCGCGCTCTAGCTGCTCTGCCTCTTTCCAGACAGGCTGTGGTGCCCTGGGCTCACACCCTTGTGCCTGCCTTGGGGGATAGTTCAGATCCTCCTCCGAGGTGAAGGTTTGGCCCCAGTGCCACCTCCTCTGGGGTACCTCCCTTTGACCCCTTGTAGGTGCTCTCACGGGACTTAGTTCGTTAGAGCCCCGCTGGCAGCCTCCTGTGTGTGGTGCTGGCTCCTCTCAAAGCCTGGGGGCCCCTGGGGGTCAGGGACCAGCTTCTTCCTCAGGGCCCCCATCTCAGCACAGTGCTCCGTCTGAGGACTTGACTACACCAGCCACCTTTCCTCGCACCGGGACTGACAGGAAGTGTGATGGTTTGAGGAGCGTTTGGGAGATCTGGGATGTTTATAGTTGCCACTTGAATGTTGACCAGCTGGGGACTTACTGTTCACATAAGTAATATCCTGTCCGTGGGGGTGTGTTTCTAGCGTCATCCTGAGTTGTTGGAAAACACCTGATTTGGCTTGTTCCAACCAGGGCACCTCCCTCGAAACCCCTCTCACTTATGAACTCATGGATACCATGACTCAGGCCCTGCTGGCTGGAGAACTCAGGGGCGTATGGGGGCGCGTGCGCGTGCGGTTGTACACACAGGGCAGGGTGGAAGTGTTGGTGGACAGACCTCCTTCTTTTCTGCTAAAATCTCATTTCCTGTGGCTGATGGATTCCGGGGAGGCTCCGGGACCCTCTGTTCCCAGTTCTTGCCCTGGGGCTGTGAGCCAGCTGCCCCAGGAGGAGACACTCAGGCCAGCTAGCTTGGCACTCTCACCGTCCTCCTCCACGGAGGGAGATGGCAAAAGCCCATGTGGGAGAAGAGGAGGAGGAATGTTGCAGGCCTGCTCAGTTATTAAAGACCTCTCAAGATAATGAGGCACGGGGAAGAACAAAGAGACAGAAAGGCAGCAAAATGAAAAAACACCACCTTCTGTGCTTTGACCTTCAGGCCCGGGGAAGAGGCATTTGGCCGATGTTCAGCTGTTTGGAAGAGGGAATTTCTGGCCTCATCAGGCTGGAGGGTGTCCACGAGGGTATAGGAAATGCCATGTGGGCTAAGGTCTGTGGTCTTCTGATGAAGAGCTGTGTCTGATAAGGGAGCACCCTGGGTTTGTGGGTGATCATTCCCCTGATGTCACCCTTAGGATCAGAGACAGCCTCCAGATTCCATTTTGCTCTTAATATTCCACTATGGATAGGCTATCTATAACTTTATCCTAAACTTTTGCTATCAGTTTATATACCTACCTGGACCCGTCTCTTCAGAGTACTGATTACTCAAGTGGTGTTTTCTTTTTTCTTTTCTTTTTTTAAAAATTTTAATGTTTATTACTGAGAGAGAGTGTGCAAGTGGGGGAGAGGTGGGGGTGGGCAGAGAAAGAGGGAGACACAGAATCCGAAGCAGACTCCAGGCTCCGAGCTGTCAGCACAGGGCCTGATGTGGGGCTCGAACTCAGGAACCATGAGAACATGACCTAAGCTGAAGTCGTATGCTTAACCTACTGAGCCACCCAGCCGCCCCTCAAGTGGTGTTTTCTTTCCTGTTCTTTCCTCTCACTACGCTTTCTATTGTTGTCCTGGAATTTGGAGAACCAGCTAGCCATAGCATTGATCATAGCTGTCCTAGTTCGGACAGATTAAATAAAAAAAAAACATGGGGGTGCCTGGGTGACTCAGTCGGTTAAGAGTCTGACTTCGGCTCAGGTCATGATCTCACAGTTCATGGGTTCAAGCCTCGCGTCGGAATCTGCTGACAGCTCAGAGCCTGGAGCCTGCTTCAGATTCTGTGTCTCCCTCTCTGTCTGCCCCTCTCCTGCTTGTGCTCTGTCCCTCTGTGTCTCAAAATAAATAAACATTAAAAAAATTTTTAAAAAACATGGGTGTGTATATGTTTGATTAAATGCGCTGCATCTGTATTTTAAGTTTGGATATTTTACATTTGATGTCAAGCCACGTCCCTTCAGCCTCCTGAGAGGGTTCTGTGGTGGAGTTGGGGCAGTGATTTTTTAGGCATTAAGTCTTTCAGAAGAGCTAAATTGTGCTGAGGTACGAATCACTGGCAGAAACACAAAGTCACAACCGTTTTCTGTCAGTGGTACGCCTGCACGCACGGTGGTTTCTGCGGGGCGTACCTGCAGACAGGACTCACAGACGTCAGCCTCACCCCCGCCTCCCTTCCCTGAATGACCATCACTTCCTCCCACCACCCCAACATTTGCTAAAGAGACAGGACACCAACCCAGCACTTGGCAAGATTGAGGAAATCTTTAAGAAAAAAGCAACCCCTGACCTCCCCTTTGCCAAAGTGATTGCAGATGAAAACGTGCCCGGATGTTCTTGAGAAATGGTAGAGGTCAGCTTTTAAAAACTGCTTTC
Source organism: Lynx canadensis (assembly GCF_007474595.2). Lineage (NCBI taxonomy): Eukaryota > Metazoa > Chordata > Mammalia > Carnivora > Felidae > Lynx > Lynx canadensis. The sequence goes on from NC_044304.2 coordinate 147,268,795, forward strand.
TTGTGACGTCCTGGGGCTTAAGATTGATGGCAGCTGCCCTGTGGAAGGGGGTGTTTGACGACCTCGGCGTTCTCCTGCTGGAGGACTCTGGTTGAGTCTTTCCACACAGAAAGTTTAGGGTGGCTTTGGGCTGGCATCTTTCTCTCCTGTCAGTCGGGAGCTGTTATGGGTGTGGGAGAGAGATCTAGAGCTGTCATGGCTGTTGACCAAAATCAGGAAAGAAACCATACAGTTTGGTCTTGGCCTCTGTCCTCATGTGACCTTGGACTACTGGAAGGGGGATAGGGATCACCAAGAGCCTGTGGGAAGTGGGGCTCCCTCGCCCAGAGTTGGCAAGGGTCTCACAAGCCCAGGACTTGGGGTTTGGAAGTGCTGGAGGTGAAGGTGAAGGAGCTCAGGACTCGGGGCTGTGGGGAGGCCTGAGGAGAGGGCTCTGGGGCAGGCTGCTGGGCAGCAGCCGGGAGAGCAGCCCTGGGGGGAAGAGCAGCTGTGGCTCCCCAAGCCCAGCTCCCTCGGTGACACGCAGGCGCGATGCGGCATTAGAGGTGGCTCCTGGAAAGTTCATATCCAACGAAGGACAGACCCTGGTGGCAAAAGACCTTGCTCCTATAGGAACTCAGGGGCTGGGAGACCATTTGACGTGGGGTGAGGGCCGAATCAGGTGTGGGTCGGAAGGAGGAATGGGACCTGTGGCTGGAGCCTGGTGGGAGGGGCCTGAGGGCCAGAGGGAAGAGGTGGGGGAGAATGGAAGCGACTGTTGGGTATGTTGAACTTGAGCTGCAAGGGGGAACGGCCCGCAGCCTGCCACAGGGCCTGCTGGGACTATGCCTCTCTGGTCCCCGAGGATCAGGACCTTTCATGGTGGAGCCTTGTGGCGCCGGGAGGAAGCCTGGAGACCACTCATCCACCTCCTCAGTTTAGAGCTGGGGGAATGGAGACCCAGAGAGAGGAGCGACCTTCTTAAGCTCACCCAGCCTAGGATGCACAGCTGCCGATCCTTGGCTCCTGCTCTTTCCGTGACCGATTTGATCTCGATGGGGCCAGCCCACAGCAGCATCTCTTCAGTAGCGGGCCACAACCCCATCTGTGCTAGGACTCACGTACTCAGGCAAGGGCAAGATCATTGTCTCTGGAGAGCTGCCTTCAGGATGAACAACGAACATGTGGCCACTTGGAGGGAAGAGGGGGGCAGGTCACGCCTCTCTCTTAGAGAACTCCTGATGATTAAGTGTTTTAAGTGAAAAGAATGAAAGTCTGAGGGTGGAATTTCAGGCGTTGGCCAGCGTGTGAGAGTGCGCTTCCTGGGTGCCTTCAAGCGTCTGCCCAGTCCTGGGCTTCTGCACTGACAGTGACACAGGCCCTGGTTCTGCCGCAGCGCAGCCTGTCCATTCAGACCTCACACTTGACAAGGCCACACTGTGCATTGATGTGTGGCCTTAGAAGACAGAGGCAGCACACAGAACAGACAGGAGGGGACATGCTACAGGGGCCTGGGCATCCTGCTGGGGGGCTTGACCCCTGCGGGGCCGCCTGGGGCTCGCGGAGAAGAGCGGAGGGTTTGGGGAGAGCCTCAGATGAACCTGCTGACTGGGGTTTCCTTGCCACGGGCCCTGCGGGCTGCTCAGTGTAAGCACTTACAGGAGACCAGACAGAGCCTCACTCCCCCAGAGCCTCCCTTATCACCCAGAGCACCACCAGAGCTGCCGGGAGCAGGTACCTGGAACCGCGGCCCCAGGTCACATTCTTCTCATAAGTGGAATAACACAATGGCCTTTTTAACTTTCTTATTAATTGACTGTGTTGCAAAAAAGAAAGCAGTCCATCACCTCCTCTGCCTCCATTCCCCACCCCCTTCTTAGGGCCCTGTTTATGGTGCTCGTGAGGCTGGGCTCTTGGCCGGCCTGACACGAAAGGCAAAGCCCCACACCCCCTGCGAGCTCTCATGTGGGGGCTGAGGCTGGAGCTGCCTTGTATCCAGGACTCTGCTGTTTAGAGAAACTTCAGGCAGACTTATGGGCTCCCGTCGTTCCTGGTACAACTTGGGGAGTGATGTCAAATAGTGTTGGTAAAGAGCCCTGGATTTCAGCGGCCTCTTTCCCGCAGCCTCCCTCTTAGACGTTTACAAGCCAGGTGATGTGCTTTCTCTCGGAAGGAGAAACATTGGCACCCCTAGAAAGGGGCAACATGGCCCCAGTGTTGCACAGCCCGGGTGCTGGGGTAGTGTTGGGGGGCAGAGCCCAGAGTGTCTGAATAAGTTAGGGCAAGCAGATGATAAATTCGTGGCCAGCACTGGGTCTTGGCATCTGGCATATGGGTTCCTCTCGGTCATCATCAGGGTCTGTATCAGCACTGGCATTTGGAGGAAGCACCTCCAGCTCCAGGTCACCTCTCTGGTCCTAAAGGTGCAGGACAGTGGGTGGCATGGGGGTGGGAGAGCGGGGGAAGAGGGTGGGAATAGAGCCTGGGTGCTGGCTCGGAATGCCAGCTCTGCCTGCGTGGATCCTGTTTGACCCCCACCTTCCAGGGTCCAGTGAGAGTCCTTTCCCTCAGCTCTTCAGTTCCAGGGTTGTGACAGAGCCCTGGGCGTAGTCCCATCTCTTCTGGTTCCTCTCTAACCCGTCCCTCATTGAAAAACTCTCCTACAGTCGTCCTCATGCGAGTGTGCTGTTTGTTCCCTGCGGGGTTACTGGCTGATGTGAACAGCAGGACCAACAGAAAATAAGCAGCGGAGCGGAACTGTACGCAACCCAGAGGAGTGTGAGCGCTATAGGAGTTGGGGGCCATGAAAGTCCAAGTGGTCTGGGGCAGACAAGGAGGACTTCAGAAAGGATAGGGGAGCTGAAGGATGGTGGGGACCGAGATGGCTCTGTGTGGCTCCTAGCATGGTGCCCCAAGAATTGAACAGGGCTGAACTGGGATGCTTGATGATGCTTGGAATTCAGCAGTGCTTGCCAACCCCTTCCCAGTCCGGGGTCCCAGTGGGCCACTTGGATTGTTAAGGTGGAGGCAGCACCTGTGCTGGGAGGTTTCCGTCCAGGGAGCCCCTGTGCCCGTCTTGTGGCGTCAGGTGGCACAGGTATGAGGACACACGTCTTAGCTCCCTGGTAGATTCTGGGTCAAGAATCCTTGCACACCTCCCTCCCTCCAATGCCTAAGACTATGCTTTGCATAGAGCAGGGTCTAAATAAATATTTATTGACTGAATAAGTTAGCATATGAACAGATGAATCCAATTCTGCCAGTGTTTGAACATCAAACATACTCCATACCGAAAGGGGCTGGGGCCACAGAGGCAGGACCAAGGCAGTGATATCCAGAAGAAAGAGTGGCCATCTGGGAATAGGGCTGGGCGGGTCTGAGAAAGCACCTCAGAGCTTCGACTTTGCCTAGTGGGAGGAGGGTGGAAGAGCATGCCGGGCAGAGGTGCAGCATGAGAGAGATGCCTAGAGTGCATGGCTTTAGACAATGACTAGCGCGGGCTTGCTGAAGAGTAGGGTGCTTTTGGGGAGTGGTTCGAGCCAACACCAGAAGGTGGTGGAGTCGCATTAGGAAGGGCTAGAAGGTTTGGGGAACCAGGAAGGGATCTGGAGTAAGGGAATAATATCACCAGATCTACGTCTTGGAAAAATACCTCTGGTAGTAGGTGTAGCAGAGGGCTTGGAGGTTTAGGGACCATTTGAGATACACTGTAGTGATCCAGGCAACAGATGGTAAAACCCGAGTGAGGGTCCTGATGGTGGGGACAGTGAGGACAGGAGAGAGGTATGAAGTATGTCGGAAGTAGAACTGACCTCATCTCGTGACCTCTCTTGGGAAGCGAGCACTGGCGAAGTCAGAGATGATGCATGTCTGGCTGCCAACTGATGTGACTTTTAAGGGAGATGGGGAACCCACGAGAGGAGCCCATTTGGGGAAGGAAGTGACTACTTTCATGCCTGTCAGGCTAGGTTTAAGGTACGTGAAGGACATTCTCTGACCAAGAACAAAATTAAGGATGGTGCTTTGGTTTTGGGCTCACCAGCAGAGGGGTGAGGGTTACAACCCAGGAGAGTGTAGAGTGAGGACCAGAGGGCCAAAGGTGGAGCCTTGACTCCCCCTCAACTTTTAAGGGGCAGCCATGATAGAAACCAGAGAACGCAGATGGCAGGAGAGTCAGGGGTTAGAGTGAGGAGAGCTCACTGAATATCAGGAAAGAGCGAATGATGAGCCCAGAGTCTGATCCCACAGGGAGCTTGCTCAGCACCCCCACTGACACTGGGTCATTTCCATGTAATCCATCATGGTGGTCAAGGAAAGCATTGCTTCTCCCCCATGCAGTTCTGACATTGTGGGTTGATGGAGAGAGGTGTAATATCAGGGCTGGGAGCTGATAAAGAGGTCAGAAGGTCCTAAATGGGCCTTGGATGACAGCACGTGTCATAATCACAAGACTGATCAATCTGGGAGTGCAGGCTCCTGCTTGCTGATGAGGTGGGCACAGGGGACCCTGGGCTGACATGCTGGAGGAGCGGAACACCTGGGTTCTATCAGTGATAAGGGGCTTCAGAACCTTTACTTCTGCACATCAGCTGTCTAGTGTGTCAACAGCTCCTGACTCTGTCGAGCTTTTTAGGAGGCTGAGGTTGATGGTGCTAAGAACACTCCACATTTCAGTGAAAGAGCAGCTTATAACTTAGGGAAATCAATGCCTGTGTTCCTCCTTAACTCATAATTTATTAGGGATGAGCAATAGGGAGAACTCATCCATACTGACCCCGTATTATAGATGGAGGAAGCCAAGGCTTGGAGCAGACAGAAATAGGACCTCAGTCCTGCAGTGGTGGGTTGGAGCATTTCCTCGTGACTCTGGGGTGGTGATGTTATCTCTAAGCCCCTGTGCTTTCCAGGGTGGCCCTGTGGAAATGTCAGTTTTCCCCCATTAGGCAGGTGTACAGAAAATCCTGGGCAGTGTGTGTGCCTCACAGGTCACTCTGAGAGGTCCTGGTCTGAGCCCTGAGCTCCATGGATTAGAGCCGAGTTTTGATGACACCCCATGGGAAAGTTAACTTCACATAGGGACACCGCCCACCTCAACTCAATAACCATGAGTTATTTCTAAAGCAAAAATCAAACCATGTCTCCCCCTGCTTGCTATCCTCCAATTGCTTCCTATTATCCTTATAAAATCCAAGCTGTGCAGCAAGTCCTGTGAGGTCCTTGGTGACCCTGCCCTCCGCCCCAATGTCTTAGCTCTTTTGTTCTCTTTCCCTCTGTGCTAGCCACTCTGGCCATCCCCTTACCAGCTTTGGAGCTTGTTCCTGGCTTAAAGTCTTTGTGTGAACTGTATCCTCTGGTTGGAATACCCTTTCCAGGTCAGTCTGTGGGACCTAGCTAAGATGTCCCCTCCTCAGAGAGCTCGTCCCTGACATGTCCAGCCGAAGCCACCTGTTCTTTCCCCCTACCCTCACTTATTTTCCTTTACATTCACAGTTATTCCCTTAACGGTTCTTATCACTGCCTATACTTTCCTTGGGTATGTATTTATGTACCTGTTGTCTGGCTCACCTCGCTAGAATGTAAATGCCATGAGGAAGGGTTCTGCTTTATTTATTCATCATTACGCCCTGCTGCCTAGCACAGAGCCTGGAAAAGTGCTTAGCAGAGACACGTTGGTTAGCAGGTGCACATGCCCGGAACTGTGCTGAGAGCTTGTCATCTAGGATGAGACTGCTCGCGGTAGCCAAGGGCACAAGCTAGGAAGGGAGTGGGGCTGACTCTACAAAAACCTTTGGCTCCAGGGAGGTTGGGTGCTTGAAAGCACATTTTCGCCCCAGGAGATGTGAGTTCAGATCTCAGTTCTTCCCCTCAGGAGAGTTCCTTTATTGGAATACTTCACTTCCCTCGTTTTCTTTTTATTTTTAATTATGGGAATTAAATGTAACATGAAATTTACCATTTTAACCATTTTAAGTGTACATCTCGGTCGCGTTAAGTATATATTCACATTGCTGTGCAACCAGTCTTCTGAACTCTGCATCTTGCGAAAGGGAAACTCTGTGCCTGTTAAACAGCAACTCCCCGTTCCTTCCTCCCCCCAGCCCCTGGCAGCCGCCATCCTACTTTCTGTTTCTGTGAATCTGACAACTCTGGGTACTTCATATAAATGGAATCATACAATACGTATCTTTTTGTGACCGGCATAGTTCGCTTAGCATAATGTCCTCAAAGTTGATCTATGTTGTAGGATGTATCAGAATTTCCTTCCTTTCTATGGCAGAATAATATTCCATTGTATGTATGTACATTTTGTTCACCTGTTCATCTGTTGATGGATGCTTGGGTTTCTCCCTTTTGGCTACTGCGAGTCATGCTGCTGTGAACACGAGTGTACACGTATCTTTTTGAGACCCCGCTTTGAGTTCTTTTGGGTGTATACCCGGAAGTGGGATTGCTGGATCATATGGTAATCCTATTTTGAGTTTTTTGAGGAGCCACCATACTGTTTTCTGTAGTGGCTGTACCATGTCACATTCCTACCAACAGTGCCTGAGGGTTCCTTTTCTCCAAATCCTTGCTGCCACACCTGTTCTCTCCTTTCCTCCCTCCCTCCCTCCCTCATTCCCTTTCTTCCTCCCTCCCTCTCTCCCTCCCTTCATCCTTCCTTTCTCCCTCCCTCACTTCCTTTCTTCCTTCTTCCCTCCCTTTTTCCCTCCCTTCTTCCTTCTTCCTTCCTTCCTTCCTTCCTTCCTTCCTCCCTTCCTCCCTTCCTCCCTTCCTCCCTTCCTTCCTTCCTTCCTTCCTTCCTTCCTTCCTTCCTTCCTTCTTTATCTCTTTCTTCTCTTTTCCTGATAGTAGCCATCCTAATGGGCGAGGTGTTATCTCCTTGTGGTTTTGATGGGCATCCCCTGATGATTAGTGATGTTGAGCATTTTTCCTCATTTTTAAAGTGAGTGTGACACCAATCTCACAGGGTGGTTAGGAGGCTTAGAGGAGAAAAACATATGCAACATCCCTGTAAGTGCTCAGTAAAGGCCATCGATTACTATTTTTTTCTAACTTATCTTAGAGATTCAGCCTGAAGCCCAGGTTCCGAGGAGGCACGTATGAAGGGACTGTGTGTAGCACTGGGTCTCTCTGTTAGATGCTGGAGACTCATTCTGTCAGCACTATCCCCCGTAGCCTGGGAAGTTGAAAGGCTCTCAGTGAGACAAGAAACTTGTTTGGGTCGGGGGAGCGGGTGCAGAGAGATAGGCCCAGTGTGTCCCAGAGTTCTCATTGCTCCATGAGCACTGGGTACCACCTGTCCCCTGCCTCAGTTTCTCTCTTTGTCACAAAAGAGGCTACCCTGGGAAGAGGCAAGATTCACAGTAATGACTAAATAGTAGTTCTGAAACCGGTCCTGAAAGCCTCAGTTCTGTGCGTGGGGCTCAGGGTGACATGGGCAGGCTTCTGGCTCTGCTCCTTCTCATAGGTTTACTGCCTGCCCAGGGGGTAGGCTCTGACTGCCAGAACCCACAAAAAGGGCCCCTAAAAGCCCCTTTGAAGTGAAGCAACCACTTTTAAGTGCAATCAGCTCAAGATAACCCTAGACTCTCTGCCCCCAATCCAGGAATGTCTCCTGCCCCCGCCCAATGCCCATCCTTGGGAGGGGTTGCTCCCGGTGCTCTGGAATCATCTGTTTCTGTGTGTGGTGACTGTGCTGTTGCGTTTTGTGTTTCTCCTCTGTGAAAATGAGAGATGTGTTCCTGGTAGGAGAACTCTGAGCAGGATTACAGAGTGGTCCTATGAGTTGACAAGGAGAGGCCAGGGAAGAAAAGGAAAGAGGGAGGATTGGCAGACTCAAAGCTGAAGCAGAAGAAACTGGCAGGACGTGACATGTGGGGTCAGTTTTTCCCTAAGGCTGGGGGCATCTGAGGCTACACAGGGAGGAAGGTGAGGTCTGGAAACCTGAGGGCCTTTGGGAAGGTGGGGGGTAGGGAGCAGGCGTGAAGGAGCTTGGTTGTGAAGCTGTCAGTTTCGCACATCTACTGACTGATGGGGGGGAGGGTGCTCTTCATGCTCTGCCCTGTCTGGGGATGCCACGTTGGTGAGGTCACCACTGGTGAGGTCCAAGGCCCTGGACCGCCACAGCTGACTGTCCAAGTACAAGGCAGGCCGTGAGGGACGGTGCTGGGACCTGAGGGGCAGACCTGACTTTCAGTTCCTCCTCTACCCACCTTGGCTGTCTTGGCTGTTTGTCAAGGTATTGGAGCCTTCGTCTCCACTTCTGTGAGATGGAGCATGCACACCCACCTCTTGGGGTGTTAAGAGGGCTAAATGAGGTAAGCTGTGTAAAGTGTCTGCCGTATATCATGAGTTCTGGAAGCGTTTCCTCCTTAAGTGGTAGGACCAGGGCCGGTGGTGATGGTGCTTGGCCTCCATCTCTAGCCCCTGGCTACCACAACGGGCTTGCCTCTTCAAGCTCCCGCACAGGCTCTTTGCCCAAGGGGTCAGAGATGCCCTCACCACTTGTCTTACCGATAGGTCCACCCTGGTCCCACCTTGCCGGCGCACTTGCTATCCCAAAGACCAGGATAGTGGCGTCAGGTGGACATAGGTGGAAGCTGTGCAGTCACTAGGGGGCGCGGGCTGGCCACCGATGGTGCTCCCTCGGTAGGAGCTGCCGCCGAGGGACGCCTGGAACCACCAGTGTGTTGAGGAGCCCTGGCTGTGTGTCCCAGGCCTGTGCCGGGTGGGCAACTGGGCATCCAGGCAGTCATTCAGCACCGAGCCGGCACCTGCAGTTTGGGGGCTGGACTGTGGGTGGCGGGCTGGCCGGTGTGCCAGGGAAGGAGGGACATGTTCAGCTGGTGCTTAAAATGGCCTTTGACCCATGTAACAGACCGTTACCTCATAAATTCTCCCAAGCAGCTCAGAAGCACACTCCTGTCTCCTCCACGGTGCTCTTTGTGACTTCCTTTCCCCTTTGAAGTGGGTTGTGGGGTGGAGGGAGGGATGCTCTTGGCTGCCCCACTCAGATTTCAAACCCAGTGCTCTCTTGGGCCCCCAAGAGATTCTTTTATTTTTCTTTACTTTTAATTGTGGTAAAAAATAACCTAAAGCTTACTACTTTTAAAATTTATTTCTTCATTTTAAGTAATCTCTACACCCATTGTGGGGCTCGAACTCATGACCCCAAGATCAAGAGTCGTATGCTCTTCTGGCTGAGCCAGCCAGGTGCCCCTAAACTTTACTATTTTAACCATTTAAAAAAAATATTTTATTAAAAATTTTTTTAGTGTTTGTTTATTTCTGGAGGAGAGACAGAGCATGAGTGAGGGAGGGGCAGAGAGAGAGGGAGACACAGAATCCGAAGCAGGCTCCAGGCTCTGAGCTGTCAGCGTAGACACTCCAGAGCTGTGAGATCATGACTTGAGCCGAAGTTGGACACTTACCCGACTGAGCCATCCAGGCACCCCTGAAAGATTTTATTTTTAAGCAATCTCCATACCCAGCGTGGGGCTCGAACTTAACAACCACGAGATCAAGAGTTGCACGCTCCACTGACTGAGTGAGCCGGGGCCCGTTTTAACCATTGTAAGCATTCAGTGGGGTTAAGTGGATCCACATCGCCGTGCAACAAATCTCCAGAATCTTTTCATCTTGCAGAGCTTCTCCATTTCCACCTCTCCCGGGCCCTGGCAACCACCATTCTACTTTCTGTCTCTATGAATTTGACGAGGGACCTCTCATAAGTGGAATCAGACAGCCTTTGTCTTTTTGTGACTGGCTTATTTCACTTGGCAGAATGTCTTCAGGGTTCACCCCCGTAGTGGTACATGACCTGATGGCCTTTTTTTTTTTTTTAAAACTTTTTTTTTTTTTTTTTTTTTTTTACGTTTATTTATTTTTGAGACAGAGAGAGACAGAGCATGAACGGGGGAGGGGCAGAGAGAGAGAGAGAGAGAGAGAGAGACACACACACACACAGAATCCGAAGCGGGCTCCAGGCTCTGAGCTGTCAGCACAGAGCCTGATGCAGGGCTCAAACCCATGATGTGATGGGTGATGTGAGATCACGACCACAGCCAAAGGCGGACGCTCAACCGACTGAGCCACCCAGGCGCCCCTCTCTAAAAAAATTTTTTTTTTTTTTTTAATTTTTTTTTTTTTCAACGTTTATTTATTTTTGGCACAGAGAGAGACAGAGCATGAACGGGGGAGGGGCAGAGAGAGAGGGAGACACAGAATCTGAAACAGGCTCCAGGCTCTGAGCCATCAGCACAGAGCCCGACGCGGGGCTCGAACTCACGGACCGCGAGATCGTGACCTGAGCCGAAGTCGGCCACTTAACCAACTGAGCCACCCAGGCGCCCCTGATGGCCTTTTTTTAAAGGCTGACTACTACTCCGTTGTAGGGATATACCACGTTTACTTATCCATTCATCTGTCGGTGGAATGTTCAGCTGGGATTTTGATTCTGATCCAGCTGGCCGTTGTTGAGCACCGACTCCATAATGCGGCTCACTGTTGTGGTGTCTTGGGAACCCATTACTGGGACGTTCTCACACTGTCAGGAACATCCACTGCAGACGGACACAAGTGGGGTCTTTGTACTCTCCCACCTTCCTGACCCCTAAGATCCCTGTTGCCTTGCCAGAGGAACCTTCAAAGGATTTAGCTGTGAACCTGTACTGCTTTGATAAGCATTAAAAAGAATCATAAAGAAGAACAAACAATGGAATTTGTAGCTGAAAAAAGTTTGGAAACTTCAGCCTTATCTCCTTTGGTCGTCGCACCACCACGTGAGATTTGCACGGTCCTCATTTTTCAGAGGAGAAAACAGAAGGATTAAGATTCTGAGGAGTGGGAGGATGAAGACAGGAGGAGGCTGGGAAGGTGAAGGGAGGCTGTGGGGCTCAGCCAAGAGTAGGGTGAGCGCCCGCCTGAGGTGGGGGTGCCCCTGCGTGTTGGGCCGTAGGCATCTGGTTTCCTACCCTAGTCCAGGCCCCGGCTGGATGCTGAGCCTGAGAGAGGCCTCCCCGTGGTCGGGAGCAGCTGGCCACAGCCCTAGGGTCCGAGAGCCACCCTGAGATGGGATGGAAATCGGGGATTCCTCTGTGATCTGGGCTCCTGGTAAGCAGGGTTTGGCCTGAGAGCAGCAGAACCCCAGGACTTGCACGGTGCCTGAGTTCCAGGCACATTCTCTGCCTGTCCCTTGTGTGTCCCTGAGTACTGCTTCTCAGTGTCCCTGAGAGGGGCCGCCTGAAGGGGCTGCGGATGCAGATGAAGACACTTGTGCCACGTAGAGCTTGTGCTCGTGCCTCATGCCTCCAGAAGGAGGTGTGGCCCACTCTGTTGCATTTAAGACATCTTGAAGTTAGGAATTGCAGGTGGAGGTCTCAGGCCCACGGAGCCCTCTCCCCAGCTTCTCCCTGTGCTGGGCCCGAGGGAACCTCTGTGCCGTGGGGCCTCTGCTGAGTCATAAACACATGGGACGCATTTCTCAGTCTTTTCTGCTTATATCCAAGACAGCCCCAGAGAATTTAGCTCTGGTCACAAGCACCTCTTTCTGAGGGCAGAGACTTCTGGAGAAGCAGGCCTGACCTCTCTTTGCCTCTCTGAGTCACGCCTCCTCTCCCACAAATGAGTGGGGCTTGGGAGCCAGACCCTCAATCTCCTCACCTCTCCCACCCATCACATGGGGACAGAGGGCAGACATCCTGTGTCAGGAGAGGGGGATAGTGAGTGAGAATGTGGGTGTCAGCTGTGGGGAGGGACAAGTGCTGAGGTATTTGGGGGCTGCAGAGGCAAAGGGACATCCCGGGAGCCTGAGGAGTTGGCCTGTAGTCCTGACCACCGAGAGTGGGCAAGGAACTCAACCTCTCAAGACTCTGTTTCCTCATTTATAAAGTGGCAGTAATAATATTTGCCTCTTCAGATTGTTGAGGCAATCAAATGAGAGGCAGGTGAGAAAGCACTTGACAGAGCAGAAAATGTGCTGGTGGGAGGCTTTATTTTTACCCCTGAGGAATGGATGGTGGAGGGAAGAAAAATGTTGATATTTGGGGGGAGGATGGTAGGAGAGAAAGGCATGGGGTAGGAGTATTAGGGAAAAGATGATGAGAAATTTGGAATTTATAGATACCGAGGAGAAAAGGGGAGGGGAAGAGGTAGATAAGCTGGAAAAGGGTCATGCCAGCATCTACCAAAATGGTGTGAAGGATGGTATATGTGGTGTGTGTGGTATGTGCATGGTGTGTGAGGTGTGTGTGTTGGGGTGGTGGAGGTGATGTGTGTGTGGTATGTGGGAGGTATATGTGTGGGGGTGTGTGTGGTATGTGTGCTACGGGGTGTGTATGTGGTATATGTGTGGGTGTGTGTGTTGGGGGATGGGGTGTGTGTGTGTGTGTGTGTGTCCATCCCTCTTAGTCCGCTTTCCCCTCTGTTAGAGCTGCCTCGGCCTCAGGCTACACTTCGGGCCTCAGTTCGGTCAGTGGTTCAGTCAGCCCGGGCCCGCCACCTGGTGGCCGAGAGTGGCAGGGTGACGGGAGTCTCACCAAGGCTGTGGTTTGGACACATCCTCTTGCAGAGTCTGTTGCTGTCCTCCTCTCCTGTTTTCTTTTTGCTTCTGCTCTTCGTGGCCTCTGTTTTGTACCCTCTGATTCCTCCAATTCTGTTCCAAGGAGGGTGGGTTTCTCTCTGGGTTCCCCTGAACTGCTCAAACATAAACGGGGGTGATAACTCCAAAGCTTTCTGCCTCCCAGCTTAGTTGTGAGGATGAAATAAATGGGGGGGGGGTGAAAAGGATTTTGTAGATCTTAGGCCCCCTGCGAATGACCGTACCAGTGTGGCACCAGGGTGGAATCATTCTTAATCAGGTGGCCATTGTGGAACGATTCCTTTGGGACCCCAGAGGACTATCCATCCCTGCCAGGACTTCAAGCAGTGACTGGGTGATGGGGAAGGGTGGAGGATGCCATTGGGTTCAAGTATTTCTACTCCACACAGTACCCAACGGCTTTGTTTTTCCTAAGAAGGAGTTTTAAAGCAAACAAAGCGTGATTCCAGACCAACAAAATTACATTGTGCAGGTTTCCGAAATAATTGAACACACTGGGACTAACGGCAGGTGTGCCTGTACAGGTGTTGTTCTGGGTTTAACTCCTGCTTCTTGCTCCCTTAAGAGCTGGCCCTGGACCTTTAAGACACAGCCAGTGAACGGGTTGGTATTTTTGCCCCGCTCGTGCATTGATTCATTCACTCATTTGTTTCTGATGCAACAAATATTTACTAACTGCTCAGCACACATCTGGCACTTCGCTAGATGAGCGAGGGTCAAAAAGATGAATAAAACACGCCTTCCCCTGAGGGTCTTGACTGCAGGCTAGGAAGTTTCTTTAGGATAAATGCTCCCATGAGGCTGTTAGCAGGGGCCTCCACCTGCACTAAAGCCGTGGTCCCTGAAGGGCTCTGTTATGGGCGGTGGATTCAAGATTTGGCGGGCTTAGTGGTACACGAGCACGGGTCTCAGCAGACTCATTTGTGTAAAAACTCATATCGTGATGCTCAGAGTTCTTAGTATATCAGGTCTGGGATTGGATTCAGGAGTCAGGAGTCAGACTTCTATAAAGTTAATGGAAAACCAGGTTTATAACCCCTTCTCTAGGCCATGACTGGGATAGGATAGTGGACACAAGGCAGTGGATTTCCAGGTGACTGCCTAGTGGCCTCACGGGGGAGGGTGACTCTCTAAACTGCCTACATCTTGCTGGGGCACGGAGAACTGGGTCTGGGCTGTGTTTTCTCTGGGCCGACAGAGCTCTGCGGACTGGCTGCCCTGGCCTGACGGTATCAGGGAAAAAGCTGTTTATTCACCTTCGTGGCCAAACATCACCAGAAAGATGCTCTTCAGGGAAGAAAGCAGCTCTGTATCTATGGCAACATTTCCAAAAGTGTGTTCTGGAAGCACGAACTGAAAGTCATTTATAAATATTAACGCATAAAGAGTAATTTTAAATGTAGAGACAGAGAGAAGAGATGCTGATTCATGTTCAAGTTAAGATGCACTGCTGTAAAAATAGTGTTTGTTTTTTTTTTTTTTTAAAGTAGCTACTCAGAGATTTTGATCAGATGACTTTCCAGGAGGGTAGGGTGGGGTTGCATTCAGCGTTTCCCAGACGTATTTGGCCAAGGGGCTCTTTTTGCAAACTGTCTCCTCTCTTCATGCAAGGGTTCTGGGGAGCGTTTGTTTGGAAGAAGCTTCTTTATGGTTTTCCCATCCTTCCTCTCCAGTTCCATCCAGTGCAAAGGGAACAAGTCAGTGAGGCCGCGGACCAGGCGGGCACTCTTAACTGGAATGCTGTCACCCTTGAGGGGATGAAATTGGTTGTTGAAGAAGGAAAAAGCCTTATTCTTTTTTTTTTTTTCTTCTTGTATTTTTTAAAAAAGGTTGTTTATTTTGATTTGAGAGAGAGAATATCCCAAGCAGACTCCACGCTGGCTGGCAGTGCAGAGCCCAGCACAGGGCTGGAACTCATGCACTGCGAGATCATGACCTGAGCCGAAACCGAGAGCCAGATGCCTAACAGACCGAACCACCCAGGCACCCCAAAGCCTTATTCTTTTCATGTTTAATGTACAGATATCCTTATAATACATAAAGAGATATATGGTATATACCTGTGGCATTAAATTTCATGGGGCAGGGAGCAGTTAGGGGGGGAAACTGTCTAAAGAGGCCCCTTAGAAGAGCAGTGCAGAATGCGGACACAGACTTCCAGTAGGTCAGACTGGGATTGGGTGCCAGTTCTGCCTCTGGGTGACCTTGAGGTAGGTAATTTACCATGGAGCTTCAGATTCTTCACCTGGGGACTAGAGATTCTCACCACCTCATGAGATCTCTGTGAGCTTTACAGAAGGTGTTTGAAAAACAGAGGCTATGTACCTTTAGGCCTGAAACTTTGCTAACCACGGTGGATTTGTGGCAGAGTTGGCTAATAGGCCATCGTGTTGGGCTTTTCTGCCTTTAGGCTGTAGACAGAAGCATAAAGATACCTGCAACTTGCTACAGCCGGGTCTACGGGAAACAGAAATGGGAAAATACTTATTTTAAAGCTTGTAAGATAAACAAAAAATCAATTCCACCTGGGGTGGTGGTGGGGGGACCCCAGTATGTCAGAGCTGGCCATCAGAGATAGCTGTAGCACTACCTGCTGGGTGCGACACTGCTCCCCTGGGCATCAGGGTCCCAGACCCCAGGGAAGAGATACTTCGTCTTATAGGCCCACACTGCTGGATATCAGAGGCTGGGATAGACACTGAGGTGGGTGGGGCAGGCCAAGGCAGGAAATGTCCACTGCACCTAAAAATAGTGTGGGAGGGAACAGGAAACAGAAACTTTGGGCCAACGTGGAAATGCTTTCTGAATTATCAGGAAATCAGGATTAGAGCTGTGGGGGCAGCCACCACCCTGTGGCAAAACTGCAATTCCCTGTGAGTCCTCTCCATGGAAGGAAATGGAGGAAGCCAGAGTTGGGCTAGGGTGGGGAGCAGGGACTCACTGGGAAAGCATTAGGCTCAGTCCTTTGCTTCATTACTTACACAGCGTATCTGTGCCCCCTTGATCTTTAATTGCATGGAGAGGCAGGTTTTTACCAGGGTGGCCAACAGGCCCTTTGTTCTGGGCTAAAGGGGTTCTCAGGAGGTGGAACTTTGAGTTTCAAAACCAGGGACATCCTGGGCAAACTGCTAAGTTGTTTACCTGACATTTAACACAGGATGCTTAAATCTCCGGAGCTTTAGTGCGGTGGGTACAATCTTGCCTACACACAGCATTACCTGGGAGAGTTCTTAAGAATCCTGGGGCCTGGGCTGCAATCAGACTAATTAATTTAGGTGGGACCGAGGCATCTGCATTAAAAAAAAAAAACTCTCCAGGTGGGTGATTCCTTCGTGCAGCCAAAGCGGAGGCTTTAGCGTGGATTAAGCATCACTTGGGGCCCGTTTTCTCGGCTTCACCCATAGAGATTCTAAGTGCATGGTCTGCAGTGGAGGCTGGGGACACTTCTCTCAAAACTGTCAGCAGTGATACCCATGCAAAGGTTCCCCGGGGCACATTTTGAGAAACTCTGGCCTAGGGTCTTACACTTTTGTGGATCTGTTAGCTCTGAACAGAAAGGAGTGTTCTGATCAATCAAAACATTTACTCAGCATCTACAGGCTGAAAGACTGTAGGGGTTACAAAGATGACTCAATCAAGGCCCCTTTTCTAAAGGCAATTAACTTCTAATGAGCAAGACAGACACACTTTAGGGCAGCTGGTGGCAAGTGATCCCTGCGGAAGAAATCTAGGCTTGAACCAGTGAACAGTATTGGATTGAGCACCAGAATTCCTGGGTTGTTATCACGACCCTTACACAATAATGAGCTGTGTGCAACCCTGGGAAAATGGTTTCCCTTTCCTTGTCCCTGTCTTCCTCATCTGTAAGTGGCCAAGTTTGGACGACCTGACTTCTAAGGCCCTGCCTTGTCTGAAATGGACTGTGAACCTGGCCAGCACATCTTGTTTGGAAAGCAGAGTATGTAGGGCTCTGTGCAAGCACTCCCCCGTGTTCTGCGCAAACTCCTTGTATCCCGGGAGTAGGTAATGATACTTTTTGCTAAAAAGAAAACAGGGGGTGCCTGGCTATACAGCATGCAACTCTTGATCTCAGGGTTGTGAGTTCAAGCCCCATGTTGGGTGTACAGCTTACTGAAAAAAGATACACATTTGCATGGGAAGAAGAGCATTAAAGTCCTAGGGTCCCATGTGTAGGGGGGAGGCCTAGGGGTGCCTGTTGACTGTAGGATTTGTTGCAGAGGGAGAAGGAGAGAACAAAGCCGTCCAGTGGATGTGCTAGCTTGCTAAGGCTGCCATAACAAAGTACCACAAACTGGGTGGTTTAAACAACAGAAATTTATTTGGAGATCATGGTGTGGGACCGTGCTCCCTTGGAAGGCACTCAGGAAGAATCTGTCCCAGTCTTTTCTCCTAGCTTCTGGTAATTGCTTGGTTTGTAGAACCATAACACCAATCTTTACACGAAGTTCGCCCTCTGTTCAAATTTCTCTCTTTTATAAGGTTATCAATCGTATTGGATTGGGGGCCCACCTACTCCAGGAATGACTCACATTAACTGATTATATCTGCAGTGACCGTACTCCCAAATAAGGTCACATTTTGAGGTACTAGGAATTAGGACTTCAGCACATGACTTGTGGTGTGACACAATTCAGCCCACAACAGTTGAATGGGGAACACACTTGAACAGGGCAACAGGGGATGCGCTCAGAGTAGCAGCTGAACAGATTCGAGGACTAAGGAGGGCTCAGAGGTCCAAAGTGATAGCCCTTGCAAACCTACAATTTATCATAGCACAGCAACATCATCAAAATAGAGATACCATCACAGCCAAAGGCCGTTCACGGCAAGGGGCCTGGAGAAGCCAAGGCCCAGATCCTGTTGCCTCCCTCTGTTAGGGGCCACGGCAGGACATGCTCTTTCAAATTAGGAACCACCAACGGGTACGTGGAATATTTCAGGGCCCCAGAGTCCTGGCCCAGGTTTCTTATAATGTTGACACGCAGGCATCGTCTCACTATGTAACCACCTCCAAATGGTAGAGCCTCGGGTGCGTTGTGGGGCGGGGTTGGGGGGGGGGGTGGGTGCTCTTCTAAACCAGGTGTAAATCATTAATCTCAATGCTACCAAAGCACATTCTGACAAGCTTGTACAAACCACTCCAAACTCCTTGGGGGCATCGTTACAAAGCAACACTATTAATCAGTGTGCTCATGTCTCAACCCCGGTCAGTCCCAGGTGAATCCCACACCTGCTGGACGAGGTGAATCCCAGACCTGCTGGAATTAACCCTTCAGCCCAGGGGCTGAAGGAAATCACACAGGTGATCCTCCACACTGGGTACTGAGTTTCTCCTTCTGTGTTTCAGTATGTATGAAATTCACGTGGACCTCAAGGATAAAAATCTGAGGCTATTTGAGAGACCGTGCCATTCTTTGTCACTGGCCTTCGTTTAGGGGCTGGTGGTTTAAATCTAATTTGTATGTGCATGTTAAAAAAATTTTTTTTAGTATTTATTTTTGAGAGAGAGAGAGAGAGAGGGAGAGGGAGAGAGGCAGAGAGAGGGAGACACAGAATCTGAAGCAGTCTCCAGGCTCTGAGCTGTCAGCACTGAGCCCAACGCAAGGCTTGAACCCACAAACTGTGAGATCAAGACCTGAGCTGAAGTTGGAGGCCTAACCGACTGAGCCACCCAGGCCCCATTATGTGTATGTTTTTTAGTTCTCCTGTAACTCCAGCTACTGGAATCCCTTCTTCCTTCTTTCTGCTTTCCTGAATCACTGCCCAGGCATTTTGGGCCCAAGATACCCTCAGCATATTATGTGTGGGACAGAGGCCTACATGCCCGACCCCTGGAGCTATGCAGGCAGTCCCATGCTGTCACAGGGAAGTGAGGATGAAGGGAAGTCTATTGAGGTGAGCCCAGTGGCCTGGGTGGGTGCTGATGGGTTATTGGCATGGGCATCTAGCTTCAGGAGGGCCATCCAGAAGTGGGGGTACAAAGAGCCTGGGCAGCCCTTGGGAGCAGGAACAAGAATGAGTTGGAGTCCTGGTGCAGTTGGCTGATGGTCTGTGCAGGAAGCAGCATGCCAAGGGCTACTGTAGGTTCAAGTAGCAGTAAGAGCCCCAGATCCCAGGTCTAGGGGAACCAGAGGATCCAGCTGGTTTCCACAGCCATTTCTTCCACATGGAGCTAGAGCGAGAACCAGAATTGGAAGTGAAGCCTGCAGAGTGAATAGTGGAAGGAGGCGGAGCAAGACAGCTGGCAGGGCTGATGGATGCTGAGTCCCCAGAGGGTCTCCTTTGTTTCCAGCCCACCAGGAACAGGGTCAGCCCAGAGCTTGGGGCCTGGCTGAATCCGCAGAGATGGCAAGGCGCAAAGGGAGAGGTTACGGGGAAGGAAACCAGGCAGGCCCTGTGGTCAGAATGCCCTGAGACAGGGGCAGAGAAGACTGAGGCCTCAGTGATGTTTCCTGACAGTGCTGAAGCAGTGCCAGGCTGGAAGATGTCAGGAGCCAGAGGAAGTCTTGCTCCTTCTGGGAATGCTGGCAGCCCCGGCTGGGAGGGGCCTGCCTGACCTTCCCGGGTCCCCAGCTCCACCCATCCCACCCACATTTTCTTTGCCTCTACTTCATGGTGCTTATAGCCCAGCCTTATTGGCCCCTGTTCACTTCCACCCCTAACCTGGACAGACACAACCGCACTGTTTATGAATTTAAATTTTGTGGTCAGGAAGACCAAAGTAACAAAAAGGCATTGGAGAGGGTTTGGAAAAATAGATAGATTTAGGTGGTCTCAGTGCAGTTTTGCATTTCCTCCAGTGGAGTGAATGATTGTCCGTGAAGCCTTTATGTTGATGGTGTAGCAGTTTTGGATACGGAGCTTTGTGGTAGGTAATAATGATTATTTATGTGTTCTATGCCTGCTTTATAGTTCAGGGGTCTCTTGAGTAATGAGTATGCTCATTTGCCAGTTTTATGTGACTTAAGAGTAAAATTTTACAATTTTAAACAGTTGTGGAGGCTTAAGTTCTAGAAGCTTTGCATTTGATGAACTTTTCGTTAGGTGTATGATTCAGTTGAAGCTGAGACCTGACTTAGTTAAGGGGATGTTGGAAAGGCTGCTGAAGTAGGCAGGTCCCTATTAGCCATGTGACCTCGAGCAAAACACTTTTTTAAGCCTCAGTTTCTTCCATCTGTCCAATGAAGAGAACATATTGCCTACCTTCCAGGACTGAAGGCAACAGTGTATGTGAAAGTCCTTTTTGAACTGCAAACATCTATGCAAGTGCCTGATATTATTCCCGCTGTTATTATTCAATATAACATTGTTTCCATGGGAAAGCGCAACTCGCTTTATGACAATTGGATTTACAATGTCGTTTCCAGGAATGCATTTATCTCGAAGCAGTCTTTGGCCAAAAGCAACATAACCTGACCCAAGGATAAAATGCACTGTGGCAAAAGACAGGAACTGCCCAAGCAGGTTTTGAAATAAAAAGAAAAAAATGAAAACTTTCCCCAGCTATGATGCTCATCTCACTCCACCTTGCCCACCTGCAGAGAAGTCCTTGTGTTAGGTTTCTCCAGAGAAACAGAAAAAACAGGATGCATGCGCGTGCGTGTGTGTGTGTGTGTGTGCGCGCGTGTGTGTCTGTGTTTATTTCTTTATAGGAATTGGCTCATGCAACTGTGGAGGTTTGGCAAGTTCAGCCTCTGCCGGGTAGGCCAGTGGGCTAGAGACCCCTGGAAGAGCCAATGTTGCAGGTCAAGTCCAAAGGCAGTCTTCTGGAAGAATTCCCTCTTCTTTGGGGGAGCTCAGTGTTTCTCTGTTAAGATCTTTAAGTGATGGCTCCATCCACCCATATGATGGAGGGTAATCTGCTTCTCCAAAGTCTATTATTGATTTAAATGTTAATTTCATCTAAAAACACCTTCACAGAAATGGCTAGGATAATGTGTGACAAAATATCATGTGGCCTAGCCAAGTTGACACATGCAATTCACCATCACACAACCCCCTCCGTCCCTCTTGGATGCTCTTCTCTTTCTTTACCTCCTTCCCAGGGCTGTAGCAACCATCCTGAAGTTGGTGTGTTCCTTCCCCAGGTTTTAATTTTTAAAAATTTTAATGTTTATTATTTATTTTTGAGAGAGAGAGAGACAGAGAGAGAGTGTGAGCAAGGGAGGGGCAGAGAGAGAGGGAGACACAGAATCCGAAGCAGGCTCCAGGCTCTGAGCTGTCAGCACAGAGCCCGACGTGGGGCTTGAACTCACAAACTTTGAGATCATGACCTGAGCTGAAGTGAGATGCTTAACCCACTGAACCGTCCAGGCACCCCTCCCCCATGTTTTCATACTGTTACTGCATAGGTTTGTGTATCAGGGTAAGGTGGAAGGTTCAGTTGAGGCACCCAGACAGCAGATGAAGTGTGAGGCCATGTTAAAGAATTTACAAAGGAAAACCAGCTGCAGAACCCTTAACCCTCGTCTACCATGACAGTATAAATGAGTCAGGGGTTCAGGATTCAACGAGGACTTAGGGCATCAGCTGTTGTTAGTGAGCTCTGAGCTGTGGGCACCATTCTCTCACCGTAAATCCAAAAGGCATCAACTAGAACTCTGAAGATCCCCAAAGACCCCGGAGAACCCAAGGAAGGGAGTGTTGGTGAGTCACCATGAAGTATCTCCTGGCTCAGAGACACTGATGCCAGTCTTAGGCAAGTAAGAGCTCTCCTGCCCCTTCTCCTCCTTCCTTTGCATCGAGGACTTTCCTCTTGTACTTCTGCCGTCCTCAGGAAAACATGCCCCAGGTAGTGTGGTTTTGAAAGGATGAAAGACATGGGCAGCCCCGGACAGAGCTCGCAGCCTGGAGCCAAGCGCAACTGAGATCAGCAGAACCACCGCGGACTTGCGAACGAGAAATAGTGCTTATTTCCGTGTGCCACTGGTCTTGGAATGGTTTATTATGTGGCATTAATCCTGAGAACAATGGCAGTAATTGACAAAAGGAGTAATCAAGTAAAGTTGAAAATTGTAATGATTACACTAAGGTGGACATTATTTACTGACTAGAACCGCCTAAATTTCATTCTGGGTTGGGGAAGAATATGCCTAACCAAATAAATTTAAAAAAATTTTTATTAAAAAATTAAAAAAAATGTTTATTTTTTTTATTTATTTTTTTTTTTTTTTAAATTTTTTTTTTTCAACGTTTATTTATTTTTGGGACAGAGAGAGACAGAGCATGAACGGGGGAGGGGCAGAGAGAGAGGGAGACACAGAATCGGAAACAGGCTCCAGGCTCTGAGCCATCAGCCCAGAGCCCGACGCGGGGCTCGAACTCCCGGACCGCGAGATCGTGACCTGGCTGAAGTCGGACGCTTAACCGACTGCGCCACCCAGGCGCCCCAAAAATGTTTATTTTTGAGAGAGAGAGAGAGAGAGAGAGCGCGCGCGCATGAGTGGGGGAGGGGCAGAGATAGAGGGAGACGCAGAATCCGAAACAGCTCCAAATAAATTTAAAGGAGCATTAATAGACAAGAATAAAGTTGTTTTCTGATTGTCCCCATGAGTCCTGCTTGGTCAACTTAACAGTTACATGTAGTTCCATTAACGGTGTATAATAATACTATATATATGTTTAAAAATTTACACAAATAGCATCACGTTACATTCTGCAAATTGCACTTTTCACTCAATGTTATGTTTTTGAGATTCATCCAGGCTGATGCTTGTAGTTCAAGTTTTTTATTTAAATTAAAAAAAATTTTTTTTTAACATTTACTTATTATTGAGAGACAGAGAGAGACAGAGCATGAGCATGGGCGGGGCAGAGAGAGGAGGAGATTCAGAATCTGAAGCAGGCTCCAGGCTCTGAGCTGTCAGCACAGAACCCAACGCAGGGCTCGAACCCACAAACTGCGAGATTATGACCTGAGCTGAAGTTGGATGCTTAACCGACTGAGCCACCCAGGCGCCCCTCATTTAAATTTTTGAAGGAGTGTCTGGCTGGCTCAGTAGTTGGAGCATGTGACTCTTGATATTGGGGTTGTAAGTTCGATCCCCCATTGGCTGTAGTGATTACTTAAAAATAAAATCTAGAGGCGCCTGGGTAGCTCAGCCGGTTAAGTGTCTGACTCTTGAGCTTGGCTCAGGTCATGATCTCATGGTTCCTGAGTTTGAGCCCCATGTTGGGCTCTGTGCTGACAGCACAGAGCCTGCTTGGGAATCTGTCTCTTCCTCTCTCTGCCCCTCCCCTGCTTGTGCTTACTCTCTCTCTCTCTCTCTCAAAATAAATAAATAAACTTAAAAAAAAAATCTAAAAAACCAAAAAAATCAACTGTTGACAAATATTTCATTATATGAAAATTATATGAATACACCACGAATGAATATAATATTCACCATCTGAATATACCACAATTTTTAAAAATCCATTCTCCTAATAATGGAGAGATTGTTCCCCCATTTACTATTTTTGTTATTACCAACTCTGTATCAAGAAATGGGCTTGTAGGGGCGCCTGGGTGGCTCGGTCGGTTGAGCGTCCGGCTTCGGCTCAGGTCATGACCTCACGGTTCGTGAGTTCGAGCCCCGCGTCGGGCTCTGTGCTGACAGCATAGAGCCTGGAGCCCGCTTCCGATTCTGTGTCTCTTCTCTCTCTGCCCCTTCCCCACTCTCTCTCTTTCAAATATAAATAAACATTAAAAAAAAAAATTAAAAAAAAAAAAAAAAAGAAATGGGCTTGTAGTTGAGTCTTCCTGTTCATAGATGTGAGTCTTTCAAGGACATATGCTAGAATGGAACGGTAATCACTTGTGCTATTTATCACTCACCAGTATTTCCATTGTCCCCCTGCGGGGCGCAGGGCAGAACTGCACTCCCTCTCCCCCTGAAGTTAGTCCTCGCTGTGTGACTTCTTCCACCAACAGATAGAAGTGGTGGTGGTGCATGCCACTTACAGGTGACAGCTTTGGACAGCTAGTCGTGGCTTGCCCTTTGTCTCCTGCTGCCGTGGCGACCAGCATTGTTCCGGGTGCTGAGGTCCGTCAGCCAGCTTCTTGGAGTGAGAATGATGTGGGGCCCAACCCCTAGGATCCCATGATGGTTGTGTAGCATGAGGAAGGGATTAACCTTAATCTGAATCCCTGAAATTTAGGTTAGTTTTAAAAGCCAACACAACTTTTCTATCCTGTCTGAAATATGAATCAGTACTAGGAGGGTATTCTTGACACGGGCATCCCATAACAAGACACCTGACTATGGTTACTGGCTTAGTAGCTGGGTGATGTGTAGTGAAGAAACTTACTACCAGCTGGAAAAATAGCCATTTACATTATACAGTGGAGAGAGACTTTTTTAAACTGCACTTGTAGGAATTTGGGAGGCAGATGATGAACTTGGAGATTTAGGAAAAGAGTTTGGAAAGCAGAGTATTCGTTGGGTTACTCACTCTTGACAGTGTTTGGTGAACTATTACAAGAAAAAGATGAGGTCAGGGAAGAGTTGGCCGGTTTGCAACACTTTATTTATTTTACTTATTTATTTATATATTTTTTAAGTTTATTTATTTTGAGAGAGACAACAGCATGAGTTGGAGAGAGGGAGAGAGAGAGAATACTAAGCAAGCTCTGCACTGTCAGGGTAGAGCCTGATGTGGAGCTTGAACTCACGAACCATGAGATCATGAACTGAGCCGAAGACAGATGCTTAAGCAACTGAACCACCCAGGCACCCCTATTTTATTTTATTTTTTGAAAATTCATTTATTTAACTAATCTTTACCCCCAGTATGGGGCTCGAACTCACAAACCCAAGATCAAGAGTCCGACTGAGCCAGCCAGGCACTCCATGTGCAACACTTTTAGGGCTAGAAAAAGCAAGTGCTTCTGATTTTGAAACAGTAAGAGAAAGGCTTAGAGAGACAAAGA
Organism: Lynx canadensis; assembly: GCF_007474595.2. NCBI lineage: Eukaryota > Metazoa > Chordata > Mammalia > Carnivora > Felidae > Lynx > Lynx canadensis. The sequence goes on from NC_044304.2 coordinate 147,293,307, forward strand.
ATGATTGAAATTCAGTTTTGTAAGCAAGGGTTGCATCAACGCTATAGCTATCACATCTATATTTATTGAAGAAATTTTTAATGTTTTATTTTTATTTTTGAGAGAGAGACAAGAGTGTGAGTGTGAGTGGGGGAGGGGCAGAGAGAGAGAGGGAGACACAGAATCTGAAGCAGGCTCCAGGCTCCGAGCTGTCAGCACAGAGCCTGATGCAGGGCTCGAACTCAGGAACCATGAGATCATGACCTGAGCCGAAGTTGGACGCTTAACCGACTGAGCCACCCAGGTGCCCCTACCCAGGTTCTTTCAATTGAACAAGATGTATGGGGTGGGGGGGAAGACTAAGGGTCTAGACCAAAATACCTTCAATTAAATCCAGAGTGGCATGGTAGTCAGGAAGCAAAGAAATACAGCAAATAGATTTATGTATGTACATATGTATATATGTATATTTATTTTAGGAGATTTATTTATAAAGGAAATTGGAGTGTGTCTGTTGGTACTTAGTGCTTCCTGGAATCATAAAATAAGAGACTGTAGGTTTTAAGAGAATTATACTGCCCCAAACCACTGGCCTGATCTTGACTTTGAATCTTAAAACAGCATCTGGGTCCCCCAGGAAGTATGCTGGAAGGATGTTCAGTCCACGGGGAGAGCAGATTCTCTGGTGTCTGCTTTAGCTTTGGCCAAGGAGCATAAGGAGAAAGGGAAATCTCTTGGAGGTTAGGGCCAGAGCCTACAGAAAACATTTCAGGAGGTGGGATCAGGATCTAATCAAAGAATATTCTTCATTCATGGGGAAGAATGTTCTGAGATTTTGGAATTGCTATGGACCAGTGTCTGCTATGTCCCATTGTTCTTTTTTTCTGAATGGGAGTGTTTATTTCTATTTTCCTGTCCCATGTTCTGTCATTAAGTATTGGTATGTTGGAGAAGATAACTGGCCTTCTTAGTCTCCTGATGAAGAGGCATCACATCTAGATGTAGAGACAACTGCCCACTGATGTTGAAATTATTGTGAAAAATTGGATATCTTAGACTTCAAGCTTGGTGTTGTGCTGGAATGGGGCTTTTGGGTTGTCTCCCTTGGGGAATGGGTGAATATATTTTGCATCCAGAATGAGAGTAATCAAATATTGGGTGTTTGGCTGGGCAGTTGTTACTGCTGTTCACCAAGATTTCTGATTCTCCCCATCTGAGCTCTTATACTAGGTGGGTCCCTCTAGTCTGACATTCGTCAGAAATGAATCCCACAGTTCACAAGACATGCATAAGGAAATAGGCTTGGGGCAGCCCAGGTGGCTCAGTCAGTTAAGTGTCTGACTCTTGATTTCAGCTCAGGTCACGATCTCATGGTTCTTGAGCTCAAGCCCTGCATTGGGCTCTGTACTGATGGTGTGGAGTCTGCTTGGGATCCCCTCTCTCCCCCTTTCTCTGCCCCTCCCATGAGCCCCCGCTCAAAATAAATAATAAACATTAAAAAAAAAAAAAGAAATAGGTTTTACTGACAAAAGGAAAACCTCACAAGACCGGGCTCAGCAAGGCAGAGCTGCATGTGCCTTCTCTTTCCCCATCACCTCTGGGAGAGGCATGCCAGGCCAGGCCACCTGCCGGTCATGGTGTGGGTTTCATTCCAACATGGTTTCCCTTCACACCAAAGTCTCCCTTTTCGTAGGGAGTTTGAGAATGTGCCTTCTTGCAGAAGAAGACGCAGGATGTCTGATGTTGGGCAGTCTGGATTTGGGATGCTGGCATTACTGGGTTTCCCTAACGACCTTGAGCCTGTGAGAAGTTCCATGTTCTCTGCTGAGGGAGGAAGGTTCCAGTCCAGGAAACAGAACTCAGGTGCTGTCTTTCCATTTGAGAGAAGGGGTCATCTCCCCACTACCAACCCATGGGAGAACCTAGGATTGCTCTTCCCTGTCCTCTTGCAGATTGACGAGTTCATGTGACTGACGTGCTTTGGCCAATGGCTGAGCATTTGAAGCCTCCTCAAGCCTGTGTGTGTCACTTGACCTTTCCTTCTCCATGCTACACTGACTGTTGAAGTTCTGGGTAAGGAGGCTCTGTCAGTGTTCCGGAGTGAGGACTGTGTGGGTCAGACATCCCAGCTGAGCTGTGATGACAGGTAGCATGAGATAGAAATAAACCTTTGTTGTTTTAAGCCATTGACACTTGTGAGTTGTTTTTAGCTGCTGCAAACTGTCTTAATCTATCCTGACTGCCACAAATGGATCTTCTGGGTGATTGGGGGCACACATCCTTGGTTTCACTAGACATTGCCAAATTGCCTTCCGGAGTAATTGTTTCAGTCGATGCTGTTCCTTATGGGAGAGAGAATGCAGGGCTTTGTCTTGGGTGTTCCCTTAAACTCCCTGAAGTGGCCATTGTTGACTTCTGGCTGGTCATTGAGCTGCTACTTGTTATCTGGGACTCAGCCAGGAATTAGATTTATTGAGGAAGAAGCAGGAGAATCTAGGCGGATAGGAGGAAGACTGAAAGGCGGGCATGTCTGAAGTAAAATGGGGAGGTCAGCCAAGACTGGGAGAAATGAGTGAGTGTCCCAGGTCTGGTAATAGAGGGCCAGCCCACTTCAGCTGAGGCAGCTGCCTGGAACCCATGCTTGGAGCCTGGAGAACAAAAGAAGGATCAGATGCCAAGACCATGGGCCTGGGCAGCTAGGTGTCAGAATTCTGGCAGTGTATTCCCAGCTGGCATGGAGCACATGCTAAACCAGCCACCTTCTGGGTTGGTAGCTTCTTACATGGCACCCAAGTAGATCAGTTTGTGGAAAGATAGACATCTGAGTGGAACAGAGGTTTGAGGAGAAGAGTCTGTGCTGGCTTTAATATATATTTTTAAAAGTTTTTATATTTTGAGAGAGACAGAAACAGCCTGAGTGTGGGAGGAGCAGAGAGAGAGAGAGGGAGCGAGAGAATCCCAAGCAGGCTCCGCACTGTCAGCACAGGAGCCCAATGTGAGGCTTGAACTCATGAACCTGTGAGGTCAGGACCTGAGCCACAACCAACAGTCAGATGCTTAACCAACTGAGCCACCCAGGTGCCCTGTACTGCTTTAATGAAACCGGCTAAGAGTTGGCTCAGTCTAGATGCTGTTCTTTCTTTGACCTCTCTGGTCCAGCCCTCACTGGGGCTTGGGCATTTCTCCTCTGCATAGAACTTTTCTCTGCAGTCATCATTTTTTATTCTTTAGATCTTCGTTGGTACCTGGCCCATTAGGGAGAAGGAAGGCGAAGGGAAGTCACATTTATCAAGTACTAAGTACTAGGTGTAGGTGTTGAACCAGGTGCCTGAGATGTACTGTCCCATTTAATCTTCACATTACGCCTTTGCAGCTGCTGTTATTATTATTCCTGTTTGATAGTTGAAGAACCTGGGGCTTGGAGAGATGAGTGATTTAACCTGAGGTCCTAAGAGCAGAAAGTCTGTGTGACAGCAGAGCCCATGCTCCTAACCTCGGCGCTGCATCTGTTCTTATTAGTGGGATGACTGTCCTTCAGTCCCGCGTCATTACCCTTGAAGTCCCCTCTGGAGTCCCTAGATCATTTGCATAGGGCCCGACCTGCCTCTGGTCTAGTTCACAGTTCACCTGCTCTCTCAGGTGGGAAGGCTCACCCTCACTGGCACCAGAGTCCCGGGGGAACAAGCCTTGCCCACATTTCCCCCCAATACTCGCATGGCATGTTTCAGTGTATGATTAGCAAGCCCACATAAGTGTCACCAGGAAGGAGGAGCTGCTCCCTCACTTGGCCCCCAGTGGGTTCTGTCGCCCTGGCAAAGTATTTTTGGGAGCCGTGGGGGAGTGAGTGATAGTCAAGACAGGAGAGGAGGGGGTGTGGTGCCTAGGTGGCTTACTCAGTTAAGTGTCTGACTCTTGATTTCAGCTCAGGGCTCAGGTCATGATCTCACGGTTCGTGAGCTTGAACCCCGAATCGGACTGTGTGCTGGCAGTGCAGGGCCTGCTTGGGATCCTCTCTCTCCCTCTCTCTCTGCCCCTCCCCTGCTCTCACACACACACACTCTCTCAAAATAAATAAATAAAGTTAAAAAAAAAAAAAAAAAGACAGGAGAGGAGAGGTAAAGAGCAGGATAACAGCTGCTCCTAAACTAGCCCGTTCTTTTCCAGATCCTCGGTGGGCTTGCTGCAGGCTGCCTGACTGGCTTATCTCCTTGTAGACATTGTTTTATTCCTTTCCCCCTTTCCAGTCCTCCCTTTTACATTCTTTTACTAGAATTCGCTTGCTGAGAGGTTAGATAGGGTCACTTAAACGTGGGCTGAGGGATGGAGGGGGGTACTTAAAGCTCTTACCTTTCTCTTCCTGTTCTTAGGAAGTTTTACCATTAGAGATTAATTCTTTTACTAGAATGCAACTTGAAGTAGTCTTATCAGCAAAATGTATCAGATTTTCCTCTGAAGACAGTATATTTGCAACACACACAAAGAGAATTATCATATAATTCTACTACTATGTAATGTAATGATGTCAGGTAATAAGGTTGCCTCCTGCCACTGTTACTCCCCCAGCCCCTGTGCCCTATAGTCATCATTTTTTCTTCTTTAAATCTTCATTGGCCCATTAGGGAGAAGGAAGATGAAGGGATGTCACATTTATCAAGTACCAAGTGTTATGTGTAGGCATTGAACCAGGTGCCTGATATGTACTGTCCCATTATTTATTAAATATTTTAATGTTTATTTATTTTTGAGAGAGAGAGAGAGAGAGGGAGAGAGAGAGGGAGGGAGAGGGTGCCAGCAGGGGAGGGGCAGAGAGAGAGAGGGAAACACAGAATGTGAAGCAGGCTCCAGGCTCTGAGCTATCAGCTCAGAGCCTGATGTGGGGCTCGAACCCATGAACCGTGAGATCATGACCTGAGCTGAAGTCGGACACTCAATCGACTGAGCCACCCAGGTGCCCCTGTCCCATCCCATTTAATCTTCACATTACGCCTTTGCAGCTGATGGAGGGAAGGAGCATCAGGGCTCTGAGTTGAGAGGTCGAGGAGGGACTCCGACAGAGGGAGGGAGCAGGAAGGGCCGTCTGGGCCATCCTGAAAAGTCGGCTCCCAGCCAGCTCTGCCTGGCACTGGAGCTGGAAAACTCATCTGAGCCTCACCTCTTTCACAAACTTGGTGCGGGAAGAAGCCGAGAACTGCTTCTTCCTGGGCCTCTGTTTTCTTTCATGGAAAACAAAGGTTGAAGGAGATAATCCTCACCCCTCCCGCCTGGCCGACCGTGCGGTGAGCCTACAATTTTTCTCCGCAAGGTCTGCACCGCAGAGCGGTTCTCGGAGTCTTGGTGTTTGCTGGCTCAGCACTGTAGCTCTCTCTGGTGAAAACTAATCTGTGCCCCACAATTGATCTTAAAAACAAGGCAGAACAACAACCAGCTGCTTTTCTTATTAACTCTGCAAACAGCAGAGGCAGTCTGGGAAGGGGCTGCTGCCAGGTCGTGTGATGGAACTGGGCTCTCCTCCAAGGTGCAGGGTGGCGGACGCCCTCCTGGGGGTGGCCTCGGCTGCACCTAGTGTCTACCTGCGGCAGTTGGCTTTCTGCATTTTTGACGTTGTCTAGGAGACCCTTTGGGGGTCCTATCTGACTGGGGTCCTACCAGTTAGCCCATCACTCGGGCCTGAGTCCTCATTAGTCTTTTCCAGAGTAGCTCATTTCTGTCATGGTGTGTGCTGCTTTTATACTTTTAGTTACTCCTCTTATGTCTCACTATTTTAAATATTCCAGTTTTATTGTCTCTATCAGTTTTCCCTTTATCTGAAAATTTTGGTTTCTAGTACTCTTGTGTGTTTTTCTTGCTGGCTTTTGCTCATCATGAGCATTTCCTGATCAATTTGGAATTGTAATTTTGGATCAGGAGCTCTCACTTTCAGAGAGCTCGATTTGTGGGTTCAGTGCATGTTCCTTCGGAGTAGTTTTGTAGGTGCTTCTTCGGGGTTCCTGGGTTGGATCTGGCCATGGAACCAATTTCATGTTAATGTCTCTCCATGGGGATTCCCCGTGTAATTTCAGATCCCAGGCCCTTGTGAGTCACAGCCCTGGTGCCTAGGATTCTCAGGGGAACTTCCCTAGCAGGCTAGGAAGGAGCAGACACGTGTCCCTGTGGTCTCCCTCATGTCCCATCTACTAGGCATCGATTCTTCTGACCTCTCCCTTTACTGAGGCTCCAACTCTTTGGGAGTTCAGGCTTTCCGCGGGGATCTTAGTTCCCACTCCCCAGCCTGTACCATACAAAGTCTTGGGTGTGGGAAGCTCCTGAGCTGTGACAAACAGCTCAGATTTAACTGGGGCAGATTAACAGCCTCGCATTAACTGGGGCAGCAGCCGTGTCAGCTCAGACTTGTACCGCCAACACATTTCAGCTCCCTCTTGGTGTCTGTCACTGGGGGATTCCCCTTTACTTTTTCTTATGTGTTCAGCTAAACCAAAAATATTTTGTTACATTTTCTCCAGAAGTTTTAAGAGTTTCTAGGTTATTTTAGTCCCCACCTTGCTGGAATCTGAATCTTCCAGGCCCTCCCTTCTGCTGGATAGGAATTGTGCCTCCTGCATACGTGAGAAGGGAAGGCAGGACCAGAATTGGTTGTGTTAACTTGCAGACAGCCTCTTTGGAACAGGGGTATGTCATCCATTGAAGTGGTCTTTACCTCTTTTACCTGCAAGAATTTTGAAAACTGATGTGTTTTGTACCTCATTTTTAAGTTCAATAATGAATATTTTCACAATATGGTGAAATAAATGCAAAAGATATAACTTCCAGCATATTTGAAATGTTTTCATTTAAAAATAACACTGTTATATGGCTTTTAGAAATGCTAGTGATTTCATACCTACCATTATTCATTAAAACATGCACATAAAACCTCTTTTTTAAATGTTGGAAACTTTACATCAGTTTCCGCTTTGAACTCATTTCTTTTCTGCACCATTTCCTCCTAAATAATTTTATCCTGATGTAATGTTTTGCCTTTAAAAGTGTTTTGTTGATATCCTCTTATACTTCTCAGCAACGCAAAGATGTTCATGAAATTAAAGTATAATTTTTTAATGTTTATTTATTTTTGAGAGAGAGGGAGAGACAGAGCATGAGCAGGGGAGGGGCAGAGAGAGAGGGAGACACAGAATCTGAAGCAGGCTCTGGGGCTTGAACTCATGAACCACGAGATCATGACCTGAGCTGAAGTCAGACGCTTAACAGATTGAGCCACCCAGGGGCCCCTGAAATTAAACTTTATGTCCTGCAATCTTAAGTCACTAAGTGTTGAACACGTTTCTTCTGGGTTGAGTTATTTTTGCAATTATTATTAACATGCTGTTGATCAAAATAACATGAATGCATTGCAAAATTTGATAAGTAATTACTTAAAAATGGAAATATTCCATGAGATGAAACCGACAAATTAAGTCAGTATCCAACGGCAGACATCACCACTGCTTGAATGAGGCAGGATTCAGTATACGTTTTGCTTTTATTTTTTAATTCTTATACACGTAAACACTAAGGAGCTTTGTTCACGTAAATAAGAGGATGAGAAAAGGAAGGAGTTTGGGTCTGCACATGATTCAATCCTCTAATTTTCTTCTAATTTTTAAGCCAAAAATCACATTGGGACTATCATCAGCAATTATTTTTAGCAATCCATCAATTGACTTGGTTAGGTCTTCCACTGGTTTTGCAGACAGCAAAGAATTGACAAATCACGTGACTTCCCAAAAGCAAACGGTGTCACTTATTTTCTCAGCATGTAAACCAGTGGTTCAGATTTTTTTTTTTTAATGTTTATTTATTTTTGAAGGAGAGAGACAGAGTGAACGGGGGAGGGGCAGAGAGAGAGGGAGACACAGAATCTGAAACAGGCTCCTGGCTCTGAGCTGTCAGCACAAAGTCTGTCACCAGGCTTGAACCCACAAACAGTGAGATCATGACCTGAGCTGGAGTTGGACACTTCACCGAGTGAGCCACCCAGGCCCTCCCAGGATTGTTGTTTTGTTAGGCGCCCCCAGGGTTTGCACATCTGAGAGCAGAGCAGCACGGTGAGACTCTGGGCAGGTGAGAGGCACACCTTACTGCTGTAAAGTTTGAGAAGAGAGACCGTGTTGAAAAATTATCTGCTGTAGGTGTTTTCAGGTAGATCAGTTTTAGCGGGGAGTACATTTGGAAATTGAGTATTTGGAATGGAAATGGATTCGCCTAGCGACTGACAGTCTTGATGATCACCTTCTGGAAAGTTTTCTGGACTCTCAGTCATTTGATGGAGATGGGCTTTCTGGAGGAGGAAGGCTTTGCAGCTCTGTGGGTGGGGGCCATGTTTCCTACTTTGTCCTCATGGTGGTGAGGGCAGCGCTCAGCAAATTCAAGGCGGGCAGTGGTCAGCTGACATTTGCTGTGTGCTTGCCAGGTGCTCGCACCTCAGCGGTGTTGTATGAACCTTAGCCCGGTCAGCCCACAAATAAAGACACTGCGTGAGGAGCTTATTCACTTTAACTCTGTCTGCCGTGACACGGTATGAAGTGAGGGGCTAAGCAATTTGTTGTAGATTGCATGAGTGGTAGGTAGTAGAACTGGGGCTCAGGCTCTGCAGGCAGGGTCTTTCTAGTATCACAGCCCACAGTCTTAACAATTGCTACAAGGGACGAGCAGCAAAGAGAAGTCTTGGGATAGACCCGTGAATCCACTTCCCTCCACTTAAGTCAGGGAGAGAGGAGAAAAGAGATTGCTTCTTGGATCATTAAAAATAATAGAATGGTACTGTTGGAAATAGCTTTTAAAATTTTTTTTAATGTTTATTTTTATTTTTATTTTTGAGACAGAGAGAGACAGAGCATGAACGGGGGAGGGGCAGAGAGAGAGGGAGACACAGAATCGGAAGCAGGCTCCGGGCTCTGAGCTGTCAGCACAGAGCCTGACGCGGAGCTCAAACTCACGGACCGCGAGATGGTGACCTGAGTTGAAGTCGGACGCTTAACCGACTGAGCCACCCAGGCGCCCCGGAAATAGCTTTTTAAAATGAGCAAATGCCATGGGGTGAGTTAGCTTGTCTCAGTGCTAGCAGCGTCATTTGTAAGCGGGAACGGACGTGGTGGTGGTGGTGGTGGTGACGACGATGGCCGCAGGGGTGATATCTGCTGTGTAAGGGAGCAGTGATCTCATAGCCACTACCTTCCATTACTGGACACTCTTAGCTCTCTCTTCTGTTTAGGCAAAATTCGCCCTCTGTCTTCTAGTCTACAGAACACTCTCTTCATAACAAGCCTTCAGCGGTTTGATGTTTGAATACCTCTGCCCTTTGTTGTCCCTTCTTCAGGATACATCTCCTGAGCTCTTAGTTTAAATGGGATTTATAATTTTAAGACTCCTTATCCTCCTGATCACTCTCCTGGATATGTTCTCATTTGTCAAAATAACTTTTAAAATGTGGTGCCCAGATTTTATCATTGTGTCTTGACCAGGGCAGAATGCTGTGAAATTGCTCTTTCCTTTCATCTTTAGATGTCTTCTGAACACCTAATAGTATTTCCTAAGCATCCTCACTGTTGACTCGATAAACTTCTTTAAGTTTACTTCTAGTAAACCTTGTATGAGGTGGTATGTACCAGTGAAAGTGAATCTCAGACTGAATTCTGTTACATGTGCGAATTTTTATCAGCCAGCAGGCACAAAAGGGTCATACAGCCCACTCCCGTAAGCTCCATGACACCCCAGCTCCTTGTCCCTTGGGTAGTCTTCTGAGCACTTCATATACTGGGGTAGATGCTTGAGCATCTTTAGTGAGCTTTCTGTTAGGGTCAGGTGACAGTCCTCCACAGGCACTGGATGAAGCCTAAGGTCTGGGGTGCTCCCCTGCAAGGCATGGGCTGCTGGGCTGGTTGGATTCATGTCCCTCACTCAACACATGGCAGAGAATACCTGTGAAATATGTTTAGCCCATCTGTGCATCTTGAATAGCATTTATTTCAGCAATGAAAGTATTTTCTGACATCCATTATACCAGTTTACAAAAGTGGTAGTGTTTTGTTTTTTGAGAGGGGGAGAGTGAGAGGGCACAAGTGAGCAAGGGGCAGAGGGACAGAGAGAGAATCCTACAAGGGGCCAAGAGAGAGAAGTGGGTCTCACCTGAAGCTCATGTTTTATCTGAAGTGGGACCTGAGCTCACCAATGGGGCTCAGGCTCACCCGAAGTAGGACTTGAAGTCACGAACCGTGAGATCATGACCTGAGCCAAAGCCAGGTACTTAATGACTGAGCCACCCAGGTGCCCAAAGTGGTGGTGGTGATCAGCAATTAAGTTGGTTGTGGGGCGGGGGGGGGGGGGTGCCTGGGTGGCTCAGTTGGTTGAGTGTACAACTCTTGATTTTGGTTCAGGTCATGATCTCATGGTTGTAGGATCAAGCCCTGAGTTGGGCTCCGTGCTGAGTGTGGAGCCTGCTTGGGATTCTCTCTCTCCCTGTCTCTCTCTTCCCCTTCCTCTCTCTCTCAAAATAAATAAACATTAAAAAAAAAGAAGACATTAAGTTGGTTGGGATGCTCATAAGAGACTACCTTTTGAGTGTGGGTTTTCATGAGACTATTCCAGATGTTAACTCCTTGCCCCTGGAGTGTGTTTTCCCCATTAAAGAACTTCAAATGTTAAATAACCTCCCCCAGGCTATCCATGAATAACCATGACATATGTTATGGTGTGGTTAATTTTATGTGTCAGCTTGACTGGGTCATGGGTGTCCAGGTATCTGGTTAAACATTTTTTCTGGGTGTGTCTGTGAGGGTGTTTCTGGATAAGATTAACATTAAAAAAAAATTTTTTTTTTTAAATTTAAGTAGGCTGTACGCCCAACATGGGGCTTGAACTTAAGCCCCTGACATCAAGAGTCACATGCTTTACTGACTGAGCCAGCCAGGGGCCCCAATATTAACATTTGAATTGGTAGGGCGAGTAAAGCAGATTGCCCTCCCTAAGGTAGACCTCATCCAATCTGTTGAAGATCTGAATAGAATGAAAAAGGCTGAGGAAGAGGGACCCTCTGCCTGACTGCTGGGCTGGGCTGTTGGTCTTTTCCTGCCTTCAGAATGGAACTGAAAAATGGGCTCTTTTTGGAACCTGAACCTACTAGCTTTTGGATTAGAACTTGTACTATTGGCTCTCCTGGGTCTCCAGTTTTCCACCTGCAGATCTTGGGACTTGTCAGATTCCATAATCATGTGGGCCAGTTCCTTGCAATAAATCTCTTGATCTCCATCTATATCAGTGTGTGTATTTATTTCCTATTGGTTCTGTTTCCCTGGAGAACCCTAATACAGTTATGTGTGTATTACCATCTATACAGAAATGTTATGGAGTAAGCTATGATGATGTAGCAGATTGGAAGTTAGGCACCTTCCCAACTCTTTCAGCTGGTTCTGCATGGCACAAGGTGGTCCTATTAGGGTCACCAGAGTCACATGGGGAGTTTCCATCTGGGTGTTCCCCTGTTAATGCAGCAGGACTCAGTACCCGTTCCACAATGTCATGTGGTATGGGTTAAGAAATAGACTTCTCTTGGGGGTGGGGGTGGATAAAAAGAACCTACAAGGCTGAGTCAGCAGAAAGAAAAGGTACAGACCTCCTTCCTCCCTCTGTCCCTCCAAAGGGGCCTAGCAGCACCAGGTGCTATGCTGGACGGGCAGCATGGCTTTGCATTCCAACAGAGGGACCTTACCACTTGGGGTCAGCCTCTTTGTGCGGGCGAGTATGAGAGCAACTTGACCGTGGGCAGGGGAAGCCTCATTGCCTGGCACAGGGCAGTCTGGGTTTTAGCATCAGCCCTTACTGAGAGTTTTTTTGGAAACACCAGCTGCCCAGCACCTGGAGATCTGGGGCCCCTGGGAAGTTGCATCTCCTTTACGGAGGTATGGGTGCAGGGCGGGGGTGGGGTGGGGTGGGGGAGGCAGCCTACTGGTCCCATGGGAAGCTGGGTTTGGCTGCAGCACTTTGCACTGGGAGAAGGGGGTGGGGAGGGCTCTTCCCAGCTGGCTCAGTGCCCAGGAAACCCAAAGTGAGGTCTCAGGCTCACTTTTAGACAGTCCTGCCCCTTACATCACATTTTGTGACTGTGAAGGCTGTGCCCCTCCTAGGCCTCCATCTTCTCATCTTTCAGACCGAAGAAATTGGTTTTTGGTGTCTCTCAGGCTTTGCATTCTAAATAGGGATAGAAGCCTTTTTTCTCCACACTAAACAAAAACAGCTACGTAGATACTTGATGCAGAAATGGTACGTGTCAAATATGTAAAACTCCAAGATTCAAAATATTGAGAAATTTCCCTTCAAGTTTTCTTGCACAAATGAGTAAAATCATGTAGATTTCGATATTTTGCTAATAATGATGCTCAGTGACTTGAATGTGTAAAGAGATTTTAAGAAATGCTCACAAACAACTGATAAAGGCTTTGCATCGCTGAGTGACTCAGTGAGCCTTTGTAGGACAGTGACGTTTCTATTGTTTTCCTGAACTCATTAGCAAAGGCGTATGGAAATTTTGTGTTCACAGAGTTCTGTCTTTTTTCTCCCTAAAACCATTGCATTTGTTTTAACTCTCTGTGTGACTAAATTTTGGAGATACAAAGCCCCTTTCAAAAGTGCGGGCCTTCTTGACTTGAGAACACTTGTAGATCCAGTCTTCACTTCATGACCAAGTAGAGGGGCAGAACCGTGGAAATGTTTTTTGCCCACTGGTATGGGCAATGCCAGGGGGAGAATCAGGAGAGGGGGCCGTGGGAGGGGTGTCGATGCTCACTGCTGAAGGTTTGGCCTTCCCATATCGACTCGGCCACCGTGTGGTTGAATAATTATGATGGCATCATTTTCCTGCATTCGGCAAAAATTGCACGCAGAGCAATCTGACAATGCACATTGGTCTAGACCATTTTTCTTTCTAAAAGCTACTGCCTTTGTCTCCTCGTACAAATGACTCTGTGACTCATTTCAGAGGCAGATAACTTACTTCTAAGGGACGGATGCTCCCCTTTTCAAAATCCTTGGGAAATTTCTCCTCAAGTTTTCCTTTCCTGCACCTAGCAAAGTGTCCTGCATATAACGGACAGTCAATAAATATCTGTTGTGGCTGATGATGATGGGGAGTGAAATCGAGGAAGCCTTTCATGTGTTTATAATGGCGATGCTGTGCAATAGATTGGTGTGAGGGGTTGCAGAAACATCCGGTGATTACTGCTACAGCCCCATCTCCCTGCACGGACTTGGTGAGCCTTTGATTGAATGGTGATAAAGGTATCATTTTGCTGCATTAGGAGGGAAAGGTATATGGAGATTTGACGTGCGTGGTGTTTCATAACTTTCGATAAAATAGCGACATTTGTCTTCTTTCATCTAAGGCAGAATCATTTCTGAAATGGAGACCTAAATTTTAAGGTATGGAACATTTCAAGTTAAGCATCCTTGAGAAAGCTTGCTTCATGTTTTTCTGCCCAAATGGGGAGTAAGACTATGGAAACCCGTTACCTTTTGATAATGGCAGTTCTGAGTCGGAGCATGGGGAGCGCCTCTGCAGACAGCTGCCTGGCGTTGCTGGCTTGTTATGCTTCTGTTTCATGTTAAGTGCTATATGTAGCTAAGTTGGTGGAAACTGCTGAGGGTGAATGGTAAATGGGGAGCCAGGGGGTGGTTTTGAGGAGTGAGGATAAAGGAAAATCCTCTTGGATATCCATCAAGTACCAGGCACTATACCAGGCAGTGGGGATCCAAAGGCGAATGTGGTCTCTGTCCCCAAGGAGCTCCTGGGTAAGTGAGGGAAATGACGACAAAGCAGGAGTTTGTAGCACAGAGAGGTCCAGGCTGAGACAGAGGGAGCGTGCTGGACACAGCGGAAGGACAGGGTATGGGGACCTCATCCAGCTCTGGGGAGTCAGGGCAGCTTCCCGGGGGAGGCGCTGTTTGCATTGGGTCCATGAGAGATGCTAGGAGTTAGCCGGGCAAAGGTGGTGTGGGGCTCGAAGGGGGTCTCAACAGAGAGAGAAGCATGTGTGGGGGATAGAGGCAGGAGAGGTCTTGGCAAAGGGATTTGGCATCTGGGAAGGAGAGGTCCTGAAGAGGAGAAGTTGGACGAGGAAGAAGTCAGATCTAGAAGTGAAATAGTAAATAGAATAGGTTGGGGCGCCTGGGAGACTCAATGGGTTAAGCGTCCGACTTCGGCTCAGGTCCTGATCTTACAGTTCGTGGGTTCGAGCCCCGCACTGGGCTCTCTGCTGTCAGTGCAGAGCCTGCTTCAGATCCTCTGTAACCCCCTCTCTCTGCCCCTCCCCCCCCAAATAAATAAACATTTAAAAAAGTAAAAAACAACCAGATAAATAGAAAAGGACAGCCTGTCTCAAATACTCCATTCTGCTGGCAGCTTAATGCCGTGCTGGTCTTCCACCCTCGTGCCCACATCCAGTCAGACACCTAGTCCTGTTGGTGTTTCCTCCACAATGTCTCTGCAGCCCGCCCCTCCCCCTCCTCCCCCTCCTCCCTGCCATGGCCTCGGACTCTTCCTTCTGGCCCACACCCTTCCAGTGGAGAGATCACAAATAACAACAGCGTAAACGTGAGAATTTATTTCTCTTTCACAAGTAGCAGTCTGAGCACGAGCGGTCCTGGGACAGCACTGCAACTCCGTGGTGTCAGGGATGCAGGTGTCTTCTGTTGCTGCTCTGTTGTTCTTATGGTGGCACCAACCATACATCTCACCAGCTCGTCTGCAGTCCAGCCAGTGGGAAGAGGCAGAGGAGGAAGGGAAGGCCTGCTCCTTCCTTTAAAACCATCACCCGGAAGTTGTTTCCATAGGCTCTGCTCACATCCCTTGGCCGTGGGTCACATCTGTCAGCAAGGAAGGCTGGGAAATGTAGCTTTTATTTAGAATGGCCAAGAACTAAGACAAAAACCAAGGGTCCTATTATCATAGAGGGAACGATCAGCCACCCCTAGTCTTACCCTCTTCACCCTCCGTCTGCAAATCTCTGCAAGTGTAGGTCATGCCACCTCCCGCTACTACAAAATCATGCTCCCAAAGCTTTGTTTTGGCCTGTCGGGAAACACTCTCATTCCTGAGTGTGCCAACACTTCCACGCCCTTACGTGTTGGCTCAACGCTCTGCCTTCTGCTGGAGAAGCAACAGAATACAGTGCAAGGGACATGAGACCAGGTTCAAATAGCCCTCCAGCTGGGGGAACTGGGGCAAACTACTCTAATGCTCTGAAGCTCTATCATCTGATAATAGTTTAACTTCAGGATAATAATTAAATTTCAGGGCTAGGATGAAGGTAGAAGGTAATGTAGGTCAAGACCGTGCTCAGTAGATGACAGCCATTGCCGCCAGCCTCCACACTGTTTTCCCTTGGGTGAAACGTCTCACCCATCGGCATAGACTGACTACTGTCCCCACAGAGCCTCCCTCTAGTGGCTTCCAGATTGCTGTCCCCATAAGGTCTTGGTTCAGAACCCCGAGTACTCTACTGTGGTGAGTAGACTTCTCTGTGGTTCCCATTGCTCCTGGCACGGTACCTGCTAAAGCTAAAGTCAGTATTGGTTAAAGTGGGTTGAACTGGGGCCAAGAAACAAGTCAAGCTGACCCAGAGGAGCAGAAGCTCAGAAACAGGCATCCCAGGGCCTTGAAGCTGGTGGTCACAGCTGGGCCTCTGGGGCCAGGTCAGCCCTTACCCAAGGTCAGAGCCTTCTTTGGGCGAGGAGATCATACTGACAGGCAGATGGCAGGGATGGTGTCTGGATAAGGAGACCGGGGAGAAGGGGTCACAGTGCAGTGGAGGCCCAGTAGCATCAGGGGCAGGGTGCCAGCCACATGGAAGGATCTGGACACGAAGCCAGGCAGTACTGAGTGCTGGGGTCAGAAAGGAGCCGGTCCTCATCTGTAGGAAGAGGTAAAAGGAGTGGGAGTTGGGAGCAGAGAGCAGATTCACCGGCCTTCATACAGACACAGCAGTCTGTGGGAAAAAGCAAAGGTCAGAGGGGGGTGGGAAGACAAGTGATTTCTGTATTTGGACCGAGCAGGGATGTGGTTGCACTGCTGCAGTCTGTCCACCAGAGGGAAGGAGAGGCCCGCGCATGAGGCTCGTAGTGGCACCGGTGGCAGAGCTTCCGGGAAGGTCGCTGGCCTTGGCTGGGGGCTGGGTGGTCAGGAAGATGCCGAGAGGATGGGGGAGGAAAGTCTAGGCTCTAGTCTTCTTGTTCTCCCTAAGATGGATTCTTTAGGTGGATGCTTCCCAGTCCCTGGGGTATACAGAACGATGCAGAAGTCGTGGTATGGGGTGACATTTAAAGGGTGACCCCAGGCAGCACCAGTGAGGACCTGGTTCTGGATGTCTGGTTCAGGCAGCCTCACCTGTCCAGTCTGCTTCTAGCCCGTTGCTCAGAAACAGGCATTATCTGTGCCCCCCCTTCCCAGTCTGGGGTGCTCTTTGGAGAGGACACATGGTTTGTGAGAAGCACTCATGTGGACAGAAAGCCCCACACCCTACAGCTGCATCCTCAGGCCTGAGGACCGCAACCAGTGGTCCTGTCCCTGTCTGGGGACTCATCAGACCCTACTCATGCCTGGGACCGGTGGAAGAACCTTGCCTTGCCATGCAGGGGTGGGTGGTAGAGTGCAAGAGCGTTGGGCAGAAGTCTTGGGGTCAGGCTCTGGTTGCTCAGTCTCATCTCTGTGAGACTGTTTCCTCCTCTGTGAAGCAGAGATTCGAAAGCCAGCTCTTACCCAGGGCCGTTAGATATCTGAAATGAGATAATTACATAAATACTCTTCTGCACAGTTCTGTGAGAAATGCGGCTTTTTGGTTATTGGTCAGCTCTTTCAAGCAGGGAGGTTTTGTGAAGGACAAGGGTGGGGGTCTTACCTCCCTGCCCCCATGGGGCTGAGCACAGTTTCAGCATGGAGGGTGGTCCCTGAGAGCAGGCAGGTGAGTCGGCACCACTGGGTCAGCACCGGCTCTCGCCGGACAGGTTGAGGAGGTGTGACAGAGGAGGCCATGAGGGACAGGGCTACCCGGCCTGACCTGCTCTGAGACTGCCTGCTCTGAGGCTGGGCGGTAATGACCCAGCATCCCTACAGAGGCAGCACCTCCTGGGAGGTTTTCTTGGAGGTTTGGCCCCTATGCAAGCTGCCATGACCCTACTCACCCTGAGGCGGCACGGAGGGTCAGGGATGGTCAGCAAGGACGGCGGCTGGAAGTGAGCCCCAGAGCAGCCAGGACTGAGGGCAGCAGTGGGCGGTGGGCTTCATCTTCTCCTCTGGTAGCTCCCCTTTCTAGCTGGGGAAAGCGTCTGATTGGAGCCCCTGCTTGGGTGCACATTTTATTTCCGGAGAGATTGCTCCATAGCTCACCAGGGGTCTTGGATTCCTTAACTTGTCTTTCTTCTTCCTTGAGAGCAGACATGTGTGGGGGCGTTCATAGGCTCCGACAAGTCCCATTTCCTTACTAATAAATATTCCTCCTCTCTTCTCTAAGCATTAAAAAAAATCCAGAGGAAGTACAAGTTGCCCATTTGTCACCTGCTCCTCGGTCCAGAGCAGGGGACGCATTTTGCTGTTGCCTGTGGCTGACTCAGAGAAGCAAGGATGAGGGATATGCTTGGAAGTTTAATCCTGCTTGGAAGGGCCAGTGGTGCCCTTGACCCTGGCTGTAGTCTGGGGGAGGGAAGGAGGGGGGCAGCACAGGGCAGTGGCTAGGGCAGTGGCTGTGGGAGACCAAAAAGAAACAGGGAGGATGGAGCAGAAGGTGGATAGTTTGGGGACACTGAGCCGGGCATAATCTGTCGCCAGCGGAGAAGAGGAACAAGGTTTCCAAACCACAGAGGATGTGGGCTTGTGGTGAGCTCAGAGCCTCCAACTGCCTTTATCTAAGGCCTTGGCTTCTCCTTGGTGATGGCCTTGCTGGTCACTTGCTGGAAGCAGCAGGGTCATGGTGTTAAGCAAACCAATCATATGAGCTGCAGCTGTGTGGTGGCTAGCCCAGCATGTAAGCATCCTGGGGACCGTCTACCTGTTGTGCTGGGAGGGGGGGCGGTCTCCATGTTCCCAGATGCTCTGTTTTCTCGGACCTCTGCTCATCTCTGTTTAGTGTGCTTTTCAGCCTATGACAGAGAACACAGATGGTGGCCAGACCCAGCCTCTCCCAGACCATGTCTGGCTGTTGCCAAACGACGGGTCAGGTCTAGGGTTGGGGGGCATGTGCTTTTTTCAGTACAAGGTCTTGTGATTGCAGACTTTGTGGGATGTCACAGGGGACCAGAAACACGTGTTTAACATTGTATGTCAGAGTCCTGGACAAGGAAGGCAGACCCTGTGTTGTGGGTCTTATTCCACGCCAGGCTGTGTGACTGTGGGCGAGGGACACCAACCCTTCGGGCCTCTACCTTTCTCTTCTGCAAAACGGAAGGAACCCATACCTTCCCTGCCATGCCTTTTGGGGTTGTCCTGTTTGACACGGTGTCCAGTGTGTTGGAGTGGGACAACTCTCTATCTTTGCAGGATAGAGAGAAGGATGGTGTAAACAGAAGGGGCTGTTGTTAAGGTCATCCCTCGGGAGGTTGGTGAGCTTCCTTCTTTCTGCTCTCCTCTTCCTCTCTCATCTTCTGTGCTGTTCTCCCTGCAAGCTGGCTGACTCTCCTGGGTGTGGCCAGTTTTATGGCCCCGTGGGAAGGGCCAATCCTGTGTGTCCCCCAGTGGAAGGATGAGTGCAAGGAGGGAGGATGCCCTTCTGGCCTGTTCGGCCTTCTCTTTGGCATCGGCCTGGAATATTTGGAAGCTGCCAGCAGAGGGCAGTAGCACCTCATGCCTCAATTTGTCCCTTGTGCTTCCTGGCCTTGGCCGGAAGGCCACCCTCAGTGAGCTGGTGGTGTAGGTGCGGCAGGCAGGTCGGGGATGTCTTAATGACCTGTGCTGTGTGCGGTGGGTTAACTGAGGGCCTGATGTGGCAGGGCCACCTTGAGAGCCAAACCTGGCTCAGCCAGTGCTGATTTGCTTCCGGGAGCCCAGGTGGAGGAGGGTGATGTTCGGGATCGATGCTGACTAATGCTGAGGATCCCGTCAGGGGCTGCTTGCATCCACCAAGCTTCCTGCACAGAGGGAGGGGCCACGGATGTGGCTCAGATGGGCACTGAGGGTGGGGTGGGGAGCAGGCAGGTGGCTCTTACCTGGCCAGGCCCTCTAGGGTACCCTGTTGAGCCCAGGTGGTGCAAACAGCAAGGGGGCACCATCCCAGTAGGTCCCCTGGCATGGACCCTTGCCCTCAGCCTCCACTCCTGGTATGAACCCTGGCCCCCTCCTGGCCCAGCTCCTGGAAGTGCCAGCTGCTTCCTACACTCAGCCATTCTCCATTTCTCTGGATTCCTGGGGACCACTGACCTGAGCCTGAAGGCGGGTACCAGCTTTCATTCACAGCAGTTATTCCCCCTTGCCCAGTGTTTGGGTGCATTGCAGGATGATGTTGCAGGATGAGCTTACTGATCACAAAGGACTGGCCCAGGGTTTCTAGGGAGTTAGAGCTCCCTGAGGAAAGACAGAATGACAAGAATCTTGTGTTCCTGTTGTGGTTTACCCAGAGGGAGTTTTGAGGGCACAGGGGACTTTAAGGCAGGTGGAGTCATTGCTCCCGCAGGGTCATCGTTCTCTCCCCCATCTGAAACAACTCAGGCTTCCCCTGGGTGATGGCATGACCTCTCTTGCAGGATCCCTCTCCCCAGAAAGTAGGAATCTTCCACACTGTGTGCTCATACCTGAGAAATACTCTGTGCTGCAGAATATTCTAGGATGAGTGGCACCTGGGTGGCTCAGTTGGTTGAGTGTCCGACTCTTGATCTTGGCTCAGGTCATGATCTCACAGTTTGTGGGATCAAGTCCCATGTTGGGCTCTGTGCTGACAGTGAGGGGCCTGCTTGGGATTCTCTCTCTCCTCTCTCTCTGCCCCTCCCCTGCTTGTACTTTCTCTCTCTCTCTCTCAAAATAAATACATAAAACCATTTAAAAACTTAAAAAAAGAAAAAGACTATGCTGGATTGAGGATGTCAGGTGTCCTCTCCACTCCTGTGCTTTCCAGTGTTATTGTTACCACATTACTTATTCAGTACTACTCATTCATGCACTCACTGGTTTATTGGTATTTACCGAGCACCTGTGATGTACCAGGTACATTTTTTAATGTTAGGAAGGGGGATTGACCTCCCATTTCAGTCCCCATGAATAGTCTCACCCCTCTCCCTCCTAATGAGAACCCGATGTGGCTCCAGATGTGGGATAGAGGAGTGAGCAGGATGGAGCCAGAGGACAGAGTAACAGCCCCAAAGACCGAGTAGGGGCACATAGCAAGGCAGAACTGAGTGGGAGAAGTGTTGTGACAGATCTGGGGGAGAAGAAGGACAGATCAGGTAGGAGGGAGTGCAGACTGGGGAAGGGGACAAGACAGATGGGCAGGCCTGGAGAGGGAAAGAGACAGGAGCAGGGAGGAGGACAGCAGGGGTCTTCATGGGGCAGAGGCAGGGAGAGATGCTGGACAGATGTGGGCTGGAGGGGTAGAGGGTGGTGAGAGGACAGGCTGGTCTTGGAGAGATTCTGCAGTTCAGATTTGGGACTGAAAGCCGTGGGGCAGGAAGTGATGAAGAACAACCTAGACAGAGGCCCCTGGGACCTGGAGGTCACAGCTGCAGCTGCAGAGCTGGCCTTGTGTGCCTAGCAGCACATGTGAGAGTGTGCCCACATGGGGGTGGGCGTGCACTCTTACAGACCAAGGAATAAAGTCATACAGACCAAGTCCCCGCCTTCCCGGAGCTGCCCTGAGTGGACAGAGCTTGCTGAAAGCAGGGTGAGTGGAAGATTGCGGGGATGAGGTTTGTCTTCTGGCCCCTCTCTGCTCCAAGCAGAGCTCCCTCCAGGGCTGCCAGGCCCCTTCCCTGTTGGTCTGCAGCCAGGTGGTTCCCTGCCTTTCTTTTGTTTAAGTTTCACAACATACCTGTTCTGTGTCCCTTTCCTGGGTATTTCACTGGTTGGCAGGAGCTCGTTTAATGAGTCATAGTGTTAAAGACCTAATGACTCAACAGATAATGTCTTGGGGGTAGCATTTATCCTCTGGAGCCATAAATGGCTTAACACAACATAATGCGTAAAACTGGACCCTGGGGACAGCCAGACAGGGCCAGTGTAGAAGATTATGTGGAAATTTGAACTCACGGGCATCAAAGTCCACCATACTGGTGGCCAAGCTTTTGCTTAGAAGACCAGCTCCTCCTTGTCCATGTGTTGGTATCCCGTGTTCTATGACCCCCAAGGAAATCTCTAGGGAAAGGGTTCTACTCCTCTCTCACTGGCTCCAAGATTCCCAATAGCCATGCAGACGCCCCCATGCCTAATCGGTCCTCCTGTCCCCAGCTGGGGTCAGGGTGGCGCCCCTTCCAGCCATGGACAATGGCTGAGTTTTCTCCTTACTTCCCGAAGGTTCCAAGCCTCTCAGCTTTTTCCTCCTCGAGTTCATAGAAAATCGGTTCCTTTAACCTTTCTCAAGCATCTTGCTTTTTAACTCTTTTTTTTTTTTTAATTTTTTTTTTTTCAACGTTTATTTATTTTTGGGACAGAGAGAGACAGAGCATGAACGGGGGAGGGGCAGAGAGAGAGGGAGACACAGAACCGGAAACAGGCTCCAGGCTCCGAGCCATCAGCCCAGAGCCTGACGCGGGGCTCGAACTCACGGACCGCGAGATCGTGACCTGGCTGAAGTCGGACGCTTAACCGACTGCGCCACCCAGGCGCCCCATCTTGCTTTTTAACTCTTAATGATTTTTACAATTTGTATCCTCTAAATCTTTTCCTATTCTTCTCAAGTGAAATCTTAAATCGGACGTGTTAGGAATTTGGGGACTTTAGTGGGATAACTGTTCTTTGCTTCCCATATGTTTTTTAATATTACAACATAATAATGATAAATAAAATGCTTTTCATTCTTTTTCCCTATGTTAGGTTCTGTTTTTAGGACTTCTTTTATTCATCTTAATTTAATCTTCTTAACAGCAAGTCTATGAGGAAGGCATTATTATTCCATTTCATATCCCTAAATTAGGCTTAGAGAAGGTAAGTAACTTGTCCAAAGCCACACAGTGGGTTATGAAAGAGCCAGGTAGGGGTGGGGGGAGGGTGCTATAGAGCTCTAAGTTGACTTTTTAAAAAAAAAATTAAAAAAAAATTTTAGAGAGCGAGAGTGAGCGCGCGAGAGAGCAAGTAGTGGAGAGGGGCAGGGGGCAAGAGAGTGAGAATGGGCATGGAACCTGATGTGTGGCTTGATCCCATGACCCTCTTAAATCAAGAGTTGGACACTCAGCAGAGTGAGCCATCCAGGTGCCCCTTTAAACTGACTTCTAAAATTTGGAAATTCCTATAAATATGGAAAAACCCACATTTGTTTTAGTATAAGAATAACACCTTTTATTTCTATGAACCTCAGGACAGAATCAGTGCTCTGGGGAGCCATGCCATATGTATGCTGGCTGTGGCCTCGGGTCTCCCAGGCACATCCTACATACTCCTAGGCGTCAAATACCCCAGTGGGAAAATTTCTGTGCTGAGTCATGAGATCTGTCTTCTGGCATTACCACATAGCTGTGTGGCTTTGGGGCCATCATTTCTTCTCCTGGAGCACCAGTTCCTCACCTTCTAAGATGGAATGACTTCTTTCTTAGAGTTGTTATGAAGATAATGTGAAATAATAGACCCAAAAGGGGCTGCAGAGTGCAAAAGCATGACGTCCTTGGTTAACAGTTACCTTTTGACATCAGGAGGCCATTTGAACCTCACTGAGCTTCTGATTTACTCTGGCCCCAGATTTATTTTACTGCATTTTGAAAGATTCATTTTACTTAGAGTGTCTAGCTTCTCAGGGTTTAATTGAAGTCTGGGTCTCCCTGACTCGATTTCTCTGTCTGATTAATGGAATTTCTCTTCAAGTGAGGAAGTGGTCGTGGTGGTTGCAGGGCAAGGGATGTCCCCGCCCATGAGAAGAGACAAGGCTGTGGCAGCCCTTGAAGTTGGAGCTTTCACAGACCACCCCCCCCCCCCCCCCCAAGCACCAGCACCTTTCAAGTACCCGAATGAAGGTGTGATGTAGGGATGCTGCTTCTAGAAATGAGGGCTAAATGGAATACTACTCGGTGATGAAAAAGAATGAAATCTTGCCTTTTGCAATAATGTGGATGGAACTGGAGAGTATTATGCTAAGCAAAATAAGTCAGAAAAAGATATCATATGATTTCACTCATATGTGGAATTTGAGAAACTTAACAGATGAACATAGGAGAAGGGAAGGTAAAATTAAGATGAAAAGAGACAGGGAGGCAAACCATAAGAGACTCTTAAATATAGGGAACAAACTGAGGGTTGATGGAAGTGGGTTAAGCAGGTGACAGGCATTAAGGAAGGAGGGCACTTGTTGCGTTGAATCACTGGGTTCTACTCCTGAAGACGGCTATACCGAAGTCTTGAAGTCAAGACTATGCAGTGTGTTAACTAACTTGAGAATAAAAAAACAAATGAGGGCTCATTCCAAGTTGATGCAACCATCAGTAGATATTTATGCGGTGCCTGCCCTGAGCCAGACCCTGATCTAGGGCTTTGGAGAGATCAGTGAGCCCAGCAGGCAAAGATTCTTGCCCTTGGGAGCT
Organism: Lynx canadensis; assembly: GCF_007474595.2. NCBI lineage: Eukaryota > Metazoa > Chordata > Mammalia > Carnivora > Felidae > Lynx > Lynx canadensis. The sequence goes on from NC_044304.2 coordinate 147,317,010, forward strand.
CGGATTCCAGGGGAATATATATACATATACATACATATATATATGTGTATATAAGAATGAGCAGATTATAGAGTCTGTTAGAGAAAAGTGATCTGTTACAAGCAAAGAGTGAGGGGCATCAGGAATGCTGAGCTGATGGTGTGTGGCAGCAGTAAAGGGGGGCTCAAGATAAGCCTTGCTGAAAAAGTGAGATTTGCACAAACTCCTTTAGGTCTCCATCTGGAGTCAGTCAAATGGATGTCTGAGGGAAGGGTGGTCTGGCAGAGGGACCAGATAGAGTAAGGGCATTAAGATGAGATTATCCCTGGCAAGTCCGAAGAATCAAAGCAGCCAGTGTGGCTGACGTATACAGGAAAAGAAAAGGTCAAAAAGGAAGGGAAGGCAAGATCTGTCCAGAGCTTTCTAGGCTTCTCCTTTAAATGAAACGGGAGCCGTTTTAGGGTTTTAGGTAGAGAAATGACATGGTGTGACTTTCTTCCAGTTTAGCCATTCCCCAAATTCCACACAAGTTCCTTGGCTGAGGCATGCAGGCTATGTGAGCCAGGGTGGGAGTTAGTTTTACTAGAACCACCTAGCCAGAGAACGGAGAACGAATCCTCAATTAGCTGGTGGTGGAAGTAGGACTTGGGCATAAATAACATTCCAATAAAAGACTCTGGGAGTTAAAAGAAGGATGAGACTAATACGAATTCTGAGGATTCGAGGTTTAATTATGGAAGATGCCATTTAATCTGAGACTTAGATAATAGGGTTTGGGCAGGTGAATATGGGAGTAGGGGTCCCCTGCATGCTGAAATACGGTCTGGGGTGGAAAAGTAGAGCAACAGTCAGTGAAAAGCAGGGTAACAAGCAATGGTAACTAGTTCTACTTTGCTGGATTGTGAGCGGAAGGGTAGGAAAGTTGAGACTGGTTCATGAGGTCCTCAGATACCATTTTGGATGCTATGAGGAAAGAAATATAGCAGTGTTATTCTCTGTTACAAGGATCAAGGTATAGGCTGCCTGGCTGGCTCAGCTGGAAGAGCATACAACTCTTGATCCTCAGGTTGTGAGTTCAAGCCCCACGTTGAATGTACAGATAACTTAAATAAAAGGAACAGGATGTAAACTTGTTAGAATTCTAGAAAAGTGTCACTTGGTAAGGAGGGAGAGGTTAAGAAAACTAAATTCAGCGGTGCCTGGCTGGCTCAGTTGGTGGAGCATGTGACTCTTGATCTCAGGGTTGTAAATTTGAGCCCCCATTGGGTGTAGAGATTACTTAAAAATAAAATCCTAAAAAAAAAAGAAAAATAAATTCAGAGAAGTGGGTGGAATTAAGGGCCTAGTTGGGAAATGATCACGCTATTATTAGGGTTCAGGTATGTGAGTTATCTCAGGAAACAAGACCACATGACCAAACATGGAGAAAAAAATCAGATAATAGAGATAAACTTGTAGAAGACACAGATGTTAGAAAGAGCATAACTGAGCTTTAAAACAAATAACGTATTCAGGAAGTTTCATGAGAACATGGAGGATTTCAACATAGAACTGGAATCTATAAACAAAAAAGAGGGAAATTCTAGAACCCACAAATCTACAACAGTAGATTTGACACACCTGAAGAGAATAGTGATCTGGAAGATAGAAGAAAATATCCAGGCTAAAGATGAAAATGTAAACTTCAAAAAAGAGTATAACAAAAAGCATGATGAAGAAGTCTAACTTACATGCATGGAGAATCCCAGAAGGCGAGAAGAGAGACAAGGGGACAAAAACAGTATTTGAAGAGACAACCAATGATTTTTTTTTTAAATTAAAAAAATTTTGGGGGCACCTGAGTGGCTCAGTCAGTTAAACATCCGACTTCAGCTCAGGTCATGATCTCACAGTTAGGGAGTTTGAGGCCTGTTTGGGCCGTGTGCTGACAGCTCAGAGCCTGGAGCCTGCTTCGGATTCTGTGTCTCCCTTTCTCTGCCTGCCCCCCACTTGCATGCTCTCTTGTTTTATTTATTTTTGAGAGAGAAAGAGAGCACATGCATGTGAGTGAGGGAGGGGCAGAGAGCGGGAGACAGAGTATTTGAAGCGGGCTCTGCGCTGACAGCAGAGAGCCTGATGCGGGGTTCAAACTCACAAACCATGAGATCATGACCTGAGCCAAAAGCCCAAAAGCCAAAAGCTTAACCTACTGAGCCACCCACGTGCCCCACAGAAATAACCAAGAATTTTATGAAAGTGATAAAGCACATCACACTATGGGTTCAAGACACACTTTGAACCTTAAGCAAGATAAATCCAAAGAAAACCATAAATCTAAGCTCATCATAGTAAAAAGGCCAGAAACAAAAGGCAGAAAAAACTTGTGAGGGCAGCCAAAGAGGAGAAAATGTACATTTCAAACAAATAGCAGTAAGATCAACAGCTGGCTTCTCACCAGAAATGATGGCAGCCAGAAGACAATGTGACGATATCTTCAAAGTGCTACAAGAAAATCTTTACTAATCTAGAATTCTACACCATTGACGATATCCTTCAAAAGTTAAGGTGAAAGAAAGCATCTTTGGGCATACAAAAACAGAGAGAATTCTTCACTAGCAGACCTATCCTAAAAGAAACACTAAAATAATTCTTTGGACTGAAGGAAAAGGATTCTCGATGGGAGTACAAGGGTGCAGGAAGGAGCAAGGAGTGAGAGTGACTGTGTGGCTGAATTGTCATAAATATTGATTGTATAAAACAATAACAAGAGTTATTTTTTATGAAGTGTGCATTACATTCCAGGCAATGTGCATGCATTTTTTAATTTGTTCTTCACAACAACCCTATGAGTTTGGTACCTTTATCAGTCCCATTTGGAGCACAAGGAGAGAGGCTTAGAGAGTAAAAGTGGCTTGCTGGAGGTCATTTAAGCAGCGAACTTCAGTTGGTCTTACTGCCAAGTCTGTGTTTCTTTCACTAAGTTGTGCTTTTCCTGAAGTGTCAGTGGCTGGTTCCCTCAAGTTCTAAGGAGGGCTAGTGAAGGGGGCATACATCTGGTCCAGCTGCGGTGGCTGCCATTTCCATGTGCTTCCCACTCATGGTGGAAGAGTACCCAATATAGTTCTGGATGTGGGTGTAACAGCTAGTTGGACTGCTCCTTCTCTCTGTGGGGCTGGCGAGTTCCTTCTACTTCAAACTCCTTCTGTACATCTCTCTACCCGCTGAGTCACCAGCCATTCTGCAAGACCCAGAAAATAATCTTGCCCTGGTCCATGAAGTCTTTCTTGACATATTCCTATGTGGTGGTCACTCCCCTTTTAACTTTCCCGCAAATGTAGACATCAGTACGTTATTGAAGAGTTCTCAGTTGTTTCTTATGTGATGACTTTCTCTCCTGCCGTTAGATTATAAGATCATGGAAAGGAGAGGCCATAACTGGTTTGAATTTTACCTACCAGTGTGCTTAGTATGGGTACTCAGGTGTTAAATACACATTGATTCATTACAGTTCATCCTATCCACCACTGGCAGTGAAGCCAGGAGCCAGTGTTTTGGCTATGAGTACCGTGTGAACACAGACAATTGTAGTGTTTCAAAAAAAATTTTTTTTTAATGTTTATTCATTTTTTGAGAGAAAGAGAGAGAGAGAGACAGAACACAAGCGGGGGAGCGCTAGAGAGGGAGGGAGCCACAGAATCTGAAGCAGGCTCCAGGCTCTGAGCTGTCAGCACAGAGCCCAACGCGGGGCTCGAACCCACAAACTGAGAGATCATGACCTGAGCTGAAGTTGGCCACTCAACCAACTGAGTCACCCAGGTGCCCCATTTGTAGAGTGTTTTAAATTGAACTCTGAATTTAGCAGAGTTACAGAATTCAGTCAGGTCCAAGATCACCACCTCTGGATTGAAGTATGAACAATGAAGTCTGCTGGGTTATATTTGGATTATCAACCAACCAAATTCCCAAGCACCACTAAGAGTGGTTGTTTAATGGAATTTAGCTTTCTCATAAGGTCTTGTGTCAGACTGACTTTTGAGTGGAACCACCGCCAAACCCCTCCAGCTGTCCCCCAGCCCCAACACTCTGGATCCCACTGCAGAGCTCTGTGCCCTTCCTGTTGATTCACCACTAATTTTTAATGTATTTTTCTCACTGTTGATGTTCATGGAAGTCTAGACACATCTGTGGGTAGAGAGGACACCCACAGGGTACCCATGGTGAATATTAATGAGTGTTCCATAATGAGACCGGGACACCTGTGTGCCAGTGGGAGCATAGAAGCAGAAAACAATGTTGAGGAAGATAGAAGAATAAACGGCATTCTTGGGTGGGCAGGATTCCTGCATGGGAAGAGTGCTGTGTGGATCTAAAACAACTTGAGTGGGTATTGGATTTCTCTTAGCTTGGCAGAGGCCAAGAGGAAAGTGATGCAGGATAGTGACTAGATTAAGAGTCAGTTCTGGAATTTTTTGAGAACCTTGTCTGTGCTCAGCATTGTGCTGAGAGGCAGCTGTGAGGGAGAGAAGTATCTCCTGTGTTGGCCTCAGGTGAGGGTGAAGGAAGAAAAGACAAAGTAAAAGTGTTCCTAGACACAAGATGTAACATATGGTGGTCCATATACCTCTTTGTTTCATGTGTAATTCTTTTATATTTCATATAAAGTGAGCTTAATTGAGGAGGAAGTAATTTTCAATCCCCCCCCCCCCCCCGACCATCATGAATAGCCAAGTATAACATTGGATTGTACTTCACTGAATTGAATTAAGGCCTTATCTTACACACATATACATACATGCACACACATATTCATTCTTTCAGTTGAAATCTATAAAAACTGGTTGACCTAAGAAATTTTTTAAAAGTGATCTCCACATCCAATGTCGGGCTGAAACTTGCAACCCTGAGATCAAGAGTTGCACGCTTTGCCCACTGTGCCAGCCAAGTGCTGCAGAAAATTTTAAAAATTATATAACATTGACAAAAATTCTTGTTGGGATTTTGCTAGGAATTTATTATACGTGTATATCAGTTTGGCAAGAATTGACATCTTTATTATGCTGAGTGTTCTAATCTATGAACACAGTGTGTCTTTCCACTTAATTAGATCTTCTTTGATTTCTTTCACTGGTGTTTTGTGGTTTTCAGCATACATGTCCTGTACATTTTTCTTAGATTTATATCTAAGTATTTCATTTATTTTTGAGTGACATTGTATTTAAAAATTTTTTTTAACATTTATTTATTTTTGAGAGAGAGAGAGAGAGAGAGAGAGAGAGAGAGAGAGAAAGACAGCATGAGTGGGGGAGGGGTAGAGAGAGAGGGAGACACAGAATCCAAAGCAGCTCCAGGCTCTAAGCTGTCAACACAGAGCCTGACGTGGGGCTTGAACCCACAAACCACGAGATCATGACCTGAGCTGAAGTTGGACGCTTAACTGATTGAACCAGGTACCCCTTGAATGGCATTGTATTTTAAATTTTGGTTTGCGTGTGTTCATTGCTGGTGTATAGAAATATGATTGATTTTCATATGTAGATCTTGTATCCTTTGACCTTGTTGGACTTACTTATTAGTTCTAGGAGTTTTGTTTTGTTTTTGTAGATTCTGGAATTTTCTGCCCAGATGAACATGTCATGAGCAGATAGGGACAGTTTAATTTCTTTCTTTCTGATCTGTGTATCTTTCCTTTCCTTCCTGTCCCTGCCCTTCCCCTCCCCTGCCCCTTCGCCTTCCCCTCCCCTTTCTCTTCCCTTCCCCTTCCCCTTTCCTTGCTGGAGTGTGCTTGCTAAAACTTCCAGTATTATGTTGGAGAGCAGTGGTGTGAATGGACAGCCTTGTTTTGTTCTCGTTCTGAGAGGGAAAGCATTTAATCCTTTAGTAAGACCGAAACTTTCAGACTTTAAGTAAGGCTGATGTTAGTTGTATCTTATTTGTAGATGTCTTTTATCAGGTTGAGGAGATTTCCTTCTCTTTCCAGTTTTGGCAAGAGTTTTTATTTTGTTTTTATTTATTTATTTATTTTATTTTGTGTTACGTTATGTTATGTTATTTTATTGTTTGAAATTTATTGTCAAATTGGTTTCCATACAACACCCAGTGCTCATCCCAAAAGGTGCCCTCCTCAATACCCGTCACCCACCCTTCCCTCCCTCCCACCCCCCATCAGCCCTCAGTTTGTAAGAGTCTCTTATGCTTTGGCTCTCTCCCACTCTAACCTCTTTTTTTTTGTTTTTTGTTTTCCTTTCCCTTCCCCCATGGGTTTCTGTTAAGTTTCTCAGGATCCACATAAGAGTGAAAACGTATGGTATCTGTCTTTCTCTGTATGGTGGCTTATTTCACTTAGCATCACACTCTCTAGTTCCATCCATGTTGCTACAAAGGGCCATATTTCATTCTTTCTCATTGCCGCGTAGTACTCCATTGTGTATATAAACCACAATTTCTTTATCCATTCATCAGTTGATGGACATTTAGGCTCTTTCCATAATTTGGCTATTGTTGAGAGTGCTGCTATAAACATTGGGGTACAAGTGCCCCTATGCATCAGTACTCCTGTATCCCTTGGGAAAATTCCTAGCAATGCTACTGCTGGGTCATAGGGTAGGTCTATTTTTAATTTTTTGAGGAACCTCCACACTGTTTTCCAGAGTGGTTGCACCAATTTGCATTCCCACCAACAGTTCAAGAGGGTTCCCATTTCTCCACATCCTCTCCAGCATCTATAGTCTCCTGATTTGTTCATTTTGGCCCCTCTGAGTGGCGTGAGGTGATATCTGAGTGTGGTTTTGATTTGTATTTCCCTGGTGAGGAGTGATGTTGAGCATCTTTTCATGTGCCCGTTGGCCATCTGGATGTCTTTAGAGAAGTGTCTGTTCATGTTTTCTGCCCATTTGTTCACTGGATTATTTGCTTTTTGGGTGTGGAGTTTGGTGAGCTCTTTATAGATTTTGGATACTAGCCCTTTGTCCGATATGTCATTTGCAAATATCTTTTCCCATTCCATTGGTTGCCTTTTAGTTTTGTTGGTTGTTTCCTTTGCTGTGCAGAAGCTTTTTATCTTCATGAGGTCCCAATAGTTCATTTTTGCTTTTAATTCCCTTGCCTTTGGGGATGTGTCAAGTAAGAAATTGCTACGACTGAGGTCAGAGAGGTCTTTTCCTCCTTTCTCCTCTAGGGTTTTGATGGTTTCCTGTCTCACATTCAGGTCCTTTATCCATTTTGAGTTTATTTTTGTGAATGGTGTGAGAAAGCGTTCTAGTTTCAACCTTCTGCATGTTGCTGTCCAGTTCTCCCAGCACCATTTGTTAAAGAGACTGTCTTTTTTCCATTGGATGTTCTTTCCTGCTTTATCAAAGATGAGTTGGCCATACGTTTGTGGGTCTAGTTCTGGGGTATCTATTCCATTCCATTGGTCTATGTGTCTGTTTTTGTGCCAATACCATGCTGTCTTGATGATGACAGCTTTGTAGTAGAGGCTAAAGTCTGGGATTGTGATGCCTCCTGCTTTGGTCTTCTTCTTCAAAATTACTTTGGCTATTCGGGCCTTTTGTGGTTCCATATGAATTTTAGGATTGCTTGTTCTAGCTTCAAGAAGAATGCTGGTGCAATTTTGATTGCGATTGCATTGAATGTGTAGATAGCTTTGGGTGGTATTGACATTTTGACAATATTTATTCTTCCAATCCATGAGCATGGAATGTTTTTCCATTTCTTTATATCTTCAGTTTCCTTCGTAAGCTTTCTATAGTTTTCAGCATACAGATCTTTTACATCTTTGGTTAGATTTATCCCTAGATATTTTATGCTTCTTGGTGCAATTGTGAATGGGATCAGTTTCTTTATTTGTCTTTCTGTTGCTTCATTATTAGTGTATAAGAATGCGAGAGTTTTTAATCATAAACGGGTATTGAATTGGTCAAATGCCTTTTCTGAATCAATTTATATGATCATATAATTTTTCTTCTTTAGCTTTTTAAAATACATATTTTTATTTTAGAGGGAGAAAGAGAGCAAGTCAGGGAGAGGGGCAAAGGGAGAGAGAGAGAGAATGTTAAGCAGGCTCCACGTTCAGCATAGAGTCTGACTCAGGGCTTTATCCCATGACCCTGGAATCATGACCTGACCTGAGCCGAAATCAAGAGTCGGATGCTCAACTGACTGATCTGCCCAGGTGCCCCTCTTCTTTAGCTTTTTGATGTATTTACTACATTGAATGATTTTTAAACATTGAACCATTTTGTATATATTGCGATTTACAGTTAATAGTGGTAGTAACCAAGGCAGTGTGCTGTTGGTAGAGGGATAGGCACGTAGATCAATGGAATAGAATAGAGAACCAAGAAATAGTCCCACGCAAATATGGCCAGCCGGGTTTTGACAAAAGTGCACAGATAATTCAATGGAGGAAGTATAGTGTTTTCAACAAATAGTGCTGTGCAATTGGATATCCATAGGCAAAAAAGCTCCCCCAAAACAAAATCAAAAAGAGCCTTGACTTAAACCTTACACCTATATAAAAATCAACTAAAGGGGCGCCTGGGTGGCGCAGTCGGTTAAGCGTCCGACTTCAGCCAGGTCACGATCTCGCGGTCCGTGAGTTCGAGCCCCGCGTCAGGCTCTGGGCTGATGGCTCGGAGCCTGGAGCCTGTTTCCGATTCTGTGTCTCCCTCTCTCTCTGCCCCTCCCCCGTTCATGCTGTCTCTCTCTGTCCCAAAAATAAATAAACGTTGAAAAAAAAATCAACTAAAAATGACTACAGATTTAGCATTGAATATTTTTCAAAAATTTTACATCATCTTTAATGGCGTTAAGTACTGTTTTATAATTTATCTATAAAGATCTTGTGCACCTATTATTAAATTTATTCTTAGATTCTTTATAGTTCTATTTGCCATTGTAAGTTGTAGTTTTGAAATTAAATATTCTAAATATTTGTTGTTGATGTATAGGACAGTTCGTATCTTTAAAGAAATATTTTATTTTTAAGTAATCTGTACACCCAGTGTGGGCCTCACAACTCCAAGATCGAGAGTCACAAGCTCTACCGACTGAGTCATCCAGGTGCCCCTTGGATAATTTATTTTTGTATAAAAATTTTGTATCTCACGACTTTGCTGAATTCCCTCATTAATTTTAATTATTTTAAAATAGTTTTGGGCCCTCTATATGGAAATCATATTATTTGTGAGTAATTACAGTTTTATACTTTTAATAAAATGCTCAGTAGAGGCAATAAAAGTGGTCCTCTTACTTGTCCCTGATTTTAAAAAGAAATACTTCTATTTCATCATAAAGTCCAATATTTGATAAAGTTTTTGGTGGCTATTAAGAAGATCCCTTCTATTTCCAGTTTGATAAAATTTTTAAAGTCCCTAATGCTTTTTTAATCAAAAGATTTTCTGTCTCTATTGAGTTGATTATGTAGTTTATCTCGCTTCTTCTTTTAATGTGATTTATTATGTTGGTAGATATTCCAGTATTGAACTTTCCTTGCTTTTGAGAGATAATCTTACATGGTTGTAATGTATTAAGATTTTAAACATTATTTGATTCAGTTTGTTAAAATTTTATTTAACATTTTTACATCTATTTTCATGAGTTTGGCCTGAAATGTTTCCTTCTTATAGAATCCTCATTTAATTTTGGAATCAGCATTTTAGAAGCCTCAGAAGTTGATGAGTTTTATTCTTTTTTCTCCTCTTCAAAGCAATTGGAGTAAGATTGAAATTATTTCTTTCTTTTTTAATGTTTATTTGTTTATTTTTGAGAGAGAGAGAGTGAGTGAGCAGAGGAGGGGCAGAGGGAGGGGGAGACAGAGAATCCGAAGCAGGATCCTCTCTGTCAGTGCAGAGCCTGACGTAGGGCTTGAACTCACGAACTGTGAGATCATATCCTGAGCTGAAGTGAGATGCTTAACCGACTGAGCCACCCAGGTGCCCCCAAATGAGTTTTAACCATTGATTTAGTTGCTCTAATGATTGGTGTATATTCTGTTTTTCTTGAGTCAGGTTTTGTAAGTTTTGTAAGAAAACTGTCCATTTTATTTGACTTTCAATTTTGTGGTTATAAAGTTTCCACCCTGTCTTCTTAGCTCATATATGCATTTAAAACTAGAACTATTCCTCTGGGTTAGTTTCCAGAAATTTTGACTTGTGGTGTTCTCATTGTCAAAATTCACTCATTTCACATTACTTTGTTTAAAAATATTTTCCTTTGGGGCGCCTGGGTGGCTCAGTCCGTTGAGCATCCAACTCTTGATTTCAGCTCAGGTCATGATTCTGGGGTCATGGGATTGAGCTCTGCGTCGGGCGCTGCACTGAGCGTGGAGCCTGCTTGAGATTCTCTTTTTCTAACTATGCCCCTCTTCTCCACTCGCTCTTTCTCTCACTCTCTCTTTCTCTCTCTAAATAAAAGGAAAAGAATTTCTTTTTTCAGATTTATTGAGGTACAATTGACAAATAAAATTGTAATATATTTAAAGTGCACAGTGTGATGATTTGATATGTGTATACATCATGAGAGAATGTACACATTTGATTTAATTAAGACCTCTGTGACCTCACATGTGTACTTTCTTTCTTTTTTTGGTGAGAACACTTTAGTTCTGTTCTCTTAGCAAATTTCAGTTACACAAGACAGTGTTCTTAGTTATAGTCTCGTGTTCTGCATGAGATCCTCAGGCTTATTCATCTTATACCTGAAAGTTTGTACCCTTTAATGGCCTCTCATTTCCCCGGCCTCCCGTACCCTGTGACCTCAACTCTCTGGGCTCAACAAAAATAGTCAGTTTTCACATTGCTTGGTGATTTTTTTTCTTGTAAGTGTGGGAATGAGCCTCTTTCCAACTTTCTATATTGTAAGCAGCAGCCTGAGGTCCTTCCATTTCTTTTTCCGTAAACTGTTGGTATCTCTGTCCCGTTTTTCCATGGAATTTCTTCCTTCCAAAACATCTACTTTACTAATTCTCTCTTCAGATTGTCTAAACTGCTGCTAAGTCCATCCACTGAAATTTTGATTCTAATTTATTTTTAATTGTAGAATTCTAATTTGGTTCTTTTTCAAATCTGCTTGGTCATTTGGAAAATAGTTTTCTGTTAGCCTGTAGACTTTTTCCAAGGTTGCTTTTTATTTATTTAAAGCATGTGTATTTCTTTTATAAATTAACCCTATAATTTAAATATCTGATGTCTTTACAGATCTGTTTCTGGAACTTGTTGTTTCTGCTCATTTTTATTCATGGAGCTTTCCTCTCTCGTGTGCCTGGTTATTTTTGACGATGAGATGCAAGTTTTTTACGGGTTCTTATTTGTGGTATTTTTTTGGGGATTAGATAGTAGACTCCTGAGTTTTAAAATTTAATGACTATATAAACTATTTATAGAAATTCCACACCATTCGTTTTTATTATCTTGTTCCTTTCTTGTTTTTGATTCTTTATTTTATATTATAAATGATTTGAGTTTTTGATTTTATAGTCTGTGTCAAATTATTTTATGAACTAAAACTCCTGTGGGTCATGTTCTGCTGTTTGTTGTTTCCGATGACTCCTGCTCACTTTGTCTTTGTTTTCTCACATGTTTTGTGATTTGGACTGATCAGTGTTTATTTAATGGAGCTTAACAGTGATATTCTGTGCATTGTGTAGAAGAGTGTCCTTTTTTTTTTTTTTTATTTTTTTTATTTTTTTTATTATTTTTTTTTTTGTTTGTTTTTTTCTTTTTCTTTTTTTTTTTTATGAAATTTATTGACAAATTGGTTTCCATACAACACCCAGTGCTCATCCCAAAAGGTGCCCTCCTCAATACCCATCACCCACCCTCCCCTCCCTCCCACCCCCCATCAACCCTCAGTTTGTTCTCAGTTTTTAACAGTCTCTTATGCTTTGGCTCTCTCCCACTCTAACCTCTTTTTTTTTTTTTCCTTCCCCTCCCCCATGGGTTCCTGTTAAGTTTCTCAGGATCCACATAAGAGTGAAACCATATGGTATCTGTCTTTCTCTGTATGGCTTATTTCACTTAGCATTACACTCTCCAGTTCCATCCACGTTGCTACAAAGGGCCATATTTCATTTTTTCTCATTGCCACATAGTATTCCATTGTGTATATAAACCACAATTTCTTTATCCATTCATCAGTTGATGGACATTTAGGCTCTTTCCATAATTTGGCTATTGTTGAGAGTGCTGCTATGAACATTGGGGTACAAGTGCCCCTATGCATCAGTACTCCTGTATCCCTTGGGTAAATTCCTAGCAGTGCTATTGCTGGGTCATAGGGTAGGTCTATTTTTAATTTTCTGAGGAACCTCCACACTGCTTTCCAGAGCGGCTGCACCAATTTGCCTTCCCACCAACAGTGCAAGAGGGTTCCCGTTTCTCCACATCCTCTCCAGCATCTATAGTCTCCTGATTTGTTCATTTTGGCCACTCTGACTGGCGTGAGGTGATACCTGAGTGTGGTTTTGATTTGTATTTCCCTGATAAGGAGCGACGCTGAACATCTTTTCATGTGCCTGTTGGCCATCTGGATGTCTTCTTTAGAGAAGTGTCTATTCATGTTTTCTGCCCATTTCTTCACTGGGTTATTTGTTTTTCGGGTGTGGAGTTTGGTGAGCTCTTTATAGATTTTAGATATTAGCCCTTTGTCCGATATGTCATTTGCAAATATCTTTTCCCATTCCGTTGGTTGCCTTTTAGTTTTGTTGGTTGTTTCCTTTGCCGTGCAGAAGCTTTTTATCTTCATAAGGTCCCAGTAATTCACTTTTGCTTTTAATTCCCTTGCCTTTGGGGATGTGTCGAGTAAGAGATTGCTACGGCTGAGGTCAGAGAGGTCTTTTCCTGCTTTCTCCTCTAAGGTTTTGATGGTTTCCTGTCTCACATTTAGGTCCTTTATCCATTTTGAGTTTATTTTTGTAAATGGTGTGAGAAAGTGGTCTAGTTTCAACCTTCTGCATGTTGCTGTCCAGTTCTCCCAGCACCATTTGTTAAAGAGGCTGTCTTTTTTCCATTGGATGTTCTTTCCTGCTTTGTCAAAGATGAGTTGGCCATACGTTTGTGGGTCTAGTTCTGGGGTTTCTATTCTATTCCATTGGTCTGTGTGTCTGTTTTTGTGCCAATACCATGCTGTCTTGATGATGACAGCTTTGTAGTAGAGGCTAAAGTCTGGGATTGTGATGCCTCCTGCTTTGGTCTTCTTCTTCAAAATTCCTTTGGCTATTCGGGGCCTTTTGTGGTTCCATATGAATTTTAGGATTGCTTGTTCTAATTTCGAGAAGAATGCTGGTGCAATTTTGATTGGGATTGCATTGAATGTGTAGATAGCTTTGGGTAGTATTGACATTTTGGCAATATTTATTTTTCCAATCCATGAGCAGGGAATGTCTTTCCATTTCTTTAAGTCTTCTTCAATTACCTTCATAAGCTTTCTATAGTTTTCAGCATACAGATCCTTTACATCTTTGGTTAGATTTATTCCTAGGTATTTTATGCTTCTTGGTGCAATTGTGAATGGGATCATTTTCTTTATTTGTCTTTCTGTTGCTTCATTGTTAGTGTATAAGAATGCAACTGATTTCTGGACATTGATTTTGTATCCTGCAACTTTGCTGAATTCATGTATCAGTTCTAGCAGACTTTTGGTGGAGTCTATCGGATTTTCCATGTATAATATCATGTCATCTGCAAAAAGCGAAAGCTTGACTTCATCTTTGCCAATTTTGATGCCTTTGATTTCCTTTTGTTGTCTGATTGCTGATGCTAGAACTTCCAGCACTATGTTAAACAACAGCGGTGAGAGTGGGCATCCCTGTCGTGTTCCTGATCTCAGGGAAAAAGCTCTCAGTTTTTCCCCGTTGAGGATGATGTTAGCTGTGGGCTTTTCATAAATGGCTTTTATGATCTTTAAGTATGTTCCTTCTATCCCGACTTTCTCAAGGGTTTTTATTAAGAAAGGGTGCTGGATTTTGTCAAAGGCCTTTTCTGCATTGATTGACAGGATCATATGGTTCTTCTCTTTTTTTTGTTAATGTGATGTATCACGTTGATTGATTTGCGAATGTTGAACCAGCCCTGCATCCCAGGAATGAATCCCACTTGATCATGGTGAATAATTCTTTTTATATGCTGTTGAATTCGATTTGCTAGTATCTTATTGAGAATTTTTGCATCCATATTCATCAGGGATATTGGCCTGTAGTTCTCTTTTTTTACTGGGTCTCTGTCTGGTTTAGGAATCAAAGTAATACTGGCTTCATAGAATGAGTCTGGAAGTTTTCCTTCCCTTTCTATTTCTTGGAATAGCTTGAGAAGGATAGGTATTATCTCTGCTTTAAATGTCTGGTAGAACTCCCCTGGGAAGCCATCTGGTCCTGGACTCTTATTTGTTGGGAGATTTTTGATAACCGATTCAATTTCTTCGCTGGTTATGGGTCTGTTCAAGCTTTCTATTTCCTCCTGATTGAGTTTTGGAAGAGTGTGGGTGTTCAGGAATGTGTCTTTCTTCCAGGTTGTCCAATTTGTTGGCATATAATTTTTCATAGTATTCCCTGATAATTGTTTGTATCTCTGAGGGATTGGTTGTAATAATTCCATTTTCATTCATGATTTTATCTATTTGGGTCATCTCCCTTTTCTTTTTGAGAAGCCTGGCTAGAGGTTTGTCAATTTTGTTTATTTTTTCAAAAAACCAACTCTTGGTTTCGTTGATCTGCTCTACAGTTTTTTTAGATTCTATATTGTTTATTTCTGCTCTGATCTTTATTATTTCTCTTCTTCTGCTGGGTTTAGGCTGCCTTTGCTGTTCTGCTTCTATTTCCTTTAGGTGTGCTGTTAGATTTTGTATTTGGGATTTTTCTTGTTTCTTGAGATAGGCCTGGATTGCAATGTATTTTCCTCTCAGGACTGCCTTCGCTGCTTCCCAAAGCGTTTGGATTGTTGTATTTTCATTTTCGTTTGTTTCCATATATTTTTTGATTTCTTCTCTAATTGCCTGGTTGACCCACTCATTCGTTAGTAGGGTGTTCTTTAACCTCCACGTTTTTGGAGGTTTTCCAGACTTTTTCCTGTGGTTGATTTCAAGCTTCATAGCATTGTGGTCTGAAAGTATGCATGGTATAATTTCAATTCTTGTAAACTTATGAAGGGCTGTTTTGTGACCCAGTATATGATCTATCTTGGAGAATGTTCCATGTGCACTCGAGAAGAAAGTATATTCTGTTGCTTTGGGATGCAGAGTTCTAAATATATCTGTCAAGTCCATCTGATCCAATGTCTCATTCAGGGCCCTTGTTTCTTTATTGACTGTGTGTCTAGATGATCTATCCATTTCTGTAAGTGGGGTGTTAAAGTCCCCTGCAATGACCACATTCTTATCAATAAGGTTGCTTCTGTTTATGAGTAATTGTTTTATATACTTGGGGGCTCCGGTATTCGGCGCATAGACATTTATAATTGTTAGCTCTTCCTGATGGATAGACCCTGTAACTATTATATAATGTCCTTCTTCATCTCTTGTTACAGCCTTTAATTTAAAGTCTAGTTTGTCTGATATAAGTATGGCTACTCCAGCTTTCTTTTGGTTTCCAGTAGCATGATAAATAGTTTTCCATCCCTTCACTCTGAATCTAAAGGTGTCCTCAGGTCTAAAATGAGTCTCTTGTAGACAGCAAATAGATGGGTCTTGTTTTTTTATCCATTCTGATACCCTGTGTCTTTTGGTTGGCGCATTTAATCCGTTTACATTCAGTGTTATTATAGAAAGATACGGGTTTAGAGTCATTGTGATGTCTGTATGTTTTATGCTTGTAGTGATGTCTCTGGTACTTTGTCTCACAGGGTCCCCCTTAGGATCTCTTGTAGGGCTGGTTTAGTGGTGACAAATTCCTTCAGTTTTTGTTTGTTTGGGAAGACCTTTATCTCTCCTTCTATTCTAAATGACAGACTTGCTGGATAAAGGATTCTCGGCTGCATATTTTTTCTGTCTAGCACACTGAAAATCTCGTGCCAATTCTTTCTGGCCTGCCAAGTTTCAAAAGAGAGATCAGTCACGAGTCTTATAGGTCTTCCTTTATATGTGAGGGCACGTTTACCCCTTGCTGCTTTCAGAATTTTCTCTTTATCCTTGTATTTTGCCAGTTTCACTATGATATGTCGTGCAGAAGATCGATTCAAGTTACGTCTGAAGGGAGTTCTCTGTGCCTCTTGGATTTCAATGCCTTTTTCCTTCCCCAGTTCAGGGAAGTTCTCAGCTATTATTTCTTCAAGTACCCCTTCAGCACCTTTCCCTCTCTCTTCCTCCTCTGGAATACCAATTATGCGTATATTATTTCTTTTTAGTGTATCACTTAGTTCTCTAATTTTCCCCTCATACTCCTGGATTTTTTTATCTCTCTTTTTCTCAGCTTCCTCTTTTTCCATAACTTTATCTTCTAGTTCACCTATTCTCTCCTCTGCCTCTTCCATCCGAGCTGTGGTGGTTTGCATTTTGTTTTGCATTTCATTTAAAGCGTTTTTCAGCTCCTCGTGACTGTTCCTTAGTCCCTTGATCTCTGTAGCAAGAGATTCTCTGCTGTCCTGTATACTGTTTTCCAGCCCAGCGATTAATTTTATGACTATTATTCTAAATTCACTTTCTGTTATATTATTTAAATCCTTTTTGATCAGCTCATTGGCTGTTGTTATTTCCTGGAGATTCTTCTGAGGGGAATTCTTCCGCTTGGTCATTTTGGATAGTCCCTGGTGTGGTGAGGACCTGCAGGGCACTTCCCCTGTGCTGTGGTGTATAACTGGAGTTGGTGGGCGGGGCCGCAGTCAGTCCTGATGTCTGCCCCCAGCCCACCGCTGGGGCCACAGTCAGACTGGTGTGTGCCTTCTCTTCCCCTCTCCTAGGGGCGGGATTCACTGTGGGGTGTCGTGGCCCGTCTGGGCTACTTGCACACTGCCAGGCTTGTGATGCTGGGGATCTAGCGCATTAGCTGGGGTGGGAAGGCAAGGTGCACGGCGGCAGGGGGGGCAGGCTTAGCTCGCTTCTCCTTAGGTGATCCACTTCAGGAGGGGCCCTGTGGCAGCCGGAGGGAGTCAGATCCGCTGCCGGAGGTTTGGCTCCGCAGAAGCACAGAGTTGGGTGTTTGCGCGGAGCGAGCAATTTCCCTGGCCGGAACCGGTTCCCTTTGGGATTTTGGCTGGGGGATGGGCGGGGGAGATGGCGCTGGCGAGCGCCTTTGTTCCCCGCCAAACTGAGCTCTGTCGTCCGGGGGCTCCGCAGCTCACCCTCCCTTTGTCCTCCAGCCTTCCCGCTTTCCGAGCAGAGCTGTTAACTTATGACCTCCCAGACGCTAAGTCGCGCTTGCTGTCGGAACACGGTCCGTCAGGCCCCTCCGCTTTTGCAAGCCGGACTCGGGGGCTCTGCTTGGCTGGCGAGCCGCCCCTCTGCCCCGGCTCCCTCCCGCCAGTCCGTGGAGCGCGCACCGCCTCGCCGCCCTTCCTACCCTCTTCCGTGGGCCTCTCGTCTGCACTTGGGTCCGGTGACTCCGTTCTGCTAATCCTCTGGCGGTTTTCTGGGTTATTTAGGCAGGTGTAGGTGGAATCTAAGTGATCAGCAGGACGCGCGGTGAGCCCAGCGTCCTCCTACGCCGCCATCTTCCTGCGCCTCCAAGAGTGTCCTTCTGAAGATGGTTTGCATTTGTTTCTATCCTGTGCTTGGAGCATTACAAACAGGCCACTTCCATGTGGCTTTCTCAGTCGGGAGGTTCTCAGACTGCAGACAGTAGAGGGCATATCTCTGGTTATGAGCTCTTAGGAAGACATTTTTTTGGCTACCTAGATCCTAGGCCCTGCTAGATAGGCTTCCGTGCCACCTCCCTCTGATAGTGGACAGAATCCATAGCCCTCCACGTATCATGAATTTTCAGAAGTACTCCCCATTTCATCCAGGCTCCTAGCTTTATCTGTTGTCCTTATATGGTTATTTGATTTAAAATTTAAAATTTAAAATTTAAAATTTTAATTAATTAATTAATTAATTATTTGGCTTTACGCCCATTGTGGAGCCCAATGCAGGGCTCTGAAATCAAGACCTGAGCTGAGATCGAGTCAAATGCTTAACCAGCTGAGCCACCCAGGGACCCCTCAAACCCAAGCTTTTTTCTTTTTCTTTTCATCAAGACCAGCAAATGCTCCAGGGGCAGCCACAGTCTGAGCACCACTTTACCACTCTAGTTTTCAACATCCTCTTCCCATTTTTTGGGGGGTGTCTAGGGATTTTTTGCTTTCTTATGAGATCATTCAGGCATTTAAAAGAAGTTTGCTCTATTTTATCCAGCATTTCTAAGTATTTGGTTACCAGGAGATTCTTCTGCTATCTCATCTGGTGCATTGCTGGAAATTGATATTAATTCATTTTTAGGGAGTACTTGGTATCCAATATCTGGTTTGAATACTTTTTAAAAAAGTTCTGACTGATGTTTTTGAAGATGAAAGTAGTGAAGGCAAGGACCTTACCATATTTATTTTTATATTTGTCATCCCTAGATATAAAGTACCAATAATTGTTAAAAAAATGAAGAACTAGGAAGTTTATCTAGAGCATATCATTTGCTATTCTCTCAAGACTGCACTGACTTCTAAACAATGATAAATAAAATGTCCCAGCTAATCTAAAAATTGTCCTCAAGCAGACAGATGATTAGAGTATCTTTGTTTGCCAGGAAAAGTTTCTCCTGACTTTGTGAGTATTAAGGCTTTCCCTACATTCAAACTAAGGTTGGCATATAGGATAAAAATCTGGTAGCTAGCAAGGCTGTGACTTATGTCCTGGGCCAAGTTTATATGTGGCATTTTTTTTAATTGTAATTTTTAAATTTTTATTTTTTTAAAGTTTATTTTTGAGAGAGAGAGAGCGTGTGCAAGCTGGGGAGGGGCAGAGAGAGGGAGACAGAGGATCAGAATCAGAGGCTCTGCACTGATAGCAGAGACCCCAATGAGAGGCTCGAACTCATGAGCCATGAGATCATGACCTGAGCTAAAGTCAGACGGTTAACAGATTGAGCCACCCAGGTGTCCCTGTGGCAGTTTTTAAAGTTTCTTTATTTATTTTGAGAAAGAGAGAGAGAGAGAGAGTGGGAGAGAGCAGGCCCTGTGCTGTCAGTGCAGAGCCTGACACGGGGCTCCATCCCACAAACCGCGAGATCGTGACCTGAGCTGAAATCAAGAGTCCGTTGCTGACCTACTGAGCCACCCAGGCGCCCTTACATGTGGCATTTTTATTCTGCAGTTGTTTATGGACTGGATGCCCCCCAATGCAGCATGATTACGTCACACAATATTGGTAACTGTTCAGTCCCCCCTCCCCTACTCGTGTGCCCACATGGAGGAACACATACACACCCAGAGGGTATATCAGAAGGGCATCACCCTCTGGGTGAATACTTATGGCTGCTGTTAGGAGTCTGCATGCCCAGAAGGAATGCATGGCTGGGTACTGTTAGCCTTGGGAAATGGGCACTCCAGTAACTTCCTGCCCTTCTGAAGCCCCTTCCTGTGGGGTTCGTACCCCCCACCAAACAGGTGCAGCTTTGTCCTCGAGCTGGCTCTGCTAGGCCTCACTGATGATTTGCTAACCAACGTGGGAGTTCGTCAGAGATTTCCAGGGCACTAGAGTGGAGGTTTGAGAGAAAACAGAGCGAGCAGCCACCAGACACGATCCTCTATCCACCTGTTCTCCCCAGGATGTCAGGAGATGAAGATTTGAAGGCGGCCTCTGAATGAGATGGTGTTGACCACACACCCTGTTGCTCAGGGCAACTCAAGAAGCAGCAAGTGGAGGGCAGAGAGATGGGAGGGGAGATGGTAGGGGAGGTGGGGGTGAGCCTTAGAGCTGAGAGTAGGAGCAGAGTGACACGGGGTTTACTCTATGGGTGGTGGTGGCAGCCAGCATGGGGAGGCTACTTCTCGCTCAGAGACAGACAGACTCCTGGGAGCTGTGGTTTATAGTGTCTGTATATTTGCTTTTTGTGCTTCAGAAGAGAGTTTTAACCAAGGCAAATGGATGTAGCATTGACTGTTGGACAATAAGAAACCACACACCCATTCCCCATTGTCTAGTTTTCTAATCGGAAGGGCAGACAGGCCAGACATACACCAGGCCTTATACTGCAAGCATTGGCTATAACTCCATGGAGGAGCTAGACAGACATCAAACTGTGACTTCCCTGCCATGTTCTTTACGGAAACATATGTTGACTGTTTAGCCCGTAAATATGCATTATTGGTTACTATGATTGGGATTTGGTCCTAAACCCTCTGTAGATCTCCAGGTCCCAGGAAATCATGTCAGTTCCCTTGTGTCCAAGCCCGAGCTTTCCTGCACATACCTCCTTTCTCTTGGCCCCACACTGGTTCCTGTTTAGTTTTCTTAGTAGGGCATGGGGAAAGGGGTTGGGGGGAAGCCCATTTCACTGCACCAGCCCTCCTGGAGGGCTGGAAGATGAGAAGGTGCAGATGACCATCTTAAAGGAAAAGCCAGGCACCCCAACACTTGCGTTCTCCAGCAAGGAGGGTCAGGATTTCAGGTGTAAGTCTTGCTTTTTCTGGCATCACCTCCTTCCCCATCCCCTTAGCCTCTTTGGTCTCAGTTTTGATTGTGGCTTTTTGAGACAGAGGCAGAAGGGGAGAGTTCGTTCCCTTCTGGGTTGGAGTAAGTCAGTATTAAAGTCACCTGGAGGGTTTCCTTAGGTGCTCTGGTCTCAGGTGGGCTAGTAAGTTTGTCTAAGACCTTTTCCTCTTCATGCTGCTTTCCTGCTTGTTGGGAATTACCTGAGCAGGCGTCCCATGCTGTGCCCTTTTCCCTAAAACATCCCAGATGTCCGCCTTGGATTTTCTTCCACTTACTGTTATTTGGACTTCTGCCAGAGGTTGTTGTGTCCCTGAGATCTGGAGCTTGCTCTCTGAACAGAACTCTCTCTCCTGGTCCCTAAAGCAATAGCACTTTCTCCAAATGGGGGCCTGTTCTGCCCCCCCATTAGATGGGGGTTAGTGTTAGATCCTGGACCCTCCCTGTTTGCCTGGCCATCTGCAAGTGATTCTTCCCTCCTGGGCAATTCCTGAGGTGTGACAGCCTTCATCTAGGGTCCTTCTGGCTGCTGGGTTGAGAGCTACTGTAGGGGCAGGACTGGAAGCAGAGAGAACATTTTGGAATCTCTTGCAATGACCCACGTGAGAGAAGGTGGTTCTCTCAGAATCCTTGTGGTAGAGTGTGGAGGAGTGGTGGAGGGGTGAATTCTGATTATATTCTGTGGGTAGAGCCACTGGGATTTCTTGACAAGCTGGGTTTGGGGTGTGAGAAGAACGAGTAGTCAAGGATGACTTCAAGGTCTTAGGCCTCAGCCACTGGAAGGGTTGTGTTGTCATGTATTGAGGTGGGGGATTTATGTGGGGAGCAAACTTGGGGTTGAGGGAAAGATTAGGAACTTAGCTTTAAATATGTTAAATTGAAATAAAGTTCTATATGTCCAAGTGGCAATATTGAGTAGACATTTGGATATAAGTCTGGATTCAGGGGAGACCTAGGCTGGAGATGTACGTAGGGGAGTCATCAATGGGTAGAGATGGAGAAGGTGAGAGGAGAGAAGACCGAGTCCCGGGGAATGAGCCCTAGGACACTCAAAGCCTAGGAGGCTGGGGAGATAAGATTTTGTTCACGTCTGTGCTTATTTTGTGTTTTCTGTCTCCCACTAGAATGTGAGCTCAGTGAGGGCAGTGACGTTTTCCATCACTGGCCCACACTCAATAATAACCTGCAGGATGGATGAATGTAGAGCTTTAAACCACTGGTGCCATCTCTGACGGTGAAGGGGGCTGTTGGCAAGCTTGTCTGCTTGGGTGCCACTGATCCAAGCCAAGTCAGCCCTGAGGTCACAAGTAGGTGTGCACGGTGAGGGGCGACTCTCGCACACCCCCACCCAGCCTCCCCACTGTACTTTGAAGCCGCTTCTTGGAGGCCGGAAGATGAAGGAGGGGCTGCTCAGAGGATCCAGGAGCCCTGTAGGATGACCACAGAGACCACAGCTTTGGAAGGCGGCTGCTCACATGTGCCCTGTGGGGTGTCTCTGGGGAAGGGGACCCTGAGGCTCCTTAGAGCCAGCGCCTGTGATCTCACGTTCCTGCTATGATTCTGTGTGTGTGTATGTTGAAGGCACAGGAGGTGCTGTAATCCTGTTATCCCTGTCCCTTCCCTCCCAGGAGTCCAAAATCCAATTCCCCGAGAATATCAGAAACATGATAGATGCAGACATGGGAGGAAATGCCAGAAGGCCTTGGATGTCTCTGCCAGCTCCCCGTGGAGCCCAGCTCAGATGAGGGCAGTCCTGATGGATGAACTTGAGAAAGGCTCAGCTCTGTCCCAGACCTTCACAACCCCATATTTTGCTTTCCTTTCTGTAATTGCTGTGTCCTCCGCCAGGCTCAGGCATACCCCACTCTTTTGTACGTGCCCCTTTAATCCTGTACCCCACTGCTCCCTTCCTAGACCCAGCATCCGCTCCTCCAGTGGGATTTCTTGAGATCAGTGCTTTACTTTCTTAGCCTTCTTGGTTCCTCCCTGTTCTCAGCAAGGCTTTCTTTTTTGGTGTGATGTCCACCTGCAGTCTTCCAGGTATAGCACTGGGCCCAGCTCCGAGAGTACTGACCAGATGACCCTGTGTTCAGCCAGCAGCCGCCTGTCTCCTGTGTGTCTGGAGCTGCTTCCTGCGGTCGCAGTCTGTGTCTGTCTGCTCCTCACTCTTTCCTAAGAAGTTATCAACAACATGCTTTCAGACTGGTCATTGAAAATGCAACAAGAGCCTTTAGGCTTGAGGATTTATAGCATACAGACTCTTAAGAATAATAAAGTAATTAAGGGGGGGAGGGCTGATGGGGAAGATACATAAAAATCATCCACAATTCTATGACCTAGGGATAACCACTGCAAGCACTTAGGTGTGTTTCCTTCCAGTTTTTTCCATGCGTTTTTATAAAACACTGCTGTGATCAGACCGTTGATTTCACTTTTCCCCCAGTCTGCTTCTGGGTGAGCATTACAGGTACATGAGAAAGAGGCACTATTCTTTAGGTCCTGTGCAGAGAGCCGTAGCTCCTGGAGCATTGTTCCAGCCCCATCCCAGACTCACCTCTGCAGCACTGAGAAATCTGTATTTTGGGTTTCATCAGCTTTAAGATCTTACCCAAGCTGAGCTCTCCCTGCACTCACTTGCTTCTTGAGAGGGGAGTAGTTACTCTGTTCCCTGTTTTTTTCTGAGTATAACAACATTGCATCCCACCCCCAGTTGGCTTTAGGCAGCAAGGACCTCCTGGATCCCCTGTTGCGGGGAGGAGAGGGAGGCAGCTGACCACCCCTTCCTGGTCTAGTGGATGCCCCACCCTTTCTTTGATCTGTTTTTCCATTTGGAATTCAGAGCACTTCCTGCTTTTCTCCTTGGCAGAAAGGGCCAGAGGCTGTTTACTCTCCCATTACCAGTGAGAGCTAGCAGAAGCAAGCAGCCACTTCCCATGGATTCCCAGGAAAGCAGCCGCCAGACACGCAATGTCACATGAGGGCACAGGTGGGCAGAGGCTTTTCTTTACAAAGTCAGAGTCTCTTCTCCAGCAGCGACTGAAGCCCTTGGAGGACAAGAAGGAAGGCTGCTCCTGCCCTTTGTGGCCCACCCCTAGGTCCCACAGTGCTTCCCAGCACAGGGCAGAACCTCACCCAAGTGAACCGATTGTGTCAGATCTGTTTATGTCTTCTCTCTTTGTACCCGCTGACCCCCTCTGAAATGTCTCTGAATTATCTCTGTCCACTTTGGCCCTCCAGGTCCTGCTCACCCATGCACATCCACTCAACTTCCCCCTCCTCCGAGTAGCCTCCTCCTGACTCTTTGCTCCAGTCCCTTCAGCACACTTGGACCCTTAGCACCACCCTTGGCACCAGAACTTGGCGCCTGGTTACGGCCCTGCTCTGGGCCTGTGCTTTGGAAGCCTTCTCTCTGGCCCTCCTCCCACCATACCCCTCCTCGAGGGTGTGGAAGTCCGTAGTCCTGGTCTAATGAGTCACCCTTTTTCTCACCTTTGGAGGCAGCCTGTGGACAGCTGGCTCTCAGAGGGCAGGACCTATTTTATTCCCGTGTTCCTTGTAGATTTTGAAAGATGACTGGGTACGTACGTAGTGGGGCTTCAAAAAATACTGGATGAGTGAATAAGAGAGTGATGCCACAGGGCATGATTCTTTCCAGGCAGAAGAACAGGGGGCACAGACTGGCCCAGGAAGTAGGTGAGGGATGGGAAGGGGTGCCATGGGAAGGCCCTTTATATTCCTTCCTAAAGGAATATAAAACAGGCCAGGGAGGAGCAGGCCTCAACATCAGTGAAAATGCTTTGGGCAGATTGCCTCGTAAATGCTGTAATCCAGAACTATATAAACTCAAGGGCACTTGGGCATCCCTGTGGGAAGGAAGCGTGGAGAATGAGTGCCCTGCAGGGTGGCTCTGGGATAGGGTGGCTTGTCCTAGGGGCTGGAGATCTCACCTCTGGGGTGGGGGTTGCAAGGCCAGGAACCCCAGATCGCTCGAGATGCTGGAGGTCCGATCTCTCTGGCTGGACACAGGTGTTGGAGTCCTGCTGTTTGCAGGGAATGGGGATAGAGTGGAAGAGGAATCCTTTCTGAGCCTACTGGCTGACTGGCTTTGGCCCCAGAGATGCTGTCGGGCTGTGTGTCCCAAGGAGCAGAGGATGGAACTACTAGAATTTAAAATGGCCGAGCGCTGGGGCGCCTGGGTGGCGCAGTCGGTTAAGCGTCCGACTTCAGCCAGGTCACGATCTCGCGGTCCGGGAGTTCGAGCCCCGCGTCAGGCTCCGGGCTGATGGCTCGGAGCCTGGAGCCTGTTTCCGATTCTGTGTCTCCCTCTCACTCTGCCCCTCCCCCGTTCATGCTCTGTCTCTCTCTGTCCCAAAAATAAATAAACATTGAAAAAAAAAAAAAAAAAAATTAAAAAAAAAAAAAAAAAAAATGGCCGAGCGCTGCAGCTGCGTCCTTAGGTTTTTTGGTGGCCCCTGCTCCCTTTTCCACTCCCTTTCTCTTAATCTAATGCACAAGACTAAATTCAGCTTAATTAGGAAGATTATATGTCTTATAAATTTAATATTTAATATTCAAGCAGAGGCTTTCCCCCCTCAGCATATTTATTAAAGGTGTCCCGGGGGGAATGTTAATGAGTCATGACGTCATAAATATTTGGAATGAAGGAGCTGGAAGCAGGAACGAGGGAAGAGGAGAGAGAGGAAAACAGATCATTTTAGGAACCAAAAGGGAATGAGATTTTCCTCTTGGATCGGGGCTTGTTGTGGAGGCAGCTTGGGCAGAAATACAATTTCAAGATTCAGAGCTGTGAGCTGTGTTCTTGTCCAAAGCCGAGGAGCGCTGGGGAGTGCCATGTGTGCTGGCTAAGTCAGCCTTGTTTTGCATCTGAGTGTGTGCTGTGCCTTCAGGAGGCCAAAGCACACATTTTAAAGAATAACGGAAGAAAATACCCCAGCCAGATGTTGCACCCATTCTGTCTTCTCTGTGGTTATTTGGAAGTGGTGTTGGTGTAGATTCAGCATTAGCATGACTGACCTTAGTGCTGCACTGTGATCCAGCTACTTAATAATTTATAATCAAAATAACACAGGGAGGGGAGCGATGGGGCAGAGAGGAAGAGGAGGAGCCTGGAAACTCGTCACCGGACCTTGGGAGGAACTCTTCTGTGGTTACACTCCCCGCCGGCCTTATTTGTCCAGACCCGCGTGAGGCACAAATTACGTTCTTTCCTGATAGATCTGGTATACTGAACAATCTGAATTGAGAGGGATACAAAGAAACCAGGACGAGTCTCCTCTCCCATCCCCTGATATCTGGCTTTCCAGCCCCTTAGGGAACTAAAAGGCAGCTTGGTCTCGTCCAATGTTTACCTCATCCCACTGTCCATCCAGGTCGGCCTCCCTCCCGTTCTCCTCTCAGAGCTGCTGCAGTGGCGCTGGGCACGGGCTGCTTTTCCAGGAATGGCATTAAGCAAATAAGAAACAAGATGTCTTTCAAATCTGCCCACTTTTCTCTGGTCTGTTTGCCACCAGCTCAGTCCAGGCCACCAACTACTGTCCCCCGGACTAGGCTGACGGCAGGCAGAACCAGAAAACTGTAGCAGCAGCCTGCGGACCAGCCCCCCCGGCACCAGGAGCGGCATTACGATCCCTTCTCCACCCACAGCCACTCTCTGTTTTGTAGCTGGTGAGAGGGTTTTATCTGCTCCTGCTAGACACCCTCTCGAAACCGCCTTTGTCCTGAGGACAAAGTCCCCTCCTGGGACCAGGCCCTTCGTGAGCAGGTTCTAGCCAACTCTCCAGTCTTACTTAGCCATCCCTTTGTCCCTCACCCCCACCCAACTCTGTGTGATCCAGTCACTCTGAACTTCCTGTAATTCCCCAAACATACTTGCCTCTGTCCTCTGGGCATTTGCATGTCCTATTCTCTTTGCCTAGATTTCTTATCCTCCTTTTCTAGCTAATCCCTATTCAACCTTCAGAGCTCACCTGAGGTACCACTTACTCTGGAGAGCCTTCCCTAATACCCCCACTAACTAAGCTGGGCGCCCCTCCATGCTCTCCTGTGCTGATCCTTCCCGTCTTTGAGGATATATCACATATATTAGCTGGTTTACCTCCCCACCTGACTGTAAGCTCCCTGAAGGCAGGGATGATTGTCTTTATTCACATCTGTGTCTCTAACACTGAGCCTCCCGAAGGGGACAGAGCGGAGGAATTCAATGTGTGACTGCTTGACAGACTGACTGACTGAATGACAGGACATGGAAATGGGGGGAAGCCTCTGCACGTGAGACTATTGGCACGTCATTTCAGTTACAGAAAGTTAATGTAAGAGTTTGCTGAGTGATATTTGTCCAGTTACCTCAGCTTGTAGAATCACAGGTAGGTCCTCAACCCCGAAAATAATAGGTACTCTCACTATGCTTCCAGAGGCTTCCAGAAGACCCCATCCGCAACTACAGTCACAGCCCCGTCCGCCTCCCTGATTTATTTAAGCAAAATACAAGAGAGAAGTCAAGATAATTTTCAGAGATACGGAGTTATAGGCCTGGAGGGAGAGTACCGTGGATTTCCCTCACCCCCCCTTCTCTGTGGAAAATGTGCCCCTGAATCTGAGTGAAGTGAAGGTGGCCCCAGAGGAATCAGTGCTGGAGACTGGAAGTGCCCATGTGAAGGGGGTGCTGGGGCTCATCCACCCCCGGGAGGAGGAGATGGGCTGGGTGTGCCCCGGTGTGTTTGGACATCGCTTACCCCTCTCCCCCACCTTCAGGGCACAGGCAGCAAGGGCACACTCAGCAGCAGGTAAAAAGTACGCAGCGGGGGCTGATAGACCCCATTTCTGTTCCAAAATGCTCCTTGGCTGTGGGTGGAGAAGGGATCGTAATGCCGCTCCTGGTGCCGGGGGGACTGGTCCGCAGGCTGCTGCCACAGTTTTCTGGTTCTGCCTGCCGTCAGCCTAGTCCGGGGGACAGTAGTTGGTGGCCTGGACTGAGCCGGTGCCAAACGGACCAGAGAAAAGTAGGCAGATTTGGAAAATGTCTTGTTTCTTACCTGCCTGTGTGGATTTTTTATTACAGGAATATTTTATTGGAGAAACCTCCTGCAGGGCCAGCACCAGCTCCATAGGTGCTCTCACCTCCATGTCCTGCCTATCTGGGAGCCTCAGTGGTGGCCAGCCCGAAGATTTGAAAGCACAAACCCTAGTCCCTTAGCTCTAGGGTCAAGGTGCATGTGATGGGGAAATGAGTTACTATGGCAACCCAGAGCAAGTTTGGGTTTTGCCTGGCAGATGGGAGGTAATCGGGGCAAAAATGCAGTGATGAGCAAAGGCATTTGGCTCAGATAATAGGCCTTTGTGACTCTGAGCCACCCTAACCCAGAGCAGAGGAAAAGGGAACTGTGCATGCTTAACAAAATGCACCCGTCGGGCTGGGGAGTGTGGCCCAGCAGCCCTGGGAGAAGGCAAGTTTGAGTTCTGACCTAGTGGAGCTTCTAGGAGAGGTTGTCATAACTATGGGAACCAGAAATGCATGAGGTCTTGAAAAACGGGCCTGG
Source organism: Lynx canadensis (assembly GCF_007474595.2). Taxonomy (NCBI): domain Eukaryota; kingdom Metazoa; phylum Chordata; class Mammalia; order Carnivora; family Felidae; genus Lynx; species Lynx canadensis. The sequence goes on from NC_044304.2 coordinate 147,345,128, forward strand.
GCCCTGCCACACCTGTGCGATATACAAAGTGGCTTGTGATCTGAGATCTGCAGGGCAAGGAGGGCACTGAAGGTGCTGAGGGAGTTGCAGCAGGCAGGACAGAAGCAGATGAGGCATTGTCACTGGAGACCCGGAGAGAGTTTTCGTGGAGGGGCAGGGGAGGTTGTGGGAGCACCTTGGTACTGCCCACTGGTAGTGTCACTGCAGCACACTGGGCCCTCAGCTCCGTGAGGTCTTCTCATATCATCCAGGAAAACCTCCCCTTCCTGCCTTCTCCCTCCACACCCCCCACACCCCCCTGTACTCTGATCCATGACTCTGCTCTGCTCCGACAGTGCTAGTGAGTTCCAGCACATTGCTGCAGTTCTGCCGGTGGTTCTACTTCCCTTGTCCCCCTGTTGGTCCTCAGGCTCCTTGTAGGGCTTTGGTGACATGCTGGGGGGGAAGGCTTCCGATGTTTGGAAGCCTGGGAAAAAAGAAGCCGGCAGTGGCTAGAACCCCAAAAGGCTTCCACATCTCTTCCCCACTCCCTGCCCTTCTTTCCTTGGTTTTCTTTTGACATTTGAAGAGTAGGAGAGGGACTAGCTGAATATCTAATGCTACTTACTCGTAGCTGTCATTTGTTGAGTATTTGCCATTGCCAGGCACAGTGGCAGGCACCTGGAGTTACTGTTTTCGACACAATAGCTCATCACAGCCACCGAGTGAGATAGGTTCTGTGTTATCCCTGCTGGACAAATTGAGAAAATAGTGCCTGGAGAGTTGTGGTCTCATCCAGACCACCCAGTGAGTTAGTGGCAAAGCATTAGCTAAGTCCGATGGCCAGGACTTCTCCCTCATCATGGCTGATCAGCAGCAGTGGGCACCACTGACCACTGTCTCCTGTTTAAAACGGAGACAGTTTTGGGGCGCCTGGGTGGCTCCGTCGGTTAAGCGTCCGACTTCGGCTCAGGTCATGATCTCACGGTCTGTGAGTTCGAGCCCCGCGTCGGGCTCTGTGCTGACGGCTTGGAGCCTGCTTCAGATTCTGTGTCTCCCTCTCTCTCTGCCCCTCCCCCGTTCATGCTCTGTCTCGCTCTGTCTCAAAAATAAATAAACATTTAAAAAAAAATAAATAAAACGGAGACAGTTTTAACTTGGCTTCTGGACACCTCCTCCCTTAATGACTGCTCCTTCCAGACTCTTGTTGGTTTCTCCTTATCTTCTGGACTTCCAGCCATTGAAGGCTCTGTTCTGGGTCTCTTCTCTCCCTGTGCTCATTCCCTTGGTGACCTCGTTTAGTCTCCTGAAAGTGCCAGCTTTGTGCTGACCATTCCATATTGCGTCAGGTGTGTATTGTAATCCACTGGACTCTTTGATAACCCCGCTTAGATATCTACTAGGCATCCCAAAGTTACCGTGACAAACCTGAACTCCACATCTTCTGTTCCAAACCTGCTCCTCCTGCAATTTTCCCATCATAATAAATGACAACTCCATCTTTCTGATCGCTTAGGCCAAAAATCATTGAGTCTTCCTTGACTCCTTTTCTCTTTGTCCACATCCAGTCACCAGCTCTACCTTTAAAGAATATCTAGATACCCTTTTCACCCTTTCTTTCACCCGCCCTGGTCCAGGTCTCGTTCATCTCTTGACAGTTGCATAGTCCTCTGGCTTCCCCATCTCCCCCCCCACATCTGTTTCTTACACAAATGCCTGACCAATTTCTTTATATATGACCCAGGTCACATTACTTCTTAGTTCAAAACCTTGCAGTTCAAAACCTTTCTCCTCACTTAGGAGAGAGCCAGCAGCTTCACAGTGGTCTCTGAGGTGCAGCGTGAGGTGGTCCTGCCACTTCTCAGACCCTAACCTTTTATTGATCTCCCCAGACCTGTGACTGCAGCCACCCAGGCCTCTTTGCTGCGGTTTGGATATGCCAAACACCTTCCTGCCTCAGGGCCTTTGCTCTTGCTGTTCTCTTTGCCTGGAATGTTCTTCCCCCAGATAAGTGTATGGTTGTGCACTGCACAAGGGAACCTGCTTGGGGTTAAGGAAGGATTGAAACACAGCCTGCGTTCTGCTCACCAAGTGGTGCACCATGGGACTTTATCCACTCTTGGGGGGCACTGTTTTCTAATTTGCAGACAGGCTTGCTGTGGTCCAGCTGTTGTGTGGTCCCCTAAACTCTGTGGGCCTCAGAGACCCGTGGGGGTGCACTAGAGAGTGAATGCAGGCTACAGTGGTACGGGAAGGTACCCCTGACAGGGAGAGAGAGTGGGGATCCTGCCAAGATCTGCTCTAAAGTTGTTGATTGCCTTTGGAGGCTTGCCTGGTATCCTGGAAGTCTTATTGACAACAGGAGGATGTTGAGTGAATAGAGGTCTCTCACATGCTTCCTGGAGCAGGTTAACAGAGTTCACAGAGCTACCTAGTCACTTTCACATACCTGAGACTCTAAGAGGTCCCTTGGCAGGACCTGCATGGGGCTTGGCACGAAATGCGTTTTTGATCTCTCTCTTTCCAGAGTCCTACCTTTGTCCAAGTTTCTGGGTCCCAGAAGGCTCATTGTGTGCCAGGGACAGAGGTAGGACTGAAGCTAAGAGCATGGACTTTTGAGCCAGACTGCTGGGTTCAAATCCTGGTGTCTCCATCTATCAGCTGTGTGTGACCTTGGACTAGTTACCTAACTTCTCGTGCCTCTTTCTTAGCTATCAAATGGGAATAAGAATTGTACACATTAAATGAGTTGTGTATTTCACATAAAAAAAAATGGGGGCTGGAAAACCTGGTAGCCTAATTTACTCCTTGGGGAAACACAAAAGAATGTGCAGTTTGCTGCAGGAAGAGGGCGGGAAACTGCAGTTAACAGGGACCCCTCTATACAGAGAGCCCATTCCTGTAGCCTTGAGCTGCCTAGATAGGGGGCTTTGAGGGTTGGAAGAACCCAGTGTAGAAGGAGTCCTTTAGGTATCTGGCTGCAGCTTACACATGACTGGGGCAGCGGTGAGGACTCTGGGACTGTCTGGGGGCATTGGTGGTTCCAGGAAGGAAGCAGCTCTCAGGGTGGCCCTGTCTTTGGCTGATCGTGCATTTGAGTTACAGACAGGGGTAAAGCTGGAGGCAGAGGAACCCTGTGGGCAGTGGGCAGCTTGGGCAGAGGCAAAGAGGAGGCTCACCATTCACATATTCTATCTGCCTGGCTGGTGCCTGACTCAGAGCCGAGAGATTTCTCGAGAGAGGACAGGCTTGGTTCTGAGATGGCACTCATATCTCACACACTCCCTGAGAGCTTCCTTGGGGACAATGACTGACGTGAACTGTGCCAAAGCTGTTGGTTTATGTGTGGAAGGAGCTGGTATAGGCGGGCAGGAAGGTGGGACCCCCTGAGTGTGATGGGATCTTAGGTGCCTATCATTTTCTTAGAAAGGTGGCTAGGGTCAGTAGCCTTCTGATTCTGGCTCCCTGCCACGTTATGAAAAAGGTGCTTGGAGGCAGGCTCCTGAGAGGAGAGCATGAAAGAAGCTACTTTGGGTTTCTCCATTAGTCTTACAGAGGTGGGGGCTGAGCTGTGGCCTCTATACTGTGCTCCAGTAAAAAGTAAAAATCAACCAACCTACCAATTGGGACTAACATGAAGGAGCTGATTTCTTTTGTTAGTGGGCATTAAAACAATTTTTTTTAATGTTTATTATTTTTAGAGAGAGAGAGACAGAGAGCAAGCAGGGGAGAGGCAGAGAGGGTGGGAGACACAGAATCAGAAGCAGGCTCCAGACTCTGAGCTGCCAGCATAGAGACCGACACGAGGCTCAAACCCACAGACTGTGAGATCATGACCTGAGCTGAAGTCGGATGCTTAACTGACTGAGCCTCTCAAGCGCCCTGAGCATTTTTTTTTTAAAGTAAACTCTATAACCAATGTGGGGCTTGAACTCACATGCTCTACTGACAGAGCCAGCCAGGTACCCCTGTCAAATGAGAATTTAAAACAAGAAAAGGGGGGGCGCCTGGGTGGCTTAGATGGTTAAGTGTCTGACTTTCACTCCGGTCTTGATTCCAGGTTTATGGGTTTGAGCTCCGCATTGGGCTCCACACTGACAGTGTGGAGCCTGCTCGGGCTTCTTTCTCTCTCTCTCTCTCTCTCTCTCTCTCTCTCTCTCTCTCTGTGTGTCTCTCTCTCTGCCCCTCCCTCACTTGCACTCTCTCAGAATAAGTAAGTAAACTTAAAAAAAGAAAAACAAAACAAAAGGAACAGAAACATTGCCTTAAAGCAATAACAATAATAAAAACACCATTACTATTATTACCAATTCACAAAGGATATTTTAACATGAAAAAGGGACTGTTCTCAGGAGGGGAATAATCCCAGAGTAAAAAGGTCATTCTGAAAGGACAGTTGGCAACAACCACACACGTACACACACACATACACACACGCACATCCTGCATTATCCTTATTTTAGTTTTCTCATTTTGATAAAGTCTGATGAAAGTGTTCCCCTGAGTAGGCCTGGTCTATAGATTGGCCTTGAAGACAAAGGACTCTGGGTCTCACCGAACTGTGGGGTCTGGAGAAGGATAGGGGAGGGCTGGAGTAGGAAGTTACCCTTTGGGCTGAGAGATGGCCTGCCCCAGCTCCAGGGGCTGGTAGAGCTGGGGAATTTTCTTGAAGCAGGCCAGGTTGATTCTTCTAGTGCAACACTTCTTAGAAAAGGAGAACTGGAGGAGGAAGAGAATAATAATGGACTACTCCCTGGTGGGATCTCCTTCCATTTCCCCTCTTCCACATGCTCTACCCCTGTTTGCTGTTCCAGTGGTCACTGTTCTCTCTCTAGGGTGGATTGAGTTTCCATTCTTGGAAGGAAGCTCAGTTCAAGACAAAGACTTGGCCACAGCTTCCTAAAGTCCAAGGGGGATCCCTGCTGAAAACCTACATCCAGTGCCTGGGGACCAGTCTATGGGAACCCTGTCTAAGTTTGACTTTGGCTGGTAGATCTCTCCCCTGGGCCCCAGGTGACAGGCTGTTAAGAGTTTCCCCAGAGAGACATGTCTTTTACCTGCGTCACCTTCAGAGACTTTTTTCATTGGTTCAGCTTTTTTATTTGTTGTTCTCAGCTGCTGACTTACATTGTCTTTATCTGCTCTTACCGTGAGTTTTGACCATCTCTCAAGTGGGAAAATGCCTAGCAAAACATCAATTTCCTCTGAACAGAGATTCTGAATTGTCCATGAAATGAAAGCTTGTTCCCTGAAAGAACTTTAATAGAGTCACAGCACAAAGGTTGATGCTGAGCCACTTGGACCTTTGGTGGCTGCAGGAACCAAGCACCTCCATACAGGCATGTTCTGCGTTAATGTGTGCCAGCACACATACAGCTCTGCCTGTGTGTTTACACACGCCCTCACGTGCACACACACACCACTGATGGGGGCTGGAGGGCAGGGCTTGGGGGAGCAAGGAAAGGGAGTTTGAAGGAGACAGCCACTTTTCTCTTCACCTGCCACTGAAATGAACTTTGGATTAGAGTAGAAGCTTGAATCCAGTCCCTGCTCTGTCTCTAGGTGCTGTAGGACCTTGGAGAAGTCACTTCACTTCTCTGAGCTTTATTTGCAAAATGGATATGAAGACCTCTAGAGACCCTGTGTCAGTCAGCATTTGAGGCAGGAAACAGAAACCATTGTAGATATTTCAAGCAGAAAGGAATTTTATGAGAGAATTAGGACTTTACAAAATCACTGGAAGAGCTAGGAGAATGAAGTCAAGGCCAGGGTCAGAAAGCTCCTGCCATTGTGCTTGCCTTTGCTGTCACTGTCACTGTCACAGCTTCCCCACACCCTTGACGCTGGTGATGTGACTGTGGACCCTGGAGTCCAGCCTCCACCAACAGTTGCGTCTGCCTGGCCCTGCTTGTCTGAGCTCTGCAGAGACATGGTTTCCCGTGGGCCCCACTCTCCAAATGCAACAGAAATGCATCAAATCGGCAGAACCTAAGCTGAGCTATGAGACCGTCTGGGAGGTGTAATTTTTAGCTTTGCAAGCCCTGGAGATGGGAGAAATGGAAATTGAGACTCAAGAGGAGCATCTGGCACAGTCTTCTTGTTCCAGAGTTCCATGATTCTGCTGGGGATATTAGCCCTGGGGAGTTTCAGCAGAAACACCAGATTTTGAAAGTTGTTGGTCTTGCTGCACTTTCCCCAGGCTCCTGTGTGCCCCACACGCCCAAAGGGTGAGGTGCCTTGCCTGCCGGTGCAGTGGGCACGGAAGACCCTTGAGTTCTACTTTCGGCCTCCACTCTCTGTGGCGAAGAAATCTGCCAATTGCCTTCTCTTCCCTGGGTCCATTTTGCCCCAGCTCCTGTCCTCAGGTGAGAACAAAGTTCGGAGGACAAAGTTCGGGAGGAACTTTAGGAGTTCTCCTAAACCAAGAGTTCTCCTCTGGAGTCACATGGCCGAGGCCTGAGCCCTGAGCCCTATCACCTAAGCACAGATGGTGCCCTTCTCTGCTGGGAGGGGCCTGGGAAGAGTCTGAGTTCAGTGGGACTGTGACATGGAGCAGGGATGGAGGGAACAGGCTCAATTTCCTTCCTCTTCCCTGCTTTCCTGACATGGCAACTTGGGATCATGACCAGAATGGAGGCTGGGAGGCTGGCTGCTGCTGCTGGGGTACCAGGAACAGGAGACAGAAAGGAAGGACAGAATTTTATACATTGTTCAATGAGAGACTTCCCCCATGCCCGCATCCCTCCTCTATATTGGGGTCAATTGCATCCCTCATCCATTCATCTCAGTAGAGCAGCAGGGAGGGGAGATGCCACAGAGTGGGAAGATGCCCCTCCTTCAAAAGCTGGGCTCCAGATCCAAGAGACAGTAGTGGTGACAGTGCATGGGGAAAGCAGGAGAGGGTGGCAGGGTCGATCTGGTGGAGACCTGCGGATGCCCACAGGGCTCCAATCTCTTTCCCCTGGTGCATCCTTAGGACTTTGTCCCATGGAAACTGCCTGGGAAAGGCCTGGGAAACAGTAAACAGTTTTTTGAGGCAGTGGCATCCAAAGGTAGGTGGACAAATAGTTTTGAGCACTTGGGTGGCACCATAACTACCCTGGTCCCCTTGGAGCAGGCGTGTGACTTATGGGCGGGCACAGCTGGTCATCAGTGTTCTACTTGGGAAGGCTTCCAGAGACCAATCCCCTTTCCTGATGGGGAAATTTATGGGCTAAAAAAAAGAGTCCATGGGTCCTTTTGGGTATGGGCCCCTCTAGTGGCAAGAGCACTGCGTATGTCAGTGGGAAGTTCTCCAGTCCAGTTGGGCAGGAGGTCTGGCCTTGTCTCGGCCCCATCACTTCACCTCTGGGGGCCAGCGCTGTCAGGGGACATAATAGCCATGTCTGCTGAGGGCTCTCTTGGCTCTGATGGTCTGTGATTCCAGATCTCCTGCTCACCTGTTCCCTCACCTTTCCTGCAGGCTGTGTGTTCCTGCTCCTACTTGCCTCAGAGTGAAGCGGAGTCGCCCCCACACTCTTTTCTCGGGCAGGTGGAGGGGCGGTCTTGCATGTCCAAAAGACCCCCTTTGGCTTTTGGGAAAGAGCCGGATGTGCGCTGAATACAACCCCCGATGTTGTTATTCAGCAGGAAGAAAGACTAGAAAGAAAAGCAAAGGGAGAAGATATTGTTTGGGTACAATCTGTGTTTGCAATTTTCCACATCGGTTCTTTTTATGAACGCTCCAAAAACAAGACAACAGCGGCGGCTGATTCAATATGCACCATGCAGGAAAACAATAAGGAAAAAAATAAGGGTTTTTAATAAGCACTTGGAAAGGCTGTAATTAAATCTCGGGCTCTGTTTGGAAAACAAGAATCTCATTTAGTGCTTTTGCCCCAGCGCTCCCTAACATCTGCACCCGTGTTTTCTGCTGGGCAATTACTGCGTCCTCTGCGGCTTGATTAACAAATACAGGTGCAGGGATGCCTCGGGAGGGGGATCCCAGGATGGAGGGAGGGGCAGGTGCGGGAGAAGACTTGGCACTCACCCCAACAGGTGTCGGGGACCTGAGGGAGGAGGATGCCTGGCTCTGCCCAGAGTCTCAGGGCGGGGAAGGAGGAGTGAAGGAAAGGAGAGTCCCCCTGCCTCTCCTGCCTGCTTTGCTTAGGGCCTGATTTCACCAAGGAGCCCAGGGGTTATGGGAACACTGGAGGCCCTGTGGCCTAGGATTCAAGGACTTTAAAAGAGGTGACCCGAGAGAGAAGGCGCATTCAGGAAGAGAATGGGAAGCCCAAATCGGTGGGGGTTGTGTGCCCACAAATATTATTTCTTTTTAGGAAATTTGCTAAATGTATAGGAAGAATGGTTGTCCCCTATGCCTTCTGCAGTTCAAAACCTCCTCCTCCTTGACCATGGTCCTCTTCCTGTCCCGTGGAAATGACCCTTTCCCCCAATAGTGTACTATTACTGTACTGCTGCAAGGGGCCAGACATCTGTTGGGCACTGCCCTGTGCTCTCACTTGAGTGGCTCAACCTTGCCGGGGCATCAGTGCTGGCTGTTAGTATCTGTTTTCTGGAAGGGGAGGTTAAGGCACAGACGTTAGATAATGCAACACAAGTACATAGCTGGTAGGAATGGAGCTAGTTCTTTTTTTTTTTTTTTTTAAAGCTTATTTATTTATTTTGAGAGAGAGAGAGACAGTGAGGGAGGGAAGGGCAGAGAGTGAGGGAGGAGAGAATCTCAAACAGGCTCTGCACTGCCAGCGCAGAGCCCAATGTGGGGCTTGAACTCATGAAAAACGTGAGATCGTGACCTGAGCTGAAACCAAGAGTCAGATGCTTACCTGACTGAGTCACCCAGGCACCCTTGGAGCTAGTTCTTGAACCCAGGATGTCTGGTTCCAGAGGTCACTATTAACCCCTCCCTGCCTCAGTTCCCCTGCTATTTACCAGAGACACTTTCACACTTCTCTGTCCTACAGATGTTTTAGCAGAGTGCCTGCTGGGAGAGGGGAAGAGGGCATCTTGGTCAGGTCTGAGGTAGGGGAGCAGCTGAGATTCCTTTCCTGGAGCCCAGGGTTTCAGGGATGTGATGTTGGGGAAAGGTATGCAAGAACAGCCAGGTCCAAAGAGATGTTGGGGCTTGTACCAATAGGCGATGTTTCAGTGGGAAGCGGGGTCTGCAATCGTGGGCAAAGCTACCAATACATAACACCTTTTCTAGAAGGCTTTTCCAAATCTCATGCATTATCCAAATGTTATGTACTATGAAGATAATGTACTACTTACAAATATTTTTTAATGTTTGTTTACTTTTGAGAGAGAGAGAGAGAGTGAGAGTGAGTGCACACGCGTGCGTGCAAGAGAGAGAGAGGGAGACACAGAATCTGAAGCAGGCTCTAGGCTCTGAGCTGTCAGCACAGAGCCTGACACAGGGCTCGAACTCACAAGCTGTGAGATCATAACCTGAGCCAAAGTCGGATGCTTAGCTGACTGAGCCACCCAGGTGCCCCTGAAGATATGTAATACTGATTGGGTGCTTTGTCCAGAAGCATGGTTCAGGTTGGCTCAACCCAGAGGGCTGAGCGAATCTGTTTACTTTTGGTGTTTTGTGTTTATTTGCTGGCTGTCTCGGTTTTCAGTTCTCTGAAGCAGAGACCAAGTCCTTTGGAAAAGTTTGGCTTTTCCTTTCTATCACCATGTGACCTTCAGGAAAGGATTCTCCCTCCCTGAGTCTCAAGGACAGATGGATTTCCTTGTTAGAGACTGGGTCCAACTCCATGGTGCTACCTTATGGCTTTGAGATCCCCCACTCTTGTCATGGCTACGTCTCAGCTCTAGCCAGAAGCTGGCTCTGGCCCCTTCCTTCCCAGCTCCTCCCAACAGTGCTGAGGGTACTACTCTCAGTGCCAGCTGGAAGTTGCCCTGTTGGTGTGTGTATTCATGGCAACTCCTATTCCCAGTGCCAGGCTCCTGGAGGAGAGCTGAGATTCTACAGCAGCCAGCCCCCTCCCCATCAGTTGGCATTGCTTCTCTCACTCTTTGAAATGAAGAGAAGGGAAAGCTTCTGATGCTCTGCTCACCGCTGCCTCTTCTGCTACTGAGGCTGCTGTTGCTTGCTGCTGCTGTAGCTGTTGGGGCTACAACTGCTGAGGTGGTGCTGGTATCATCTTGACCGAGAAGGGCAGGGGAGAGGGGAGGGGGGAAAGATTGAGAGAGATCGAGAGAGGTGAGCAAGTGAGCATTACCAAACAGGGAAGTCAGTCTATATCCTTGGGACCAACTGACTTAGCAATATCTCCTGCCATCAGGCAGCCAATGCAAATACTGCAAATCCAGATGAAGATGAAAGCAGGCTGTTCCTTTAATTCCAGAACATTCTGCGTGACATAGTTTTGAAGAGAGGAAATGGTTAGCCAGTACCCATTAATACTAATTCCAAACTTTAGAAGGCACCTGAGTATGTCATTGGCAACACAGCCTTGCATACATATCACACTCTCTTCAGAGAGCTCTGATGATAGTAGTAAAGACATGATTTCATTTATCCTCACTGCCAAGCCCCCCCATTTTTCAGATTCAGATAGAGGCCAGGGAGAACACAGCATGTTAATGGCTAAATTAGGTGTCTAGTTCCAAGCCATTGCTCCTTCATTGAAATTCCTTAATTCAATAGGATACTGAATATAATCCTCTTTCAAGACACCCTGTGTCACCAAGACTTCTTAGCATGCTCAACAAATTGGTTCTTATTCATGGTGTTTGCTGAACTGGTGACTGTGCTGGTTGGTGTCTGTGAGGGTGGTTGAAGCAACTGTGGTGGCCCAGTCTTTCTTCCATATGGCACAGGTGAGAAATTGGTCTAAGCTGTGGCTTGTACATTTTTTGTCAAGCCTGATTGGCAAGTTCTGCAGCTTAGTTCTTGCATGTTGTCTTCATTGATTATTTGTAAAGGATCCAACCATGGCCTAAATAGACACGGTTGATGCACCTAAACAGACATGGCGCTGCCCTTGACGAGTGGGTGCTCTGAATGAACAAAAGAGCACATGACTTGGGTGTCAGACATATCTGCAGTGATGAAGGTCAAGGTTGAAGAGAAGACTACGCTTTGATCTTTGACCATTCCCTTTCCATGCTCCTACAAGCGTAGGAGCAGTGACTTTCTGTGACACCCATGGTCCCTGATGGTAGTTAGAGGTGATGAGCTGAATTCAGAACTGACTCCACTTCTACTATTAGTGCTTTTTGGGTAGCAAAGTTTGAAAGCATGATTGAAGGACATCAAAATAGTTGAGGGAATATAACATGCTTCCACTATTCCCTGGGGGAAGCTGGTCTTCCAGTCTTTTAGGTCCTTCCTGGGTAAGTGGAGGCAGCTCTGCTAGCCATTTAGGTGCCAGACTTTGGGTGTACCAGGTTCTCACTGTTGATATGGATCAACAACCTTTTTGGTGCTAAGTAGTGCAGATGGGTGCATGCCTTTTTTGTATGAATCTGAGCAGACCTCATGGTTACTAGGGGAGGAGAAGACAACAGAGAAATGAAGGACAGGACCGTATTGGGTGGGGCCTGAGTTGGATAACCTCTAAAATTCCTTCTGCATGTGAGTGTCTGTGATTCTGTAAATAGTTGAATAGAAGGAGGTAAATATGAATGTGATAAATGTGGTGAGAGGTAGGAGCGGGTCAGAACCAGTTTCTCCGGGTGACCTGGCCCCTCCCTCTTACCCACCTGCTGCCCCCACAGTGCCCTGAAGATGAGCTCCTGTCTGATGCAAAATCCAAGGTCTGATAACTTACCAATTTTTTTTTTTTTTTTTTTTTTTTTTTTTTAAATTTTTTTTCCACGTTTATTTATTTTTGGGACAGAGAGAGACAGAGCATGAACGGGGGAGGGGCAGAGAGAGAGGGAGACACAGAATCAGAAACAGGCTCCAGGCTCCGAGCCATCAGCCCAGAGCCTGACGCGGGGCTCGAACTCCCGGACCGCGAGATCGTGACCTGGCTGAAGTCGGACGCTTAACCGACTGCGCCACCCAGGCGCCCCTAACTTACCAATTTCTAATTCTAGAGGCAGCTCTCCTGAACTAAGCAACGGCTTCTTCTTTTGCCCTAATTCATGAAGCTTCTCAGCTGATGCATCCAGCCTTCCCTGGGATCTACTCCCTACCATTATATGGATAGGAGGCCACACAAGTCATCCGCACCCCGCAAAACTGCATATGCCAATAATAAGGTCAGCTGCTAGTGCAGAGTCCAGAGCATGGAAGGCTTCATGAAAGGTTTGCTGGAGTGGTTTGAATTGTTCTGCATCAACAGAACAATTTATGGCAATGCTTACAGAACTCAGTGTGGATGAGAATCATCTGGACAGGATGTTAAAATGCACATTCCTAGGCCCATCCCCAGAGATTCTCATTCACCAAACTCTCTAGTTGGTGCTATACAAATAATAGCCTGCCATTCTTTTGTGTGATGTAGAGCCAATGGCTTTCGGACCGTGGAGGTTCTCCTTTGACTTCTTCATTAGTGGAAGGTGGTCCTTTGTGCCTGGCATGGGAATAGGGACCTGGGTTGTGACTCTGTCTTCCTGCTCCTTACAAGACTGAGTTTTACTGGATTGAGTCTGGTTTGAAAGGCTCTCCCATAGCATAGCCAGTGCTTCCTGTCACTTACCTATTTCTTAACTTGTCCTGTTTCTTTTTAAAAACCTTTATTTAATTAATTAGTTGATTAATTAATTTAGAATGTGAGCCTGACACAGGGCTTGATCTCATGAGCCTTGAGACCATGACATGAGCTAAAATTAGGAATTGGACGCTTAACCACCTGAGCCACCCAGGCACCCCCAAACTTGTCTTGTTCTGATGTTCTTATATCATTCCCAGACTCAGTGTTCAGAAAAACTAACTGCTCAGATTGGCTTTAGCAGCTCACATTTGGAATTTTCTGTCCCTAGCAAGCTCCTTCTTCACTAGGACAATCATGGTGCAGGAGTTTTCATGTGACCTCATCCTGAGATCAGGCTTGTCTTCTTTTGTGCTCATCTGTCCCTCAGCTTGGCTCTGAGACAAGAACTTACATAAAAAGGATAGATTGAGGATTCTGGCCATTTCAGAAGCAAGCTCCTTTGCAGGAGATTCAGAATGATGCATACTCTGTGCCCTTCATGTTGATAATCTGCTGGCTAAAGAAGGAACATTAGTCTCACATTCACTGACTCTCCCTAGAGGACAGAAGGGCAACAACAAGGTTCATGAGCAGAATGGTTCATGGAAACACTGTTTGCTGTAAAAGAGGTAAGCCTTGACTTATTGGAACTCTGGAGGACAGACTTCTCCATGCTGAGCCCTGTCTAGCTAGTTTTAGCCAGGTGCCATGTCAAGGTCTGGAGCCAGACAGGACCATGAGAAGTGGGATTCTTAAGTGTGTCCCCCCCCTCTCCCCCCAGGACAGGACGTCTTAAAGCTTTGCCAGCCTTCAGCAGTCTCCCCAGAGCCCCAGGCTAGCCTCTGGGTGGGAATGCAAAAGATGAAAACTTACGCAATGATTCTCCCTGAGCTGTGGGGACCTCCTTCTCAGGCTGTGTCTGAATAGCACATCAGTTTATGAGCTATTCTAGTGAAATGGATTGAAAGGTTGTTTTTCAATTCATTATTCTCTGGACATCTAGTGACTTACATTTTACATGTAGGCCACATTCTTTTAATGTCTCAGTTTGGTCCTGTATGAAATAGAAAAAAAAATTCTGAATAATCATCTTGATAATAATAATGCATTTGATAAGTAGTTTTGAGCGTTAATGATATGCCAGGTACTGTTGAATGGCTCTGGGGATATAAAAGTGAACAAAATCTGTAATCTCATGGAGCCTATATTCTAAAAAGGGAAAGAGAAAGTAAAAACATAAAGATCCTCTTTGGTACTTCAGAATGTGGTATATTTTAGAAAGAGAAGGCAGGAGTGGAGGTAGGGCATAGTAGAGAGGGAAGTATTATTTTATGGAGTGTGGCCAGGGAAGGCCTCATTGATAACCTGAAGGAAGTGACAAAGTAAGCCATGTGGATATTTGGGGAGAAAGCTTCTAAGCATAGGAAATAGCCAATGAAAAGGCTCTGAGGCAGCAGTATACCCAACCAACAGTGTGGCCAGATAACAGTAATGAGAGTAACAATAATAACAGCAAAACACTTTATGGAGTAATTTCTATGTTCCTAACACTGTGCTTGTATACAGTGGCGTGTAGACATCCTATTTTTAGTTCTTATTGATCCAGTAAGGTGATAGTATTATCATCTCCATTTTGCAGATGAGGGATCTGAAGTTTAGGGAGGTTATGTAACTCGCCCAAGGTTACAGAGCCACTATGTGGGGGAACTTGGTCCAGACAGCTCAACTCCAGAGCCTGCTCTCTTAGTCACCAAACGGCAGAGGGTGGGAAGGAGTTTGCAGTTGTTGTCAAACACAGTCAGCTTCTTAGAGAGGGGAAAGGAGCTATGAATATATGTAGTGCAGGGATTGGAGTGCTTTCCCTTCTCCTTCCCTACCGGTTAATCCGTAAATATGTTAGCAGACCACAGCCAATCTTTATGGTCACCTGGACACAGTGGTCCTGAGTGGACTCTGGGGAAGAAGCATCAGAGACAGGAGAAAGAATCAGGAGGCCCCATGGTTAACCAGGTAGAGAATGATTCCATTTTCCTGGCTGCCCTTTCTGCTGCCTCAGGCGCTGGCCATGGTGCTGAATGCTGATGTGCTGAATGCTGGGAGAAGTCATCTGTGGCTGGTGATTTTAGCTGGTGCAGCAGTCAGTGTAGGCGGTGTTTGTGTGCTTGATACAGGATATTGATATGGACAGGTGGTGAGAGCTAAAAGGAAGAAGGTGTGGCAGGAGTGACGGTTGGAGAGCCCATTTCTGATTCTAAGATTGGTCCACGGTGAACTAAATATAATGGTCTTAGTGGTCCCTTACTGGGATGATGCTAGGTGGCTGTGCCGGGATAGCAGTTGGGAGCACCTACCAGCCTCCTACTGCCCAGTAGTGATTGCTGTTTACACCAGCAAGGCTGCCTTTTCTGGGATCCCAGACCATGTACATTTCCACATTTCTACCTTTGTGCTTTTCTTTTTTCTACCAATTTTCCTAGCCCCATTTGTGGAATTCAGATCTGTGGTGTCACTTCTGTTGCAGTATACATGGGTGTATTCTACTTTTGTGCTTTGATTGTTTCTCCATTCAGTAATGTTTAAAACCCGACTTAAATCATTATTGACTTTCTGAAACCACATTCCCTATTTCTTTATGTGTGGCTTATTTCACATGATCCAACAGTCATTGATTCTTATTCTATTGTCTAATCAACATTTCTTGAAGTTATTCTTCACAGAAGTTATTCTTCATTTCTTTTGTACTTTTCACTGCATGTTTCTGGGCACATGATAGAGTCACAAAAAATATCAGATCTTTTTGGGTCTTGGTGCTTTTCAAAAGCTCCTTGTACCTTTCCTGGATTCTTTTGCACAACAGTCATGCCAGGCTTTGTGGCTAAAATGTCATTAAAATTTTTTTAAATGTTTATTTATTTTTGAGAGAGAGAGAGAATGTGAGAGTGGGGGGTGGTAGAGAGAGAGGAGGACAGAGGATCTGAAGCAGGCTCTGCACTGCTAACAGCGAGCCCGAAATGGGGCTTGAACTCACAAACTGTGAGATCATGACCTGAGCCGAAGTTGGATGCCTAACTGACTGTGCCACCCAGGTGCCCCTAACATTTTATTTGTTAAGCCAGTTGATTTTTAAAAAAGTAAGAGAGCCATGCATGTACTGGGCATTGTAGAGGAGGGCTAGGGAAATGTGACTGAATGATGAAGGGTCAAGGGTGGGTAAAATAAAAAAAGAGATACTATTGATGCTTCTTAGCAAGGAGAGTAACTGTGTTGCATTTTGTGGGTTAATTATGAAAACTACGGATTACTTTGGCTTCTTTCAAACTGCTGCCCCAGATGGCAGCCTGCCAGGTTATTGGTCTTATATGGATGCATAGATTAAGCACTTGAGTTACTGGCATTTAGCCATATGTATTTTTAAGTAGATATTACCTCATTGTTCTAGTCTTTGGCCTGCATATTTGAGTAGTACCAGTAAGCACTATCCTGCCTTGTAAGAATCTAGATTTATATTCTCCTGGAGTCAGAGAGAAAGGAGCAGAATGGAAGAAGCACCACTGATCAGCATGACCCCTTCCCCACCAGATCTGCCCCACATGGTCACCCAGGTAAATGCTGCCAATATCTTTCTCCACCATCTTTTTCAGGGGCTTGGCAGCTGCTTTTGTAACTTGGACAGCAACGGCATCCTAAGTAATAGAACTTTTTCTTAGCTCTGGGAGAAACTTGGAGATGTTTGATGACTGTGGGGATATCTCAGAAAAAGCATTAAACTTTCCAACACGGCTGGGCCAAATATTAATCATCTGTCAGCCAGGAATCACAGTGAGCAGGAAGGAGAGAATGAGTTGGCGGGGGTGGGGGAGAGGCTGAGAGATAGCACTTCAAGTGCTAGGTAGGATGAGGAGTGGAAGGTGGGGGAGGAAGGAGGAATGCTGAGAAGATAGCCAAGTGGGAAGAAAAGGAGATGAATTTGAGAGGAAAGTGAAAGAAATGAAAGGTGTATGGAGAAAACAAAAGGGAAGGGGAGAAAAAGCAAGATGGATGTGAAAATTCTTTGAATAGGGTAAGGGTCTGGACAAGTGCAGCATCATTACAGGCAGAGGTATGGGAGAGGAGATGGCAGAGAGAGGTAGAAGAAGAAGGAAAGCGTGGACGTGGAGATAGACTGAGAACAGACAGGCAGAGGCGGACACACACAGACAAAAAAGGAAATGAATATTCCAGGGCCATAAGAAACCAGGGACTACAGATATTGTGACATCAACAGAAGGCAAAGACTGCAAGACAAAAGACAACTTAAGCCATTTTCTGGTCTGTTAAGTCACCCACGGCAGCACAATGTGCTGGGAAATGATGTCTGCCTGTGATCATTGTTTACTTAGAAAGCCGACTGACATGAGATGAAATTAACACAATAGGATGGAAAATTGCTAATAAAACAAAAATCCCCGCCATTAGATTTCATAGCCTAATTATTCAGCATGTTACTCACTAATGGCACGAGACATTACCATGCTAATGTGCAGTCTGCATATGTCAGAGGAGGAAGAATTGGAGGGACTTTTACTCTCTGTAAATGGAAAAATTCCTTATTCCCAGATGGAAGATGGATGACTGGGGCACTGGTGGCCAGGGAAGGGAAGCAGCTATGTACTTTTCTAGACCTGGGCAGGAATTAGAGCCCTAAGGCTTGTTTCTCTCTACTAATCAAAGCACCATGAGCCCTTCTAATCCAAGATGCTCTTTGCCTCCACCATGTGTCCCTCTCATTTGAGGATCACATTACTGATAGTGATTAAGATTTGAGCACAAATGACAAGAAGCAAACGCTGTCTCTAAGTGAACTCTGTAACTGTGAAAACCTGACTTTCTTTATGTAGTTACTTGGCGTCCTCTGATCACTATTGGGTTTAAATCATACGGAGTTAATTTATACTTGTTGCTGCTTTTATTTGTAAATCTGTTATGTTCTGTTATGTTAAAAGGCATTCTAAGTAAAAAGATCCTAGAGTCAGAGACATGCTTTTTTTTTTTTTAATTTTAAAAGTTTTTTTTTTTAGTGTTTACTTATTGTTGGGAGAGAGAGAGACAGAGCACAAGTAGGGGAGGGGCAGAGAGAGAGGGAGACACAGAATCTGAAGCAGGCTCCAGGCTCTGAGCTGTCGGCACAGAGCCCGACGCAGGGCTCGAACCCAGGAACCATGAGATCATGACCTGAGCTGAAGTCGGAAGTTTGACCGATGAGCCACCCAGGTGCCCCCATGTCTTCTATTTTCTTAAAAACTCCTTATTCTGTCTATCCACGGATCCATAGACCCAGGCATCCATTCAGTGCTGGTTGAATGACTATTTCTGGGCCATGTGATGGAATGCAAAGAAAAACACAGACTAATGTTTTCTTCAAGGTGCGCATGGGGCTTTTGGTGGGCATGGGGTTCATATGCATACTATAAATGGGTTCAACCAAGGGGAAGCTGAGTGTCCACAGTTTGTCCCATCTTCATGGGGGATGGGAGCAGGGCTGCAGCTTTGGAGGAATGATTCTATCATCTTCAGCCTTAGAAGATCCTGGAACCATAACATATATTCAAGATGGGCAATTTGGGGATGGAAGGACTGTTTGAATGTGTGTGTGTTCATGTGTGTGTGTTTGCATGAGCCTCTTCCCTCATTTCTATAGACTCTGATAGTGATAGTGTTAGTCTCTTCCCTTCTTCTTTCCTATGGAAACAAATCCCTTTTCTAACAAGAAGCCTGTTCCATGTGGATCCAGTGAGATCAGAATACAGTGACCATGGCGATTGGTCCGAGGATGGTCATGTGACATAGGCTGGATCAATCAACATCCATCAGGTACTTTTATTGGAACCAGTGACAGAAGTATTCTCTGTCTCTGACTCCTTTCCTGTAAGAACTAACAGTCTGGGATAGTTTAAACTCACTGAGTTTAGAGGTGCGAGTGGCCAGTTTTGTAGCATATGGGGGAAAATTACCTGAGAATGAAACCAACACAGAAAAGCAAAGTCAATCAACCAGGATGGAGTTTGAGGGTGCGCAGGGGGTGGGGGGAAGAGAGAGAGAGGAAGGGAGAAAGAGAGAATCTGGTGACATTGTTTAAATCAATCCCCGAATCTAGACATTTCTGAGATGAATCCTGCCCTTTGGACTTCCTGTTTATACAGACAAGCTCATTCTTTTTTTGTTTAAGCTGGTTAGAGTGGAAAAAAAATGTTTTTAAGTAGTCTGTCTGCCCAACATGGGGCCTGAACTCACAACCCCCAGATCAAGAGTCACATGCTCTACCGACTGAGCCAGCCAGGTGCCCCTGGTTAGAGTCAAATTTTTGTCACATGTTCATCACGTAGTCTATACCACCTTTTCTTCACTGATCTCAGCTTTAGAATACTTAAGGCATTCTTGGCTACCATGAGCAGAACAAAAGTTTACAGTTCTTTACCATTAATGTGTCCTTTTGTAGCCTGCCATCCACTTTTGTGACAGCAGGTGCAGAGACGGGTCAAGTAGCTTGCAGAGCAATACTGGGTGGAGTGAAATCTGGTCCTGAGGTCCTTGATCTTCTTACCTACAAAGGCTTTTGGAAACACACAGTTTTCTCAGCCTTGCTTCTGTCTCTCTTTAGACTCCCTTGTGTAAATTGATCCTGAGAGTGTGAAGCCAGGGGAGATCTTCATAAAAGAGCTAGGTTTTTCAGGGGGGATTTCAGAGTGAAGAAGCAATTAAGCAGGTGGAACTTGCTTGAGGTACAGAAATGCCACTAGTAGGGATTAGTGGGCTTGCAGAGCCTCTGTCTCAGAGCAGCCACTGTTTCCTTACACTGGCCCTGAAATTCCTTGTGCACAAGTGTCTTGCCCTGTGTCCTTGTGAAGATGCTGAGCCAGGGGGATGGAACTAGCAATAGTTCCAAGTAGTCCAAAGAAAGCAGTAGGAGCCTTTAGGACTAATGATGACTAGCATTCTGATTTTTCTTCTTGTGGGCATGTGTTAAGAGTTCATTACCCACCCCGTGAAGGGAATTGTGGCTATATGACTTGCTCACAGTGAAGTATGAGCAGAAGTGATGCACTCCTGGGAAGAAAGCTTTAAGAGCTATTGCATGATTTTCTATTTTATTTCTGCCATGGTGCCTGGTGATATTAAAGATGGGGAGGCCCCATCAAATAGGCTGTCCCTGATGAGGAAAATGCAGCCGACCTGCCATGGACGTGAAGTGGGAGTAAGAAAGAAACCACTATTGTTTTAAGCCACCAAGTATTTTATTTTATTTTGTTTTAAAGTTTTTAAAATTTATTTTGAGAGAGAGAGAGAGAGAGAGAGAGAGAGCAAGTGAGTGAGCGAGGGAGAGGCAGAGAGAGAGGGAGAGAGAGAATCCCAGTCAGGCTCTGCACTGTCAATGCAGGGAGCTCAATGTGGGGCTCGAACTCACAAACCATGAGATTGTGATCTGAACCAAAATCAAGAATCAGTTGTGTAACTGACTGAGCCACCCAGGTATTTTAAAGAAAATCAATTGGTTTTATTTTTTAGCACAGTTTCAGACTTACAGAATTGAGAAGATAGTTCAGAGAATTCCATATACCTCCCTTCTCCCAGGTTCGTCTATTATTAACATCATGCAGTAGTGTGGTGTATTTATTATAATTAATGAACCAATATTGATATGTTATTTTTTTAATGTTTATTTACCTTTGAGAGCAAGAGAGACAGAGCACGAGCTGGGTAAGGGCAGAGAGAGAGGGAGACACAGAATCCGAAGCAGTCTCTAAGGCTCCGAGCTGTCAGCACAGGGCCCGATTCGGGGCTCAAATTCAAAAACTGTGGAATCATGACCTGAGCTGAAGTCAGACGCTTAACTGAGTGAGCTACCCAGGCACCCCAGATATATTATTGTCAACCAAAGTCCACAGTTTACATTAGATTTACCCTTTGCATCGTATCATTTTATGGGCTTGACAAATGGATGTCATATGTCCATCCATACAGAATAGTTTCACTGACCTAAAAATCCTGTGCTTCAACTATTAATTTCTCCCCTTTGTCCTGAACTCTTGGTGATCATTGGTATTTTTAATGTCTCTGTGGTTTTTCCTTGTCTAGAATGTCATGTCATTGGAATCCTTGCAGCGTTTAGCCTTTTTATAGTAGGTTCTTTTCACTTAGCAGTATGCATTTTAGTTTCCTCTGTGTCTTCTCACGGCGTTATAGCTGACTTATTTTTATCACTGAATAATATTCCATTATATGGAATGCAAGTTGCTTATCCATTCACCTGTTTTCTAAAAAAATATTTATTTAAGTAATCGCTACACCCAACGTAAGGCTCGAACTCATGACCCTGAGATCAAGAGCCGAATGCTCTTCCAACTGAGCCAGCCAGGCTCCCCTCCATTCACCTATTAAAGGACATCTTGATTGCTTTCAGTTTTTGGAAATTGTAAATAAGGCTGCTGTAATCATTCTTGTGCAGGTTTTATGTTGATGTCAGTTTTCGTTTCAATTGGGTAAATACATAGGAGTGCATTTGCTGGAGAGTATGGTAAAACTATATTTAGCTTTGTGTGAAGCTGCCAAGCTGTCTCCCAAAGTGGCTGTACCATTTTGCATTCCCACCAGCAATGAATGAGAGTTCTGGTTGCTCCACATCCTCTCCAACATTTGGTGTTGTCAAGTTTCTTTTAGACAGCCATTCTTACAGGTATGTAGTGGTATCTCGTTGTTTTTACTTGCATTTCCTAGTGACATATAATGTTCAACGTCTGTTTATATGCTTGTTTGTCATCTGTGTATCTTCTTTGGTGAGATGTCTGTTTAGAGCTTTCTTAAGTATTTTTTTAAATTAAGCTTGTTACTTTAATTCCGGTATAGTTAACATACAGTGTTATATTAGTTTAGGTATACAAGATAGTGATTCAGCAATTCCGTACATGACTCAATGCTCTTCGTGACAAGTGCACTCCTTAATCCTCATCACCTATTTCACCCATTCTCTCACCACCTCCCCTCTGGTAACCATCAGTTTGTTCTCTGTAGTTAGGAGTCTTTTCCTTGGTTTCTCTCTCTCTCTTTCCTTTGTTTGGTTTCTTAAATT
Source organism: Lynx canadensis (assembly GCF_007474595.2). Lineage (NCBI taxonomy): Eukaryota > Metazoa > Chordata > Mammalia > Carnivora > Felidae > Lynx > Lynx canadensis. Next base: position 147,366,863 of record NC_044304.2, read on the forward strand.
CCACATATGAGTGACATCATATGATATTTGCCTTTCTCTGACCGATCCTCCCCAACACTTGTTATTTCTGATGTTTTTGATTTTAGCCATTCTGACTGGTGTGAGGTGATATCTCATTGCAGTTGTTTTTAAAGTAAGGTTTATGCCCTATGTGGGGCTTGAACTCACGACCCCAAAATCAAGAGTTGCATACTCTACTGACTGAGCCAGCAGGCACCCCTTGTAGTTTAGATTTGCGTTTTCATGATGATGAGTAATGTTGAGCATATTTTCATGTGTCTGTTGACCATCTGGATGTCTTCTTTGGAGAAATGTCTGCTCAGGTTTTCTGCCCATTTAAAAAATTTTTTTTAATGTTTGTTTATTTTTGAGAGAGACAGAGAGGGAGAGAGAGCGCAAGTATGAGTGGGGGAGGGGCAGAGAGAGAGAGGGAGACACAGAATCTGAAGCAGGCTCCAAGCTTTGAGCTGTCAGCACAGAGTGTGATATGGGGCTTGAACTCATAAACCGTGAGATCATGATATGAGCTGAAGTTGTACACTTAACCGATTGAGCCACCCAGGTGCCCCTCTGCCCATTTTTTAAAAACCATTAAAAAAATTTTTTTTTAATGTTTATTTTTGAGAGAGAGAGAGAGAGAGAGAGAGAGAGAGAGTGTGAGGGAGAGTCAGAGAAAGAGAGGGAGGCACAGAATCTGAAGCAGGCTCCAGGCTCTGAGCTGTCAGCAGAGCCTGATGTGGGGCTTGAACTCACGGACCTCGAGATCATGACCTGAGCTGAAGTTGGATGCCTAACTGACTGAGCCACTCAGGCGCACCGTCCCCCCCTCCCCCACCCCCCACCCAGTTTTTAAATTAGACTATTTGTTTTTTTTGGTGTTGAGTTGTATAAGTTCTTTATATATTTTGGATACTAACCCTTTATCACATATGTCATCTGCAGATACCTTCTCCAGTTCAGTAGGCTGTCTTTTAGTTTTGTTGGTTGTTTCCTTTGCTGTCAATAAGCTTTTTATTTTTTATTTTTTATTTATTTTATTTATTTTTTTTTTCAACGTTTATTTATTTTTTTTGGGACAGAGAGAGACAGAGCATGAACGGGGGAGGGGCAGAGAGAGAGGGAGACACAGAATCGGAAACAGGCTCCAGGCTCCGAGCCATCAGCCCAGAGCCCGACGCGGGGCTCGAACTCACGGACCGCGAGATCGTGACCTGGCTGAAGTCGGACGCTTAACCGACTGCGCCACCCAGGCGCCCCAAGCTTTTTATTTTTATGTAGTCCCAGTAGCTTATTTTTATTTTTATTTCCCTTGCCTTAGGAGACATATCTAGAAAAATATTGTTACAGCCAGTGTTAGAGAAATTACTGCCTGTGCTCTCTTCTAGCATTTTTATGGTTTCAAGTCTTGCACTTAGGCCCTTAATCCATTTTGAGTTTATGTTGGTGCCTGGTGTAAGAAAGTGGTCCTGTTTCATTCTTTTGCACGTAGCTGTAGTTTTCCCAACAGTTTTTGTTGAAGAGACTTTTTCCCATTGTATATTCTTGCCTCTTTTGTCAAAGATTAATTGGCCATATAATCATGGGTTTGTTTCTGGACTTTCTATCCTGTTCTGTTGATCTATGTGTCTGTTTTTGTGCCAATACCATACTGTTTTGATTACTACAGCTTTGTAATACAACTTGAAATCTGGGTTTATGATACCTCCAGCTTTGTTTTTCTTTTTCAAGATTGTTTTGGCTCTTCAGGAGTCTTTTGTGGTTGCATATCCATTTTAGGATTATTTATTCTAGTTCTGTGAAAATTGCTGTTATTATTTTTAATAATTTTTTTAAATGTTTATTTATTTTTGGGAGATAGAAAGACAGAGTGGGGGAGGGGCAGAGAGAGAGGGAGACACAGAATCTGAAGCAGGTTTCAGGCTCTGAGCCTGTCAGCACAGAGTCCGACCTGGGGCTTGAACCCATGAAGCATGGGATCATGACCTGGGCTGAAGTCAGACGCTCAACCGACTGAGCCACCCAAGTGCCCCTCTTTCACCCATTTTTAAATCAGGTTGTTTATTACTGTTGAGTTTTAAGAGCTCTTTTTCTATTTGGGATACGAGAGCTCTATCAGATGGTGTTTTGCAAATGTATTCTCCCTGGCTGTGGTTTGTCTTTTTATTTCTTAACAGTATCTTTTCCAGACGTTCTTAATTTTGATAAAGTACAGTTTATCATTTTTTTCCTTTCATGAATTGCCCTTTTGGTGTTGTATGAGAAAACTCATTTCCAAATCCAAGGTAGATTTTTCTTCTGTGGTATTTTCTAGAAGTTTTATAGGTTTGCCCTTATGTTTATGTTTTATGATCCATTTTGAATTAATTTTTGTGAAAGGTGGAAAGTCTATATTTAGATTAAATTTTTGCATAAGGATGTTCAGTTGTTCCAGTACCATTTGTTGAAAAGACTGTTGTTTCTTCACTGGATTTCCTTTATTCTTTTGTCAAACACCAGTGGCTTATATTTGTGTGGGTCTGTTTCTGGACTCTGTTATATTCCATTGATCTATTTGTCTGTTTTTTTCTGTTGTATCAAGCTGTCTTCATTACTGTACCTTTAGAGTAACCTTGAAGTCAGGTCACGTCAGTCTTTAGACTTTGTTTTTCTTTAGTATTGTGTTGACTATTCTGTGTCTTTGGCCTTTTGGTATATACTTTAGAATCACTTTGTTGATAATCACCTTGTTGATATTCACAAAATAACTTAGCTGGGATTTTGATTAGGATTGTGTCAAATCTATGATCAAATTGATCATAGATAAAATTGACACCTTAACAATATTGAGTCTTTCTATCCAGGAACATAGACTATTTTACCATTTATTTGGATCTTTGTTTTACTTCAGCAGAATTATGTAGTTTTCCTCATATAGTTTCTGTACTTTCTTTGTTAGATTTATATCTAAGTATTTCAGTTTTTTTGGTGCTTATGTGGGTAATACTGTGTTTTTAACATCAAAGTCCAATTGTGCATTGCTGCTATATAGAAAAACAATCAACTTCTATATACTAACCTGGTATCCTGAAACCTTTCTATAGTTGTTGATTAGTTCCTGAGTAGAGGTTTTTGGGGTAGTCAATTCTTTGGGATTTTAGACATCATGGACAATCAGGTCACCTGCAAACTAAAATAGTTTTATTTCTTCCTCTCTTATCTATATAAATTTGATGTCTTTCGTTAGCTAGGACATTCAGTATGAAGTTGGTAAGAGGAGACATTGTTTCCTTGTTACTGATTATAGTGGGAAAGCATCTAGTTTCTCATTATAATATTAGCTGGAAGGGTTTGTAGGTTTTTTTTAAGTTAAGAAAGTTGTCCTCTATTCTTAGCTTGCTTGCGGTTTCTATTCTGAGTGGGTACTGGGGGGAGGTTTTTGCAAATGCTTTTTTCCCATCTATTGATATGATCATATAGTTTTTCTTCTTTTTTTATTTTTATTTTTTACATTTATTTATTTTGAGAGAGAGAGAGGACACAAGTGGAGGAGGGGCAGAAAGAGGGGGAGAGAGAGAATCCCAAGTAGGCTCTGCATTGTCAGCACAGAGCCTGACACGGGGCCTGATCCCATGAACTGCGAGATCATGATCTGAGCCGAAACCAAGAGTTTGGATGGTTAACCGACTGAGCCATCCAGGTGCCTCTAATTTTTCTTCTTTAGCTTGTTGATGTTATAATAGTTGATTATATTAATTGGTTTTTGAATGATGAAGCTTTGCATATCTGGAATAAATCTCATTTAACTATGGTGTATAATTATATTTATCTATCTTTTTATTTACTTATTTTTAAATGTTTATTTATTTTGTGGGGGGAGGGGCAGAGAGAGAAAGAGAATCCGAAGCAGACTCCAGGCTCTGAGCTATCAGCACAGAGCCCTATGTAGGGCTTGAACTCAGGCACTGAGATCATGACCTGAGCCGAAGTCGGGTGCTTAACCATTGAGCCACCCAGGTGCCCCATGGTGTATAATTTTTTAAATACATTGTTGGATTTGATTTTCTAATATTTTGTTCAATATTTTTGCATCTGTATTAATGAGGAATATTTATCTGCAGTTTTCCTTTCTTGGAATTAAGATTTTTTTTTTTATTTTTAAGTAATCTCTACACCCAATATGGGCACGAACTCATAACCCCAAGATCAAGAGTTGTATGCTCTACTGACTAAGCCAGCCAGGCACTCCTCTTGGAATGTTTTTGTTTGGTTTTGGTGTTAGGGCAAGGCTGACCTTGCAGAAAGAGTTAGGAAATATTCCCTTTGCTTTTATTTTCTGGAAGAAACGATAGAGAATTAGTATTTCTCTATGAAATATTTGGTAAAATTCACCAGTGAAACCATCTGGATTTAGTGCTTTCTTTTTCTTTTGAAGGTTATTAATTATTCATTCAATTTCTTTGGTTATATAGGACTATCCATATTATCTATTTCTCCTTGTATGAGCTTTCGTAGCTTATGTCTTTGAAGGAATTAACCCATTTTATGTAAGTTGTCAAATTTGTATGAAATAGAGTTGTTCATAATAATCCTTTATTATGGTTTTATATCCATGGGATCAGTAGAGGTAATCCCTATTTCATTTTTGATGTTAATATTGTGTCTTCTTTCTCTTTTTCTTGGTTAGCCTGACTAGAGGCTTATCAATATTACTGATCTTTGAAAGAACAAGCTTTTGGTTTTGTTGACTTTTCCCTATTGATTTCCTGTTTTCAATTTCATTGATTTCTGCTCTAGTTTGATTATTTCTCTTATTCTGCTTCTTTAGGTTTATGTTGTCTCTTTTCTTTTATTTCCTAAGGTGGAAGCTTGGTAATTGACTTTAGGTTGTTCTTGTTTTCTAATATATACACTCAGTGTTACAAATCTCCTTTTAAATCATGCTTTTGCTGCATCCCACAAATTTTGGTAAGTTAGTGTATTTTCATTCAGTTCCAAATATTTTTAAGTTTCTCTAGGAAAAATCCCTCCAACCTGATGCACAAGAAGTGTGATCCAGATAGAAACCATTGTTGTTTTGAGCCACTAAGGAGTTTTTTTTTTTTTTTTTTTCAACTGTAGAAAGACTAGCCTGTCCTGTAGGTAAATGGAGACAAAGGACCAGCAGTTATAGTTCTTAGTTTTAGGCAACAGAGGTCAAATACAGTTAATTTAAATTTTTTTTTTCAACGTTTATTTTTGGGACAGAGAGAGACAGAGCACGAACGGGGGAGGGGCAGAGAGAGAGGGAGACACAGAATCGGAAACAGGCTCCAGGCTCCGAGCCATCAGCCCAGAGCCCGACGCGGGGCTCGAACTCGCGGACCGCGAGATCGTGACCTGGCTGAAGTCGGACGCTCAACCGACTGCGCCACCCAGGCGCCCCAAATACAGTTAATTTAAACAGAAAGAGAATTTATTAAAAGGAGCATTGGGGAGTTCAAAATAACTTCAGGAGGGGGTCATCTGGATTGTAGGTTACACACCTGGGAACACTGTTCCAAAACACACACCGAAACTAAGGCAGCAAAGACACCATGTTGCTGCCATGGGCACTGACACTGTAGATTGCCCTGAAGTCACCACCAACGCTGGATGCTGTCTTGGTTAACTAGAAACAGCCGCCACACATGGGCAGAATGGATTCTCTCAGCTCCTGCCTCTTCTCCGTCCTTGCTTCCAGTATAAAGTCAGGGAGAGCTCCTATAGGGTAGTTCCACAGAGTGACAGCACCTGCTGTATTAAGTAAGAAAGGGATATAACTGGAAGACCACTAGACAAGCAGATGACTTGGGTCAGAGCATAGACTTCCAGTGAGGTGAGCCTGAGCAGGCCCCTTTAGCTTTGTGAACTTGTTGGGTGGTGTGAGGATGAAAGGAGCTTCCTGCTTTGGGAGTCATAAAACTCTCTATAGAGTGTGTTATTGTGTGTTTGTGTGGCCAGATATGGTAAGCATAGAGCCCAGCAACTAATCCAGCACTAGGCACAGACTGGTTACTCAATATGCAGGGCAAATAAAGGGTCTAGATTTGTATAGGTTAAAGACCTTGGCCTCTCAGTATACATCTGTCTCCTCCACTGGAATGTCTGCTTTGTTCAAGGACGTAACCCCAGCAACTAGAGCAGACCTAGAAGAGTGAGTCCTCGCTGAGTGTTGGTTGAATGAGTAAATGAGGAAGTGAATGAATGAACATCTCTGTTCTGTCATCTGAGACCAGAATTTTCCCAACTGAGACTTACACTTCTGTGTTTATCTGAAAAGCTTCTTCCTCACGTGGTTCCACCTTTCTTCAGCTTTAGCAAAGGGACGTCACAAAAGCATCCAGCTGTATAAACCACCAGCTTCTGTCATCGTTTCTCCAAGTCTTGTGATAAGGATCTGATGGCCGCTTGGAAGGAAGCTGGCGCCAGTCTCCACAATCCCATTTTTAGCCCACCACCCAATTATTTCTTTTCTTTTTCAACCATACTTTTTTTTCCTTTCTGGTCTCTGTTCTCATTTTCCCATTGCTCAATTGGGCCCCAGCAAAACTAGTCTAACTAGATCATTTGCTACCTCTTAATGACAGTAATCAGCCCATCAAAGAACTGTCACTTGACTTATCTCAGTGACATACATAAAAGTCATAAAGAATACAAGGTAATGACTGTTGGAGCTAAAAAGAATTTAAGAAACCATCTGAGCTTGCTCCTTTGGGGCAGCCTTGGCATTTTTTTGTTTCTTCTGCCTGTACGGCATCTCCCCTTGATCTTTCTGTGACTGGCTTCTTGTCGTTGGAGGCCTCATTATAAAAATCACCTCCTCACATGGGTCTTCCCTGAACACTCAATCTAAAGTGGTCTCCCAGTACTTCTCCATCATGAGACTGCATTTTAATTATCTGCTTATTACCCCTACTTCACATATGTATTTATTAATTTTTTGATCATGCAAGCAGATGAACAGTACCTGGTACAAAACAAAAGCTTGATAACATTTGTTGGATAGATGAATTTAGTTCAAATCCCTCTGGAAACTGAGAAGTAAAGTGACCTTAAAAAGGTCACAAAGCTTGGGGTGCCTAGGTGGCTCAATCAGTCAAGCATTCAACTCTTGATTTCAGCTCAGGTCGTAATCTCACAGTTTGTGGGATTGAGCCCCACGTTGGGCTGAGTGTGGAGCCTGCTTGAGATTTTCTCTCTCCCTCTGTCCCTCTCTCCTACCTGTGTGCTCTCTCTCTAAAAAAAAAAAAAAAAAAAAGATCACATAGCTCATTAATGGATGGGCAGGATCTAGAATCCATGGCCCTTATTCTTGTCCGGTACTTTTCCTACTGTACCTTCATGATGATAAAGGTAAAAAGAATGAACATTTCCTGAGTCCCCCCCCCCCCCCAACCCGCCATGTGTCAGTCTCTGTGTTAGTTGTTCTCTACATATCAGTCAGTCAGTCCATCCTTAATAACAACACTGCAAATTTGATAGAATTCATATTTTTATAAATAAGGGTACACAGTCTTTGGGATTCTAAGTAATTTGCCAGGTATCACACTGCGATATAGAGAGCTGGGATCTGAACCCAGCTTGGTCTGATTCTCACGTTTTTGAACCACCTCGGTTGCATGACTCCCTTCAGATAAAATTTGTGCTTTATTAGTATTTCTGTTTAGTAAACCTGAGCAGTGAAAAATAACAGGGAAATTTCGGGCACTGTGGCAGGGTGGCAACAGGCATGGGTGAGGAGGCTATGCAGCTTTCCCCTCGCCCTTCACATCTCACTGTGGAGATGCGATATCTGTCTGTTTTTCTCACACGTGAGGCCCATCCGCTCTAGAGTCCTGGGACGGAGCTGTCACACTGCAGAAGCAGCTCCCAAAGGTATGTAGTGCAAATGGAAACTGCCCGGCTCAATTCCACTTTGTCCTTGGGTGGACAAAGATGGGATGTATATAAATGGGGCCCAAATGGCTAGAAATAATAAACTGTCCCATCACTGATTTCTGTATTTCCAAATGTAAAACTCTTGGACCAAATGCTAACAGAGATCACAAGCCCCTGGTTTCTCCCCACTCTGCTTGCAGCCCGGACTCTGTGTTTATTCTGGCTCCACCCACTTCTTGTCCTCTTGAGCCTGTGCTGCACTTGTCTGGTTGACTCTTGACCTTGGACAAACTCAGTTATCCCATTTCTCTTGCTCTTCCTCCAGGTGGCAGAGTATTTCTGGAGAAATCACAAAGCTCTCCTGTCTGGCCTCTGTACAGTCTGTGTCCTCTTGCCCCAGCCAGGCCTGTGATGCAGCTCCATGATCCTTTCGCTCTGCTCTGGTTGCTTTGCTCTGCTCAGCCCTTTCCCATCCTCACTGATGTAGTAAAGCCATCCATGATGCATTTAAAACTGCCAGTCCGAATGCACATGCCTGGTTTGACCACATAGAGGGGGCTGTAGCTCTGGGGTAAGGTAGTCTCAGCACCTATAATGGCTTCTCAGGTAGTGACAGTCATGGAGGTACTGGCAGCCACCTGGGCTTTTACAGAAATGAAAAAATTGTCTTTGTGCTCAGATGCTTGCCCCTGCACCTCTGATCAAGGGTTTGAAGGTCACCGTATTACACAGTATGGTCTTCATGTTTCCTTTTTTCTTCCTTGCTATCTCACCTCCTTTCTTTCTTTCAACAAGAACCAAGCACCTACTGTGTGCCAAGCGCTGGTCCAGGCTCTGTAGAAGGAGGGCTGAAACCTTTGATATCCTGGAACTGCCATGTAAGCAGTAGTTGGCTTCCATGACATATCTTCCAAGGGTAAAGTGCCTCCCGGGCAACCTCCATCCCTATGCACTTCTATTGGTCTTTCCTCCATGTGTGGAGGAAATGTGTCTACATGCTTATTAAACTTAGTTCTATTCATGGGCTGAAGCAACCTCTTGGGGCTCAAGTCCAGCTCACTAGATTTCTCTTTCTGAGACAGGGAAGAACAAAGGCAAAGGCAATAAGGAGAAGATACACCTGTTCAAGACGGAGACCCTCAAAGCAGCTCTTGTAGCAAACCATACATTAAAAGTAATTTTGGTTGAGCCGAGATCTCCCTGAACTCAAAAGCACAGGTGTAGGGAGATGAGAGGGAAGAATTATCTTGGAGATACAGTAATAAGCCAATACAGCATGCATGACAACTTAGGGACCGAGGATTCATAAATATATTCATGTTTTCTCCCTAGTAAGATTGATTAAATGCCCAAGCACAAAGTTAGAGTAAAAGAGAGATTGAAAGAGCAAGAGTGAGAAAGGGGGAGTGAGCTCCAGAAGATCTGCTAAAACACATCAACTCCGGACAAAGAATACTTCATCAAACACATAAACAGCCACTGCCTGGTACATTAGAATCTGGAAGTATCATAAATTAACCTGCCAAGAAACTTTGCAAAAGGTCATATTTAACATTAATCAGGCTCTGGAAAGCAGTGTGTATTTTCATGGCTAGGAGAAAAAAAAAAGACCGCTCTCTTTGCATTGCATTTTCAAAATCACTTCCAAATTATTCAGCAGGAGAGGAAAAAACCATTTCTAGCTGATTTAGGGACAGAGAATCGATTCCGTTGTCACCTAGGCATCCCTCGAATGTGGTGTCGGGGCATATAAATGGGAGGGAACATTACCTGGACCTGACCAGCCTTTCTCTGGCTTTCAACGGCATGGTGGACTTATTTTGAAAAGTGACCTCCCAGAGGTGAAAGGTACTTGTGAGAGCCACACAATAACACAGCAGCTCCAGAGGAGGGACAGAAAGTTTTAGGTGGAACAAAATGAGCAATTACCCCAGTGGCAGCTCGTTTGAAGAATAAGCCTGCTTTCTTTTAGGCTATAGACCCTAAGTCTGGGCTAAGTTTTGAATCATTTTTAGTAAGACCATGTGAGATACTAGACTCACCATTGCTGGTAATTAGTTTCCCTGTCCACTGAATGGGTATGCTGACCCTCGTCTGCAGAATCGCTAGAGAATGTATTTACTCATCTAGCTAGGAAGGGTATAACATGAATCTAGGTCGTTAATTTTCCGTGTCTTCTCTCAGAAGGCCCGTTTCCTTGATCTGACTTAATGTGGATGCTTCTGTCTTGCTGGTTACGCCAGATTCTTATCTATTCCTTTCCTGTCAACTGCCTTTCCTAATTGGCAATTCTAATTTGCCCCAAGACAGAGCTACATTAATATATACATTTCTTCAACAAATATTTATGAGGCATTTGCTGTGTGTGTCAGGCTCTGTGCTAGGTGCTGAGGGTGTAGCTGTGAACACAACAGACCCAAATCCCTGCCCTCAAAACACATAAATAAATAAAGATGAGAAGTGAATAAATTGCATGGCAGTATGCCAAGCATAATGAATAAATGTAATAAAGAACTAAAGGGTATGGTAGGTTAGACGATGAGGAGTACTCCGGGAAGGCGGAAGAGGGTGACAGTGTTGGGGGTGCCATGGTTACAATTTTAAAGAGAGTAGTCCATGTAGGCCTCGCTGAGAAGGTGATATTTATTTATTTATTTAGATTTATTTAAAAACACTTTTTTAAATGTTTTTATTTATTTTTGAAGGAGAGAGAGATAGGGCATGAGCGGGGGAGGAGCAGAGAGAGAGGGGGAGACACAGAATCCGAAGCAGGTTCCAGGCTCTGAGCTGTCAGCCCAGAGCCCCACGTGGGGCTTGAACTCATGAACTGTGAGATCCTGACCTGAGCCAAAGTCAGATGTCCAACTGACTGAGCCACCCTGGCTCCCCGAGAAGGTGATATTTAAATAAAGCCTGGCAGGGAGTGAGGATGAAATGTTTGGATATCTGGGAAAGGAGCATTCCAGGTAAGAGGACAGCAAGTGCAAAGACCCTGAGGTTGAAATGTATGTGCATGTTTGAGGAGCAGCAAAGAGGCTGCTGTGGTAGGAGTAGAGTGAGTTGGGGGGAGCAGAATGGAGCGAATGACACAAAAGAGGTGCCTGGAGGGATTATGCGGGGCCTGGCAGGTCAGTGTGACGACTCTGGCTTTTACTGTGAAAGAAATGGGGCACTTGTGGAGGGTGTAGAGCAGAAGAGACAATCTGACTTAGAAACTGACTTTCAGAGGTGTCATCTCAGTATTGCTCAGATCTGCCCTAATCGGAGCAAGGAACAGGAATTCAACCTCTAAACCCTGAGGGCACCTAGGCAGGCCGTGGACAATGTGGGGCCCACCCAGAGCACCATCCTTTGCTCACTCTTTCTTTCTACAGAGTCCTGTAGAAGGCATGTCTAGGGGTGTTGAGACTCCCATTCTGGACCAGGGTGTGTCACTGGGGCAGCCATAGGCATAGAAGGGGAGCATCTGGATTCTCCCTTAAGAGCTCCTGGATGGGAAGTGGATGCAGGGGGTGACTTGACTTAATTTGTTATCATAGAGAGTGTGGCTACAAAGTCAAGACTGTTCATTTCCGTTTCAGTATCTGTCTCCTTTGTAACCCCAACCCTGGCTTTCTCGGGTGCTGTTCGACTTCCTTTGCAGCCAGGGTGGGCAATCATAAGCAAAAGTTACAGAATGGGGTTCCAGGAAGTCTTTGGGAAGGGGGCTGACTCTACTGGGAGGAGTGCCTCATTGCCTCTTTTCATTCCATTTCCTGCCAGTGACAGGAGCCCCAGCAGCCATCTTGTGACCTTGAGGATGTAAGCCAAGAGCTCAGGATGGCGGAAAAATAGGAGGCTGTGTTCATGGGGCCCCCTTGCCAGTGCTGTGCTTCTAACATTTGGTCTTACTTCTTTTTTTTTTTTTAATTTTTTTTAAATGTTTGTTTATTTTTGAGAGAGAGAGACAGAGACAGAGAGTGGAAGGGGGTGAGGGCAGAGAGAGAAGGAGACACAGAATCTGAAGGAGGCTCCAGGCTCTGAGCTGTCAGCACAGAGCCTGACGCTGGGCTTGAATTCACAGAGTGTGAGATAATGACCTGAGCCGAAGTTAGATGCTCAACTGACTGAGCCACCTAGGCGCCCCATTTGGTTTTACTTCTGTGAAAGACTGTACCTCCAGTTTCTTAAGCCACTGTGTCCAGCAGAGGAATGGAGGTCCTGATTGACACAGAAAGTGTCAGGGACTTGAAGTCCCTGACCATCTGATGATGAACACTGATGTGGAAATAGAAAGAACTGAATTCGAGTCTTACCTCTGAGATGCATTCTCTGAGTGATTTTGGCCAAATTACTTAGTAATAGTGATAATTGTTACCATTAATTATGCAGTTACTGTGCTTTATTTACTTCATTATCCCACGTGAGCATCACAAACCATCATATGAGGTGGGTTTTATTATAGGCATTTTAAAGATGAGAGAGATTCATAGAAATTACGTCAAAGACCATAGAGTACAAGCAAGTTGTAGAGCTGGGCTACAACCAAGTCCCCAAACCCTTGTTCTTAACTACTGTGTAATACTCTTACTTATTTTCTTTGGACCTCAGTTTTCTCATCTGTACAGTGGGTTGCAGGACTGGATGGCTTTTGAACTCGCTTTTCATCTCTGAAACTCTCCGGAATAGATCTAGTCCTTTTTTGTTCAGTCTTGCCTGTCTGGCTTGACCTCGATGCCACCGCTACCTCTCCCCAGTGCCCGTATTTCTAAGTGGTGCCTTTGTTAAAGATGCTGTGATCTGGGCTTTTGTCCGCTCCCTCCATCCTGGGAAGAGAACCTCATTAGACAGTCTGAGGAGGCAGCCCCGGCGTGGGAGTGCAGACGGTGTGCAGAGGAGGCCGCCTGCCTCAGATGGCTGGTGAACCTTCTGTCAGCCACTGAGCCGGCTCACTGGGGGAGGCAGTATCTCCGCAGAGCTAGACAATCTGTCTGTTCTGATGATCGAGGAGGGACTTGGTGAGAGCAGCGGCTGAGGGCCCTCCCAGGTGATAAAATTTCCTGGGAGCCCTCAGGAGAGGGGGGCTGCTGGCTACACGTGAAGAACAAGCCCTGTGCTGTGTAAATACATTTACAGGACGGAGCCGTTCCTTGCCCCCCTGGGACCCATTGCCCGAACTGTGTGGAAGGAACTGTCTTCCTCGGAACAATTGACAGGGCCAGTGGGGAAAGCTAAGCAGATCTTGATTTCTTTCTTTGTGTTGGCACATTTACCTAATGAGCAAAAAGAACAGGCCTGGAGAGGCACCGAAACTGAGGACAACAGGTGGCCTCAGAGCAAAAAACTTGCGCTCATCTTGCAGTGTGAAGAATTCTGCCCTCTTTCTTCATTTTCCACTTCTCATTGGTCCAGGTCCTGTAGGACCTTCACTTTCCTTCATGGGGCAGACAGGAAGGTCGCTTCGGGTCATGCCTGCATGGGTGGTGTTTCGCTGCTGCAGTTAAGAAGACCCCCCCCCCCCACCGGCTTACCTGGGAGGACTACAGGGGGTGCGAGTGGGTGAGGTGGGTGGGCGAGAGGTGGTGATGCTAATGATAAAGGTGTGGTGGCAACTCTGTTAGCTCGGACCAGCCCCTTGCATTTAGACGGTGGGATTCCGGAATTCTTTCTGTGTGCAGCCCAGGGGCCAAGAAGCTCTCAGCAAGTCACAAAGGGAGAAGGTGGCCCCTTCGCAATGGGTGTTGAGGGCACTCAGCCAGGCCATATACGGAAATATTTCAGATTCAGTCAGTGTGTCTGGGATGTGTGAAAACATCTCCCCAGTTCTGCCTGAGACCAGGCCCTGGTGCTCCCAGTGGGCCTGAGCGTGAGGGTCTCAACTTTGTCCCCGCCTCCTCCAGGGCCGAGAATGGTGCTTTGTTCTCCTTACATTGACTGGTGATTGGGCTTGAGTCCCTTCTCAGAGGTGGGCCTGTGATTCCCAGTTCTCTGGCATCTCTCTTTCCAGGGTGGGCTCTCGGTAAGGGCTTGCTGATGTGGGAGAATGTAGCTCTCAGCAAATCTATGCAAACAGTTGGGAAGAGACCACTGTTTGGCAGGGTGGGGGGTTGGGGGGTGGCTGTGGTTTGCTTGTTGAGCTTCTTTTTCTGAGATGAGCAGCCCTGTCATCCTTCTGTTTGGTATCCTGGGGAGGAAGAATTCCTGGTGCTGAGGCATGTTAGACTGCAGATTCCTGCCCTTCAAGAGAAGTAGCAGACGCGCCAGCTTTTGACTCATTCCGGGAGGGATTGGAGCAGTCCTTGGAGATGAGTGTGGAGACGTGCTCTCCCTACCAGTCTCCCCAGGGATGAGGTGCCTGACCCACTGGGCTGTTTCCACCTTGAATTTCCACAACCGATCAGTTTGGTCTCGAGGGGAAGGCAGCCCGACAGGTGGAAGGCTCTGAGCTGCGCCCCTTGGGATAGCTATTGCTACAATTTTGGCATCTTCATTTACAGCTTTGCAAGCGTTCGGCCTTCTGATCACCCGGCTTCTTTTTCTTCTCTCGGCCCTGAGGACAGCTGATGGGCAAAGCTGCCGGGCCATCATCCCCTGTGGGGATTCTTTTCTATTAGTTGGTGCTGGAGGCACTCGGAAAAGGATGAGTTTTGCTCCAAACTGCAGGCCCAGCTTAGGTTTCTTCTAGCTCACAGGTTCAAATAGTGGAGGGATTATAACTGGGGACTTTGTAAGTGTCTGTGGAGGATGCCTGGAGGAATGTAGAGGCTGCCCATGGAGGAAGTCAGCATGAGCCCAGGGTGGAGGGAGCACGTTTCTAACACTGATGACAAATGAGGCGGCACGTTCTTCTTCCCATCTACCTCGCCCAGCCAGAGGAGTGTCTTGCAACTCTTCCCTATAGAAACAGTCTGGATCTGAGGTCCTGCCCATTGGGTACTCCAGAACTGAAACTCAGAGATTAAACATGGCATTAAATTCCTACCCCAATTTTCCATTAAATAACAGAGGAAGGAGGAATCTCAATAATCATCTCTTTTTAACATCCTTATTTTACAGAGAAGGTAACTGGGTCCCAGTGAAAATAATAATAATAATAATAATAATAATAATAATAGTAATAATAATGGCAGCAAATGACTTTACATTACTTACTACGTGCCCATTACTATTCTTTTTTTTTTTTTTTAATATTTATTTATTTTGGGAGGGGCAGAGAAAGAGGGAGAGAGAGAATCCCAAGCAGGCTGACATCGGCACAGAGCCCATTGGGGGGGCTTGATCTCACGAACCGTGAGATCGTGACCTAAGATGAAACCAAGAGCTGAATGCTCAACTGACTGAGCCACCCAGGCGCCCCTGTGTCCATTACTGTTCTAAACGCTTCTTTTTTTTTTTTTTTTTATCCTTAAAGAACACTTTGAGGTAGATATTGCCACCTTCATGTTACAGAGGAGGTGACAAAGGCTGAGTAACTTGCCCAAGGACATACAGCTGGCATGTGGTAGAACTGGAATTCAAAGGCAGGCAGTTCTGACTCCGGGGTCCAGCCTCTCACCATTATGCTAAACCACCATGGTAGTTGGTCAGTTGAGGACCCACCATGCGAGCTTTCCAAGCCTCCTTCCACACACTGTTTTTCCACATCTGTGCTATCCAGTGTGGTAGCTTCTAGCCACGTGTGGCTATCGAGCACTTGAAATGTGGCTTGTCTAAATGGGTATGTGCTGTAAGTGTAAAATACTCTCTGGGTTTCAAAGACCTAGTACAGAAAAGAGAATGTAAGATACTCATTAATATTTTTTTATATTGACTATATGTTGAAATGATAATCTGCTGCATGTATTGGTTTAAATAAAGTACACTGTTATAATTAATTTCACATGTTTCTTTTTACTTATTTTATGAACTACTGGACATTTTAAGATTACCCATATGGCTTGCATCTGTGGTTCACATTACATATATTTTTTCCAGTTTTATTGAGAAATAATTGACACACATCACTGTATAAATTTAAGGTATATGGTAGCATAATGGTTTGATTTGCGTATATTATGACATGATTACCACGACAAGTTTAGTTAACATGCATTATCTCACAGAGATACAATAAAAAGAAAAAAAATTCTCCCTGTGATGAGAACTTCTAGGATCTACTCTCTTAACAACTTTCTCGTATATCATAAAGCAGTGTTAGCTGTAATCCTGTTGTACATCACATCCCTAGTACTTATTTATCTGATAACTGGAAGTTTGGACCTTTTGACCAGCTTCCTTCAGTTTCCCCACCCCTCACTTTAGTTAACCACAGATATGATCACTTTTTCTAACAGTTTGGTGTTTTAAGAAAAACTTCTTTAGATTCCACATATAAGTGAGATCATCCAGTGTTTGTCATTTTCTGTCTGACTTACCTCTCTTAGCGTAATGCTTTCCAGGTTCATCCGTGTTGTTGCAAATGGTAGGATTTCTTTAAATGGCTGAATAATATTCCCTTGGATGTCTATCACAACTTCTTAATCCGTTTATCCATTGGTGGACACTTAGATTGTTTTCATGTCTTGGCTATCGTGAGTCATGCTGCAATGAACGTGGGGGTGCAGATATCTTTTCGAGTTAGTGTTTCCATTTCCTTTGGACATACTTCCAGAAGTGGATTTGCTAGATCATATGGTAGTTCTATTTTTAATTTTTTCAGGCCCCTCATACTGTTTTTCTTTTTTTTTTTTTTAAATTTTTAAAAATTTTTTAAACGTTTATTTTTGAGACAGAGAGAGACAGAGCATGAATGGGGGAGGGGCAGAGAGAGAGAGGGAGACACAGAATCCGAAACAGGCTCCAGGCTCTGAGTTGTTAGCACAGAGCCAATGCGGGGCTCGAACCTACGGACTGCGAGATCATGACCTGAGCCAAAGTCGGACACCCAACCGACTGAGCCACCCAGGCGCCCCTCCATACTGTTTTTCATAGTGGCGGCACCAGTTTGCGTTCCCACCATCAGTGCACAAGGTTTCTCTTTTCTCCACATCCAACACCGGCAATTTTTTTTATGTGACTTGTGTTTGTGGACAGCACTGCTCTGTACTGTCAGGTGCCAGCTGGAAAGCAAAGCCTGAGAGTGCCAGTGCTGTTGAGACTGCATCCCAGGTCCAGGCCCAGTGCCTGCAGTGCCTCGTGAAGAGGGCCTCTCGCCCACACATGGGCCTGCCTGCGTCTGTGACTCACATCTCTGCTCTGATCATAAGCCAGAAGCTTCCCCTGCCACCACTGGGATGACATCATCAGGAGAAGGGCACACCATCAGACTCTTTAGAGGAGGTTAGTGAAGCTTAATGTGAAGGGTATGAGCCCCACAGATCCATGTCTGAATCCTGGCTTTATTACCTATTAGCTCTGCTGTTTGGACTCTGAGCATCACTTTCTTTGTGTGGAGAGTGGGAATAATAATAGCTATACCTCTGGGTGTGGGCATAGATGAGATGTTGCATATAAAGCACTTAAAACAGTAAGGTTCCACTGAAGACACTGGTCCTTTCCCTTCCAATGCTGATTTTCAGAGAATGGCTTTCTCTACCAGTGGATATATCACATTCTAAATCTAGATTAGAGAAAACATGAGGGAAAATAGTCCCTGCTGCGTTTCCACTTGCTGATTTCCTTGGTAGCTTGGGGCAAGGTCTGTACCTCAGTTTTTCTCTCTATGAAGAATGTGAGGCCCCCAGAAGACAGACCCAACCCATGCTGCTGGTGATGGTTGGAACTCCCATGCCAGCTAGTGGTGTTCAGTGTCGGTGGGACAAGACTGCACTGGGGCAGCTTCCGGGTTATCATCTTCTGTCTTCCCTTTGCTTCCTGTTCATGGAACTCAGCTGGTTCTGCCACCAGCTCAGGCCTGGGTCAGACAAGTGTGTGAATCTAGGGCAGGAGAAGGCTCAAACTATCCTGGGGCTCAGAGTGGCCCGAGACAGGGCCAGGTCCAGTGGATTTGTCCAGGGAGACGGGGGGATATAGCACTCACCCTGGGCTGTCATTTGGAATGTGTGTGTGTGTGTGTGCGCGCGCACACGTGTGTGTGTGTAGCCCCAGGTTGGTTCTAGTATTTTTAAAGGTCTCTAGGCTATGACTCTAGCACCCCCATTGTGTGGGAGAGTGAAGTCACTTCAGGAAAACACAGTAGGAATGTACAACTTTTCAAATCAGCAAAAATGCATTCAAATCCTGAGCCTAAAATTTATTACTTACATGACCATGGATAAGTCATACAATCTCTTGTTACAAGGAAATAATACCTCACGTAATAGTTGTAAGGTAAATGACAAAGTGTATTGAAGTGCACATTGAAAATGCACATTTTGGAGTCACTAAATGTCAGTGATTAACATGGAGTCCTGTCATTTGGTTCTGGTGCAGTAATGGCAGGAAGGTTTTCTCCTCCGTGTTGTCAAGAACCCTGTATCTTTTCATAAGAACATGGGTAGAGCAGCCCACTGAAGGCAAAGTGAAATGCCAGACACTTGCTAACCTTGTCCTTTCTGTAGCTCACACCCTGCCCTAGACACTGGCTGTCTGATGGCCTGAATCACAAACGCAAGGCTGAGGAACAGAATCATTTCCTTTTCAGAAGTCTGTAGGTAAAAATCAGCAAGTATAAGGACAGTTTGGGACTAATTTCAGTCCCTGCGTGGTTTTGAGCAAATAAATGACTCACCATATCCCCTTGGCCAATCCGTGTATCCTCTTGGGGTATCTGCTTCCTCTTTCATAAAATAGGATGTGTAATCCTTGCCTCTCCTTCATTTTACAAGCATGTAACAAGGATGGATCCAGTAATGGCTGCAGAATCCTTTGAGGTCCTTGGAGAAATAGTTGCTATATAAATGCAAAGTATGATGTCCGTTTCTATTACCTTGTGTTTTGCAAATAAATATGTAAGCCTATATCACATCCATGTCAATGCGGGTCTGGCTAGCTAGCTATTTGCCATGTACATTTTTTCAGTGAAATAATCATCCCCATACGTTATTTCTTGAAAGCATAACTCTAAATCCATAAAGTGTGAGATTGTTATTATTTTTCCTTTTTGGAAGCCCACTGTTCTGCCTCATTTCAGCTTCTGGTGTTTCTGACAGATCAGCCATTGATGATGTGTACATGGTGTGTGTTTCTCAAGATCTTCAAGGACCTGAATCAAGACCAGTGAGGGTTTCATGCTCATTGTCCTTCCCCTTCCCTTACCCGACCTTCTTAGTCGAGCCCTGTCATTCATTTGAAAAATGGCTTGCTTGTCCCATCCTTAGAAGTTTTACCAGGTTGCTCCCTGATTCAGGAGTTAAGATAATAGATTGTGGAACTTACTTTGATTCATATAACACTTTAGAGGCCATCAGATGTCATCACTGAACTCAGCAAAAGTGACTCTGTGAGGTCCTGGTAATCAAGCCTAAAGATGTGTGAGGTAGTAATTTCCTAGACATGTTTCTGAAGCGTCCGTCACAGCTCACACTGAGGTGAATCACAACTCATCAGGACTGAATTTTTTTCTTCTTTAATAAAAATACACAGAAATTTGGCCCATGGGAGAAAAGTAAGTATTGATCCTGTTTGAACGGGAAACATTTCTTTGTTCGAGAAGTCTCCTGGGTCTTGTACGCAGATGTAGACAGTTGGGATCTTCTGGGCTTGTGTCTCCTGGGGTCACCCATATCTACTGCATATTGACCCTTCTCTAAAAAGCTTTATGAGACTTGATTCATGTTCACAGAATCCCCAGGAGCTGAAGAATTGGATGGACCTTCTGAATCTTCTACTTTTACAGAAAGCACAAAAGAAATTCTAGTTCAGTGTTCCCTTGAAAGGCTTGGACCCCAAGGGTCCTGTTGCCCAACCCACTGTCTGATCAGTTCAACTAAATGTTGGCATACTTTGGGTAAACCTCTGACCATTCAAAATTCCAAGTCTCCTTTATTGAAGTCTTTTCCTCCTCTCCCTTCCCTTTTTAATATAAATATAAACATATTTACATATTTTATATATAATAAACGTTTATATATGTTTATATATATTTAATGTATATACTTATATTTATATATATTTTATATTTATATCATATATATTTTTAATACATATATGTTTATATATTTAATACACACACACACACACACACATATATATGTTTTTTTTTAATGAAGTAAACTCTATGCCCAACATGGGGCTTGAACTCATGACCACAAGATCAAGAGTCGCACACTCCACCGACTGAGACAGCCAAGCACCCCACTCCCTTCCCTTTTTAGATGTAGGTCTTCTCCCAGATTTTCTTCCTTCTTCAAACCAATCTCTTTGAGTGAGATTGTCTGCTCCCATGTCTTTTGCTACCATGTTTATTTTTCTAATTTATTTTTCTTTTTTTAGCTCCAGATCCATACTTCTAACTGCCTATTGTATATCTTCCTCTGTCCTAAAGGCACCCTAGACTCTGAATGTCTAAAATAAGACGCACTATCTTTCCGTTTATATCAGCTCCACCTCCTACATTCATTGCCTTGGTTTGTGGCAATTAGTAAAAAACTAAGCCAGAATCATCGGGGTCATCTTATATTCCTCTGCTCCATCCAGTTTGGAAGTTATGTTGATTTCTTTCAAGTCCTCTTTTCCATCCACTCCATTGCTCTTGGAAGACTTGAAGCTCTTGGAACTTCTTACTTGGATTCTATGATCGCGTTATATCCACCACACCTTTTCAAGTCTCAGTGCCACCTCGTCTCCTCAATGCACTCTTTACGTTTTTTAAAGTTTATTTAAACTTTTTAAAAGTTTATTTATAGACAGAGAGAGAGAGGAGGAGGAGGGACAGAGAGAGAGAGGGGGTACAGAGGATCTGAAGTGGGCTCTATACTGACAGCAGAGAGCCTGATGCACGGTTTGAATTCACGAACTGTGAGATCATGACCTGAGCCAAAGCTGATGCTCAACCAACTGAGCACTCCGTCTCTTCAAGATCTTTTCAAGAGCAACCCGATCATCTGATCATGGACTTCAGTTCCACAGTATTTTTAAGGATAGGGTTCCTTCAGCGTTCTGTGTCCTTTGTTTCCTAGCTCTCCAACTTGACCATGAAATCCCTGAGGACAGAAGTTCTTTGTTATGCTGTTTGTAAAACTCAGATTTCAATTTTAGTACTGAGTGAGCACTAAACAGATGCTCAGCATTCAAAGGGTTCAGCACAAATTACCATGACAGAAAACAAAACAAAAAACCACACACACACACACACACCACACACCCCTCTGGGTGCTGTCCATGGTCCTCACCTTGGCCTTTATATCAGAAGCAGAATTTGATCCACATGTGTACCATTTAGCTCTGTATAGTAAAATACCTATATTATCTAACTCGTGGCTCCCCTCCCCCACCTCCCTAAATCCCCTGAGGTCTTCTTGAAAAAGAAGCCATGTGTTTTGTGCATCAAAGGACAGAGTCAACAGAGTGAAAAGGCAACCTGTGAAATGGGGAAAAAAATGTTTGTGAATCATATATCTGATAGGGGGTTAACGTCCAGAATATATAAAGAACTCCTACAACTCAACAATAGCAACAGGAACAAAAACAATAACAGCAATGAAAACAACTTGATTAAAGAATGGGCAAAAAGACTGGAATAGACATTTCTCCAAAGAATTTATACAAATAGCTAATAAGCACACAAAAAGATGCTCAACATCACTAATCATTAGGAAATGCAACTCAAAACCACAGTTAGATATGACCTCCCACACATTTGGATAGCTACTATATAAATAAAGAAACACAACAGCCAACGATACATTTTGGTGAGGATGTTGAGAAATTGGAACCTTGGGCTTCGTTGGCGGGAATGTAACACACTGCAGTCACTGTATAAAACATTATGGAAGTTGTTCAAAAATGTCCAGAGGTGGGATTACTGGATCATATAACAATCCTATTTTTAATTTTTGCACCCCTATTCATAGCAGCATTATTCACAGTAGCCAAAAGGCTGGAGCAACTTAAGTGTCCATCAGTGGGCGGATGGATAAACGAAATAGGGTATAGACAGACAATGGAAGGAAGGGAAGGAAGTTATGCCATAAGAAGGAAGGAAATCCTGGCACATGCTATTACCTGGATCAACTTTGAAGGTATTCTGGTAAGTGAAATAAGCCAGTCATGAAAGATAAATACTATATGATCCATTTGCAGGAAGTAGACAGAATAGTCAACAGAAAATAGACAAAGAATATGAACAAAAAGTAGAATGATGTTTGCCAGCGACCAAGGAGGGAGAATGGGAAATTATTGTTTAGTGGGTGCAGAGTTTCAGTTTTATAAGGTGAAGAGCTACTGGGGCTGGAGAGCAGTGCTGGTTGCACAATGATGTGAATGTATCTAATAGTGTTGACCTGTTTGCTTAAAAATGAGTAAGAGGGTAAATTTTATGTTGTGTGTATTTTACCACAATTAAAAAAAATGTGTTCTGGTGAAACAGTAATGGGCCAGAATTGAGGAGCCTTGTTTTTATTTTTTATTTTTATTTTTATTTTTATTTTTATTTTTATTTTTGTTTTTTTCAATATATGAAATTTATTGTCAAATTGGTTTCCATACAACACCCAGTGCTCATCCCCAAAGGTGCCCTCCTCAATACCCATCACCCACCCTCCCCTCCCTCCCACCCCCCAACAACCCTCAGTTTGTTCTCAGTTTTTAAGAGTCTCTTATGCTTTGGCTCTCTCCCACTCTAACCTCTTTTTTTTTTTTCCTTCCCTTCCCCCATGGGTTTCTGTTAAGTTTCTCAGGATCCACATAAGAGTGAAACCATATGGTATCTGTCTTTCTCTGTATGGCTTATTTCACTTAGCATCGCACTCTCTAGTTCCATCCATGTTGCTACAAAAGGCCATATTTCATTCTTTCTCATTGCCACGTAGTACTCCATTGTGTATATAAACCACAATTTCTTTATCCATTCATCAGTTGATGGACATTTAGGCTCTTTCCATAATTTGGCTATTGTTGAGAGTGCTGCTATGAACATTGGGGTACAAGTGCCCCTATGCATCAGTACTCCTGTATCCCTTGGGTAAATTCCTAGCAGTGCTATTGCTGGGTCATAGGGTAGGTCTATTTTTAATTTTCTGAGGAACCTCCACACTGTTTTCCAGAGTGGCTGCACCAATTTGCATTCCCACCAACAGTGCAAGAGGGTTCCCGTTTCTCCACATCCTCTCCAGCATCTATAGTCTTGTTTTTAAAGAGGCTTTGTTTTCAGCCAGCTCTGCACCTAGGATTCTCATCTGCAAGATGAAGGAATTGGGCTAGGTGATCTCCCAGGCCCATGTGCCCCCTAACATTCTGGGATTTGGAATGTGGATCACTGGCCTCAGGGAGAGCCAGGTGGAGGGCTGTGGGAACTTGCTGGGAAAATGGCCCTGCGCACATGCTACATGTGGATGGATTATCCTCACATACAAAAGAGAGCTTTTGTATTTCCTTGTCTAGGCCAACTCCACTCCATACTCTGCCCTGTAAGCTGAGCCTCAGAGTCAGGACATCGTGCCCCAGACACGAGGGTTGATTAAGAGGACAGCTCTAGCATTCACTTCCCTCCTGTTTGCCACTCTGCCTTTTATTCCCAGATCACATCTTCCTAGGTCATCGATAATCTGACTTTCTCTAGTTTCTGATTCTAGAATTTATGTGGGAATGCAAAGAACTCATAAGAGCCAAAACAACTTTGAAAAAAAAAAAAAGTCGAAGGAATCACAGTGTCTGAGTGTGGGATTTAGTAAACAGCTTTATTGGTGACAGTGTAGACAAACATACGATAGAATAGAGCCCAGAGAGAATCTATCACATTCGTGACCAATTTTTTTCCATCAGGTATGGTCCCTGACTTTGTGTTCTCTCCTGCCTGGTGAAACCATGAAAATTGAAGCTCAGGTTCACTTGGTTAGGCACATGTAGGCAAGCAGAAGCCAGTTTCAGGACTCCACCTACCTCTTTGACTTCTACTTTGACCTACAATTTGAAGGTTCCTTTCTAGCCCTGTAAGCTAAGTGGTACACTTAAAAAGATATTTTAAAATATTTTTTCAAGCATTTTTAGTTGTTTTCAAGTGGGACAGTTGGCCAGGATACCTAAATTGCCATACTGTCAGAAGTGGAAGTTACATAGTCTTTAAAGATAAATATTAAAACTGTATGTACAATTCTGAGGCTTGTCTTTTCATTCATAGTAAGCTTTAAAATGTAGCCACCTTGGGGCGCCTGGATGGCTCAGTCAGTTAAGCGTCTGACTTTGGCTCAGGTCATGATCTCGCAGTTCATGAATTCAAGCCTCACGTCGGGCTCTGTGCTGACAGCTTGGAGCCTGGAGCCCACTTTGGATTCTGTGTCTCCCTCTCTCTCTGCCCCTCCCCCACTCTCTTTGTCTCTTTCATTCTCTCTCTCTCTCTCTCTCTCTCTCTCTCTCTGTCTCAAAAAAAAAAAAACATTAAGGGGCGCCTGGGGGGCTCAGTCAGTTAAGCATTCGACTCTTTGTTTCAGCTCAGGTCATGATCTCATGGTTTGTGAGTTTGAGCCCTACATTGGGCTCTGTGCTGACAGTGCAGAGCCTGCTTGAGATTCTCTCTCTCTCTCCCTCTCTCTCTCTCTTCCCCTCCCCTTCTCACTCTCTCTGTCTCTCTCTCAAAAGTAAATAAATAAACGTAAAAAAACGTTAGCAGAATATAACCACTTTGATGCCTATGGTTGTAATTTATTCCTTTAACTGCTGTTAGCACTCTGTCGAACGTTATGTCATATCTGGTCATTTACCAATGGGTAATTAGGTTGTTTCCAAATTCCAAACTTTTTTTTATCTTAAGTAATGTTGTAATAAACACCCATGGGTATGTCTTTTTGTCATATATGTTTCTTTAGAGTAAATATCAAGGAGAACGTCGTTAGGTCATAGATCATGTACATTTAAAAATTCGAATAAACATTGCCACGTTGCTCTTTGAAGTGGTTGTGCCAATTTATGTTCTTAGAGTCTTCATTTTTTGATTCCACTAAGATTTGAGATTTTGATAAACCTAGTATGACTCCATGGAGCAAATTTTCTTTCTTCAGTCTGCCACCGTGTAGCTTATGGATTGGCTGTTACTGGGCCAGGTGCCCGTCCCTGTTTCAGTCATGGGTGAGGGGTGGAGTGGGGGGTCAGGTGGTATGAAACTCACTTAGTGGATGCCACAGGCAGATCTGAGCCAGGTTTCCCTTAAAAGGAGCTTGACAGGGGCACCCAGGTGGCTCAGTTGGTTTAGCGTCCAACTTTGGCTCAGGTCATGATCTCACGGTTCGTGGGTTTGAGCCCTGTGTTGGCCTCTGTGCTGACAGCTCAGAGCCCGGAGCCTGCTTCAGATTCTGTGTCTCCCTCTCTTTCTTCCCCTTCCCTGCTCATGGTCTGTCTCTTTCTCAAGAGTAAATAAACATTAAAAAAAAAAGTAGCTTGACAAGTCTGCTATAATTCCAAAGCACTTTTACATCTAATGTTTCACTGTGTTCCCTGGGGTTACCTGCTACGTCTGGCTTCATATGTTTACTGGGAAGTTCAAATGAGATATTAATAAGACAATATTTTCAGTTAAAATACATAATGGTATCATCATTATTATTTATAAAATATTTTTGAAACAACTCTGCTAGGTATGTGGGGAGATATTTTATTAGCATGTCACAGATAAGAGGTGCTAATGGTTTCCAGAGCATCTCCTTTATGCCAGGCACTGACCTCAGTGCTTTGCATGTATTGACATGTTTATTTCTCCTGATGGTCCTCTGAGGTAACATTATTTTATCTCCGTTTCACACCTGAGGCAACCGGGCCCCAGAGAGGTTAATAGACTTTCCTGGGATCACACAGCTTGCAGATGGCAAAGGTGGAGTTCGTGCCCAGGCCGTGTGATTGCTGATGCTATGCCTCAACCCCAACTCCATTCTGACTTTGAACAGAGACTGGGAAAGAGCCAGTGGCTTGTTCCGTTTTGCCGTCACCAATGTGAGAACATGACCTATGCTGCCCCCGGGCTTGTGCTCTGCCCTCTCTCTGAGCTGCCTGCTACAGCCCTCCCCTGGACTGCCCTTGTGTGCCATCGGAGCTGGAACCCTGCACACTCTGCCCTTTCCCTGCTGCCTTCGTCTGGGGCCTGTGGTCAGGTGACCCCTCTTCTTGATTCTTTCATCTCTCCCTGAGTCAAACAGCACTTTTCTTCTCGAGCTGGATCTCAGGCTTATCCTTGTCCTTTTATTTACCAAGTACCTAGTTCAAGTGATGGAAATAACAGATGCTTATCAAAGCCTTTGCATCAGCTAATCCTTGGGAAGATGGGAGGGGAGGGAGTTTGCCAAGGGTCACAAGCAAGGCTGGTCTTGGTGGTGGGACAACAGAAGAGCGGTCATTTAGGGGGAGTTGGGGAGTGGGCTGCAGGCATCCACGACGTGTCTTTGCCGAGGGAACGAGGGGGCTGCAGGTCTTCCTGTGTGCTGGCTGTGTTCAGTCTCTTCCTATCAGTTCATCCTTTTCTGAGTCTTCTGGACTCACTCAGTTCTTTGGGAATGGAAGGTTTAAAAAACAATTTCTGAGCCAGTCTGCCATCCCTTACACGCATATGTCTATTTGGTAATAAAAGAAAGGAACGGGGGTGCCCACCGTTGCCCAGAGCGTAAACAACATCTAAACCTCAGAGGCCAACGTGTTGCTTGAGTTTTTGGTTCGTGGGCGACACTGGGTAATGACTTCTCTGAAAGGAAAACAGTTTTACCTTTACTCCCTTCAGTATTTAGTCAATGATTTTTAATTGAGCACCTACTGTGTTCCAGGCCCTAATACTCCGTGGGAGGGTCATGATGAGTCACCAAGAGGGCAGTGCTGCTCAGACTTCAACAGACTCACTAACGGCTCTGGCTCAAATGCAGATGTAGCTCAGTAGGCTTGGGGTGGGGTCTGAGATTCTGGGGTCTCACTGGCCCCAGGGTTGCAGGTCGTTCTGTGGGAAAACGCAGGTTGCAGTAGTGTTGTCTCTGGATTCTGGCTTGCTCTTTGGGCCTACGTGTTCTTAAGCAACCCAGGACCCCAGGGCCAAACTGGGGCCCTGCCTGGCTCTTGGTCATTCCCCACCTCTGAGGCTGGGGACTGGCCCCTCACTGACAGAATTCCCTGATGGTGCCCGTCTGGTAGCCTGTGTGGATCTCAGAGTGGCTCTGTTTCTGAGTACCCTCACTGCCGGGTCCCTGCTGTGCCCGTCCAGTGTCCACCTGCTGCTTCCTGGGCCTCCCTGGTCCAGGTCGAGGCTTCCTCAGGATATCTGTACTGTGGAAGGACGTTGCCCAAGCAGTAGGGATCCCTGGCTAACCAGGAGTGATATCTGAAGATCTCACGGGAGTCCCAGATAAGCAAGGCCTCCCTCAGTTTTGCAAGACTTCTTGCGTTATCTTCTGCTACTCGCCCACTGGGTGAGCTGCACTGGACCTGCCTTCTTCCATGTTAAGCCTGTGTTAGTTAAGTAGGGCTGCCATAACAAAATACTAAACACTGGGTCTCACGCTTCTGGACGCTGAGAAGTTCAAGATCAAGGTGTTGGGTATTTCCTTCCCAGTGAGAACTCTCTTCCAGCTTACAGACGGCCACCTTCTCCCTGTGTTCTTATATGGCAGAAAGAGAGAGGAAGAGAGAGAGAGAGAGAGAGAGAGAGAGAGAGAGAGAGAGAGAGAGAGAGATTGAGATTGAGAGAGAGAGAGAGAGAGAGAGTTTGCTCTCTGGTGCCTCCTCTTATGAGGACAGTAATCTCATTGGATCAGGGTTCCACCCTCATGACCTCAGTTAACCTTAAGTACTTCCTTACTCCAAATACAGCCATACTGCGAATCAGGGATTCAGCATATGGTTTTAGGGAGGATATAATTTGGTTCATAGCAGGCCTTTGCCCTCACTGGTGGTTCTCTCTACCTAGAATGCTTTTCCCAGTTTTCTCAGTGGGTAAGTCCTTGTCATTTCCACCTCTGTTAAAATGTCATCTGCTCAGAGAGCCTGCCGTAGCCACCACCTAAAGTAGCCATATTGTCGCTGTCAGGTCGCTGTGTTTGTAAATAATATTACACATAGTATTTATCACTCCGATGCTTTTAGAAAATTAATTTATTTTAGGATGTCTGTCCATCTCCCATCTCCTCCAAGAACATAAGTTCCACAGAAACAGTGGCCTTTCCTGTCTCTCTTTGGAGAGCCTGGAACAGTGCCTGGCTCATAGCAGGTCCTCGCTAAATACTTGTTGAAAAGCAGTTGAATGAATGAATGCGTGGCTGAAAGACCTGGTTGCTGCCGTCAGGAGGGTGGCAGTGTGGTGTGGGAGCCACAAGAGCACGTGTTGTCCACCCTGGCAGGAAAGTATGTGTCATGGGAATGAGAGAAGGGAATGCCTGCTTCTCTGTGGGGCAGGGAGGGGGAGGATTGGGAAAGACTTCACAAAAGAGGTGCCCCTGTGTTGCATCTCACAGTGACGCAGAAGAGACGAGAAGAAAGTTAATAATACTCTACAGAGAGAGAAGAGCATATACAAAGTCTTGGAGGACAGAGAACGCCATTTTCAGGTGCTTGGGAGTGGGTCAGTGTGGCCGAAGGGTGACCTGTACAGGGAGGGCCAGCAAACTCGAGACCATGGAGTGCCTTGGGTTTCATCTAAAGAATCTGGGCTTTATCCTACGAGAGATAGGCACCCACCAAAGGAGGTGAAGTCCCCTGATGATAGATGTGCATGCTCTGCCCTCAGATGTTGTGTGGTCTGTATTCTAGATGTTTCCCATGGTGCTACCTCAGTCTACCTGGTGTCATAAGATTTGTGTGTTTCTCACGGTTCCCTTGCAGGACTATGAGCTCCCTGAGGGCAGGCACTCTACTCTGTTCAGTTTTATATCTTCCTCATGGAGCTCACTCAGTATCTGCAGGTGGCTCAGCAGCTGGTTTTACCATTCTAGTCGGAGTCACACAGCCGGTTCTGAGCCAGGCATCCTGAGTAGTGGGTGTCTCGTTTTGGGGGCAACGGGGTGGGACCCTGGCCTAAACTATGTCACGTGGCCTACTACAAGCGTGTGTGGTTCCACAGAGAGTGACGGGTGGGGGAAAAGCCCTGGCTGTGGCAACAGGTGGGTGCATCATCGTGCTGGAGAGGGCAGGGAGAAAAAGATTCATGGAGAGTTTCGTGGCTGTACTCTGTACTTTCTTCTCAGCCAGCACTCGGAGAAAGGCTTTTCCTCTTTAGAGAGGCCGCCGATCATTTACAAACGAAACATCCAGAACGTGACACTGTCATTTCGATAAATTTCAGATGGCAGAGTGAGGCGTGGAAAAGCGATCCGTGTGAGCTCCAGCCTGGACATTCCACCGTGGCCTCTGTTGACCTGGACACGACCCTCGGCACACTGGTCTCTCCAGGCAGTTTTCCTTTGCTGCCGGGTCAGGGCGGAGGGAGGCCTTGGGAGCATTACTTGGAAGGCCCTTCGGATGCCCCCTGGCTGGCCTGCGCGTTTGGTCCATACCTGGGCCCGAGGGCTCAGGCTTGCATGCACATCCTTGGCCAGGAACTGGAGTGACTCTTGTCTGGCTGCCTTGCTAGACCGGACAAGGGGTCTTTAAGGGCAATATCTACTCTGGATCCGTAAAGTAGCATGACCTGGCTTTTGTGGCGACTGTTGTGCCAATTAGCAAATAAAGCAAAGGCACAGGTACTCTGGCAGTGGCCTGTGACATTGGGATGGGTGTTCTGTGACTGCCATGATCACACCAAGAGAGCCAATCATCATCTGTTTGCGTCCCTGAACACTAGGTCATTTCGTTTTCTCCTTGGCCTTTAGAGTAGTGGTTCTCAACTTTGGCTGTAAGTCGGAATCTTTGGGAAAAATTTAAAAAGTCTGGACACATCTCAGACCAATTAAATAATATATATGGGATATCAATGTTTAAAAAAAATAAGTATTTTAAAATCTAATTTATTGGGGTATAATTTATACACAACATAATGTACCTTTTTAAGTACATGATTTGATGAGTTTTGACAAATATATATGCCTGTGTAATTGTCATCATTATAATCAAGATAGAACCTTTTCAGAAAATTCCCTTATGCCCCTTTGCAGCCAGTCCCCTTCTCTCTCTCTCCCAGGAAGCCACTAACTCTGCGTTCTGCCACTTAGATTGCTTTTGCCTTTGCCAGAATTCCATAAAATGAAATCTTCCTTTGCCTTCTTTTACACAGAAAACTGTTTTTGAGATTCATCTGTGTTGATTCCTTTTTATTGCTGAGTAGTGTTCTTTGATGGGATATCACAAAATGGCGCTTTTTAGTTGCCTATTGTTGGACATTTGTTTTTTTAGTTTCCACCTCTTATGAATATACTCCTGTATGTGTTTGTGTACATCTTGTGGGAACCCAGATTTTCAGTCCTCTTGAGTAAAAACTTTGGAGTAGAATGAATAGGTCATATATTAAAGTGTATGTTTATAAGAAACTACCTAATTATTTTCCAAAGTGGTTAATCCATTTTACATTCTTACTAGCAGGTGTCCGAGAGTCCCAGTTAGTCTGCATTCTTGCCAACAGGCTTCTCAATTTTAGCCATTTTAGTGAATGTGTAGTGCTCATCTAATTTTGGTTCCAATTTACGTTTCTCTGATGACTGATGGTATCGAGTATCTGCTTATTGCCTATTCATAGATCTTGCTTTTGTGATGTATCTTTCTTTTCTTTGAATTGTTCTCTTATTACTGTTCTAAGAGTTGTTTTCATATTCTTCATAAGACTTTGGTATAGATTTATATTTACATTTACACACACACCCACACACCCACATCAAATATTTTCTCCATGGGCTTGCCTATTCATTTTCTTAACACTGTCTTTCAAAGAGCAGAAGTTTAAAATTTTGATGATGTTTATCAGTTTTTTGAGATTCATGTTTTTTTGTGTCCTGACTGAAAGACTTACCCATCCCAAGTCACAAAGTCTTTATTTTGTATTTTCTTCTAGATGTTTTATAATTTAACTTTTTTGTTTAGGTCTATGATCAATTTTAAGTCAGTGTGTGTATGGTGTGAGGAACAGGCCAAGGCTTTCTTTTTTTTTTTTTTTCATATGGATATTCAGTTGTCCCAAACTATTTATGAAAAGACTATCCTTTCTCTATTGAATTATGGTGTTACCTTTGTAAAAAAAAAAAAAAAATCAATTAGCCATTTATTTGTGGGTCTATTTCTGAATTTGCTCTTCTGGTCCATAAACATTGCCTTAATTATTGTAACCTTATGGGAAATCTTAAAATCAGTCAGCACAAAACCTCTAAGTTTATTCTTTTTCAAAATTGTTTTGGTTATTTTAGATCCTTTGCATTTCCATATGGATTTTAGAACCAGCTTGTCAATTTCCACAAAATAAGCCTGCTGGGAATTTGATTGAGATTACATTGATGCTACAAATTAGTTTGGGGAGAATTGATATCTTAATATTGAGTGTTCCAAACAGAACATAGGTCATCTCCATTTATTTGGGTCTTATTTATGTCAGCAGTGTTTTGTAATTTTCAGTGTGTGTGTGGCTTCGCCAACTTTTACTAGATTTATTCCTAGTATTTTATGGTTTTGGTGTTACTGTCTATGGAATTATTTTAAAATTTCATTTTTTGATTGATTGCTGTTGATATAAAAGACTGCAGCTTCACTCATATGAGGACTTTAAGAGACAAAACAGATGTACATAAGTGAAGGGAAACAAAAATAATATAAAAACAGGAAGGGGGACAAAACAGAAGAGACTCTTAAATATGGAGAACAAACTGAGGGTTGCTGGAGGGGTTATGGGGGGGGGGATGGGCTAAATAGATAAGGGGCACTAAGGAATCTACTCCTGAAATCATTGTGGCACTATATGCTAACTAATTTGGATGTAAATTAAAAAATAAAATTAAATTAAAAGTAAAAAAAAAAAGACTGCAGTTGATTTTTGTATACTAACCTTGTAGTTTATGACCTTGCTAAATTCTAATAAAACTAAGTATTAGTTCTGTTACTTGTCATGGGATATCTACATTTCTCATGGCAGTGTTTATGATCTTCAATGTACAGATCTCGCACGTATTCAAATTTTTTTCTTAAGAATTTTTTTTTTTGAGAATGCTACTGTCAATGGTCTTTTAAAATCATTTCCTTTTCCGATCATTTTTTGCTCAGGTGTAGCTGAGGTTGAGCTCCTCTGGCCTGAGGACTGATCATGAATGCTGCTAGAGGTGGGACCACTAATTTTATTTGTTTTTCTTGTTTTGTTGTGGTGCATGTGGATGGCTCAGATTACTCAAAAAACAGAGTCCCATCAACAAGCAGAATCATTTGCCCCTCTGGCAAAGAGTAAACCCTTGTGATTCCTCTTAATGGAAAGTGCTGTTGGGCTTTAAGGTGACAGGATCCTACAAGGGACTTAATGGATCTTGAAGTATGTCATTGATCTAGTGTGGACCTGACCATGCTGATTATCTAGATTTGAACTTCAGCTTCTCAGGACAGGTTGTATGCTGGGTATTGGTCTGGCAGGTGAACTTTGTAGATCAGTGGGCTACCTATTTCCCCTGAGGTTATACATGTTGTAGGTGGTGGGAATGGGTTGGAGAGAACATATAGGAGTTGTTTTTGCAACTTTTTTTTTTTAATTAGGAGAAAAGAGATGCAAGCTGGGATGTGAGTCTGTAACCCATTCTTCATTCTCCCCAGTGCTCCGGGTAATGGTATTTAACAGAAAGACAAATCCATTCATCTTCCCAGCATCCTGGCACATGGAAGCCGTGTAGGCTGCTATCAGAAGAGATATTAGGGGCTATAAAAAGCCATTTTATTCCCTCCCCTCCCTATTGTCACTTTGTAACTCCCCTTTCCTAGGGAGATTGGTACCGTGCTTGCTGACTCTCCATCGCCTGAAAGTCTTAGTCCCCGTGGGCGTTTTATTGAGATTCAGATTGGCTTTACCATCCCATTCTTTTTTCTTTTATTTCCATCATTTGTCTTCCAGGGGTGGCAACATCATGGAAGGATTTTTCTTTCTGCATCATTCTGCTGATTTTAAAAAGAGCTGGTTGATGTGCCCCTGGGTAGTGGAGAGCGAACCAGTCCTTTAGGACAGATAGCTACTGAAGTGATGCTTCTAGCACAGGGCGCTGGGTTTCTGAGCCATGTTAGGGCAAACAGGTGCCCCTTGCCTTTCTTGTTGTTTTCAGCCTTGGCACCTGCACCATGTGCCCTCTCCCAGTAGTACCAGTGCCGTGGTGGGTAAGCTGAGCAGCATGTGTCTGTTTTGGTCATAAAAGTGTTCTGGAGGAGAGCTCTGTTTCCTCAGGATTTTCTCCCTCTGCACTTTGTTCTTTCATACTTCTAGGTTGCTCTACCCTCTGTGACTCTGTCCACATCCCTCTTATCCCATTTTCATGGTTTTTTTTTTTCATGGCAGCTTAGGCAGCTTAAGAAAATTCAATCTACGCCTGGTTATTGAGCACTGACTCCATACCAGGGACTGTGGTGGACAGGAGGGATACAGCTGGAAACAGGATGTGGTCTCTGCTCACAAGAAGCTAGTCTCCTGGAGGAGATGGACATACATAGATGCAAACACCTGTCACTCAAGGTCAGGAATTACACACTCATAACAGAAGTATGAATAAAGCACTTTTTGGAGATGCATTCGAAAAAGAGCAAGCTTCACATACATGCTGGCATTTTATCTGGGCCTCGAAGGATGAGTGAGGTTTCAATAGTCACAGAGGATGTGGGGGTGGGAAGGGTGGAGTAGGACATTTAAACTAAGGGAGCCATGTTAGCCATGGTCCCGTGGTATGAACTTGCATGTTGGGAGTGTGAGAGTTATCTAGTACAGCTGGAAGGCAGCAGGCGTGGTGTAGGAGGACTACCAAGGCCAGAGAGGAGACTAGAAAGGCAAGTTGGGGCCATTGTGGAGGGCCTTGATGACAACCAAGGAGCCTGCATGCATTCTCTAGTAGCTCATGGGAGCTGACATTGATGAACAGGAAATGGCATTATCCGAGCTTTTTACCTCTTCAACTTGATTTCCCCTCGTTTCAATTGAGTCCTGTCTGACCCACGCCCTAAGACCTTTCTCAAGTCAGCCAGTCCTTTCCTTTCCAACCCTCAAGACTGATGCCTATGTCCAGATCTTGGTCAATGCTAATCTGAGCCACTTTGAAATAGGCTCCTCTTGGTTCTCCCTCCGTCTCTTTCCTCTCTCATTCAGCCTTTCCATAACCCCAGAAGGTTCCCTCTGCCCCTTCGTGGTCAGTACCTCCACCATACATATCAGAAGTAATCACTGTTCTGACTTTTACCGCCACAGATTAGTTTGTCTGTTCTTGAACTTCACATAAATCTTACCCTTCAGTATTTTTTTTTTTTTTTTGAGTGTGGCTTCTTTTGCTTGACATCATGTCAGAGATTTATTCACGTTATTGCATTAAGCGTAAGGTTGGTTTTTTCTTGCTGTGTAATACTCTTAAAAAAATTTTTTTAACGTTTATTTGTTTTTGAGAGAGAGAGACAGACAGACAGATAGCATGTGAGTGGGGAGGAGCAGAGAGTGAGGGGGGACACAGAATCCCAAGCAGTCTACAGTTTCTGAGTTGTCAGCACAGAGCCCGACGTGGGGCTCAAACTCCAAGCTGTGAGATCATGACGTGAGCTGAAGTCGGACGCTCAACTGACTGAGCCACCCAGGTACCCCTTGCTGTGTAATATTCTTTTAAATAGATATGCCGCAATTTATCTATTATCCTGTTGATGGACATTTGGGTTTTTAAAAAAGTCATGGCTATTATGAATTAAAACTGCTATGGAATTTCTTGCACATGACCTTTACTGACATATTTACTAATTTCTCCAGAATACATACATACTCAGGAGTGGAATTGCTGAGTTCAAGGATATATATGTTTAATTTTAGTAGATACTTCCAGTTTTCCAAAGCGATTGTACCATTTTACACACTTCCCCCCCCCCCCCCCCAGTAACGTAAAAGAGTTCTAGTTGCTCTACCTCCTGGCTAAACATTGGTGTTGTCAGTCTTAAATTTTAACTGTTTCGTTGGATGTATAGTGGTATTTCATGTGGTGTTTGTTTTTTTGTTGTTGTTGTTTATTTATCTTGAGAGAGAGTGCATGTGTGCCCCATCCCATGTGGGACTTCATCCCATGAATCTGCGAAGTCATGACCTGAGCTGAAACCCAGAGTCAGTCACTTAACCAACTGAGCCACTCAGATGCCCCTCACGTGGTGTTACTTTGGATTTCTCATGTGACTAAACATATTGAGCACATTTTCATCCACATGTTGGCTATTTGAATATTTGTGTGTCAATTTGTGTGTGAAGTGCACATTTAAGTCTTTTGCCTACTTTTTTGGTTTTTGTTCTTATTTTCTGTAGTTAGGAATTCTGGGTAGATGTCCTTAGTTGAATATATGTTTTGTGAATAACTTGTTCCAGTCCGGTTTGTCTTTTCTCTTAATAATGTCTTTTGAAAACACAAGTTTTTTAAATTGAATTTTTTACTGAAGTCTAATTAACATACAGTGTTATATTTTCAGGTGGACAGCATATTGACTTAACAATTCTGTACATTTCCTCAGTGCTCACCACGACGAGTGTAGTCACCATCTGTCACCATATAACATTATTACAGTATTATTGACTGTAGTCCCTATGCTGTACCTTTTCATGGCTGTGACTTATTTATTTTAGAACCGGAAGTTTTTGCCTTTTAATTCCCTTTATCTATTTTAGGTATCTCCCCTCACCTCCCCATCAACCTCTCCCAGCAATGACCAATTTATTCTTCGTATTTCAGAATCTGTTTTTGTTTGTTTTTTGGATTCCATATATAAGTGAAATCATATAGTATTTGTCTTTCTCTGTCTGACTTACTTCACTTAGATAATACCCTCTAGGTCCATCCATGTTACTCATCCTTCTTACTCTTTTTCAGCACAAACACAAGTTTCTTTTTTCAATTATCAATTGTTTATTTTACAGTTGGTGGCTTTTCTGCCCTGTATGGGAAATATTGCCTACCATAAGTTATTCTCATTTTGGAGGTAAAAAGATAGTATCCGAAGGCAGAAAATGACTCAAGGTTACGCACTAAGTGACAAGGCCAGGACAAGGTCCGTGCTGTACTCACTGGGAACCCGCATCGTGTTCTCCTGTTCACTAAGGAAGGTGTTGCAGAGAAAGCAACCATCCTCTTTTTATCACTGTGATTTCCTCCCACCACAGTTAGAAGGAATCAGCTTTAAGATGACATTGTTCCAAATGTACTGAGTACCTTGAAAATATTCCTACTCTTTGATGCAATTGTTCCTTTTCTGGGAATCAAAAATACAGACAAAGTTTTATGCACACAGATGTTCATTGCAATGTTTTTTTTTCAGTGGCAAAAAAGAAAATAACCTAAGTGTTTGGCTATAATGGACCAGCCAATTAAGTTGTGGCACATCTATAACATTGAATAGTATAGCTGCATAATATTCAAATTAAGGTACTTTTGAAAAGTATTTAATGGCCTGTGAAAATGAGCACAATATAATGTATATTTTTTCCCATTAAAAAATTCAATTTTATTGAAGTACAATTTACATACCAAAAATGCACCTATTTTAAGTGTATAGCTTGATGAATTTTCTCCTTATTTTTTAAAATAAACATCATTGGGGCGCCTGGGTGGCGCAGTCGGTTAAGCGTCCGACTTCAGCCAGGTCACGATCTCGCGGTCCGTGAGTTCGAGCCCCGCGTCGGGCTCTGGGCTGATGGCTCAGAGCCTGGAGCCTGTTTCCGATTCTGTGTCTCCCTTTCTCTCTGCCCCTCCCCCGTTCGTGCTCTGTCTCTCTCTGTCCCCAAAATAAATAAACGTTGAAAAAAAAAATTAAAAAAAAAAATAAAATAAAATAAACATCATTGATGTATAATTTATATACAATTAAGGTGGAACAATTTGAGGTGTATAATCTGATGAATTTAGGAAAATGTGCACAGTCATGTGACCACCCCCACAGTCATGACATAGAGTATTTCTGTTACTCCCCTCAGATGCCCTCATGCTGTTTTATACTCTGCAGCTTTTCCCTGCTCTCGGGAAACCAGCAGTTCGTTTTCTGTAGGATTTTCCTTTTCTGGGCCCTTTCACATAGATGGAACAATGCGTATTTTTTTCTGTATTGCTTCTTTTACTTGGCACAGTGGTCTTGAGATTCATTTATGTTATGCTGCTGTTGGTGGTTCTTTTCAATTGCTGCATAGTAGTCCATGGAATAAATATTCCTCATTCATTTATCCATTCTCCTGTGGATGATTGTTTGTGTCATTTCTAGTTTGGGTTAACACGAATGAAGCTTCTCTGAACACTTGTTTATGGGTTTTTGTGTGGACGCATGCTTTCATGTCTCCTGGGTAAATACCTAGGAGCGGGATGGTCAGGTTGTAGGGTAGATGTGTGGTTAAATTTCTAAGAAAATGCCAAACACTTTTCCAAAGTGGCTGCACTGTTTTGTATTCCCACAAGAATTCCAGTTAGTGTATGCCCTTATTAGTATTTGGAAGTGTCAGTTGTTTTTTTTTAGTTTTTTTTTTTTTTTATGTTTTCATTTTATTTTTTTTGAGAGAGACAGAGATACAGAGTGCAGGCAGCGGAGGGGCACAGAGAGAGAGGGAGACACAGAATCTGAAGCAGGCTCCAGGCTCCGAGATGTCAGCACAGAGCCTGACACGGGGCTCGAACTCACGGACGGTGAGATCATGACCTGAGCTGAAGTTGGATGCTCAACCGGCTGAGCCACCCAGGCACCCCAGGAAGTGTCAGTTTTTATAAAATCAGTTTATTTTTTTGTTTTCAATCTTAGCCATTCTAATAGGTATGTAGTGGTATCTCATAGTTTTTTGTTTTTTTTTTTTTTTTTTTTGTTTTTTGTTTTTGTTTTTTGTTTTTGTTTTTTTTTTTTTTTTTAGGAAATAGCTTTATTGGGGGACATGGGTGGCTTAGTCGGTTAAGCATCTGTCTCTTGATTTTGGCTAAGGTCATGATCTCATGGTTGGTGGGTTTGAGCCCGATGTCCATGCAGACAGTGCAGAGCCAGCTTGAGATTCTGTCTCTCCCTTGCTCTCTGCCCCTCCCCGCTCCTCTCTCTCAAAATTAAAAAAAAAAAACAAAAACCCAGCTCTATTGACATATCATCTATGTGCTTAAAGTGTATAGTTAAGTGTTTTTTTTTTTTCAACGTTTATTTATTTTTGGGACAGAGAGAGACAGAGCATGAACGGGCGAGGGGCAGAGAGAGAGGGAGACACAGAATCGGAAACAGGCTCCAGGCTCTGAGCCATCAGCCCAGAGCCCGACGCGGGGCTCGAACTCACGGACCGCGAGATCGTGACCTGGCTGAAGTCGGACGCTTAACCGACTGCGCCACCCAGGCGCCCCAGTTAAGTGTTTTTAGTATATTTAAAAATTTGTGCAACCATTGACATGATCTAATTTTAAAGTATTTATATGTCAACTAAAGAAATCTTGTACCTTTTAGCAGTCTCTCCCCCATGCCTCCATGCAATATAATATCAGGTTACAAAAAAGCAAAACAGAAGGCATTAACCCATATATGTATATAGGGAATGAAACGTATCTCTCTTTCTCTCTCTCTCTCTCTATATATAGAAAAAAGACTAGAAGGAAATATGTCAACCTTAGGTGTCTCTTGATGGTAGTATTTATAAGTAGCTTTATTTTCTCCTCCATACGTTTTGGAATTTCAAAATTCCCCACTGTGAGCACATACTACCTTTGCCATAAAAAATATTATTTGTACGAAAAAAAGAAGACATTTCTTCAGGCTATGTGTATTGAAGGGGGAAGCACCATTCCAGCTGCTATCACTCTGTATTTTCAGTCTGATTTCTTTTGGGAAGAGAACTTGTAAAACCTTATCCTTTTGGGTTTCTGCAGTGATTTGGCAGTATAAACTTGATGTTTGCAATATTTACGTGAACTGCCTGGGGGCGTCCTGTAAACTACTCTATGAGTTGGTTTCTCTATCGGCAGACTGTTGAATGCTTAGAAAATGTGCTCTGGAAAGCAAATCCACATGGGAGTCAACTCAAGGGATACATACTGCCTTGTGATGCATCAAGAGAAGTGGAGAGAGGCCGCTATTTGCTCGGGACCTCATTTTCCTTGCTTGTGAAGTGTTTGTGGCCATATACGTATGTGAGTGTGTAAATGCACATTTGTGTGAGTGTGTAATGTTTTTGTATTTTAAGTTATTGCGGGATTAGAGGACTAAGTCTTCTAGTTCTGTTTCATGACCATTGTGCAGTTTGATTTAGGATAAGTCATATTCCTGTTTCTTTAGTTACATTTTCCCCTGGATTCATGGAGACAACAATAACCATCTTAATACAGGCTTATGGAAATGAATTGAGTCACATCTATACCTTGAACAAAAATGTGCTTTGCTTGGAATCTGCACATTATTTCACATCTCAAAGGTCACTTTCTGGGGTGAAATTGAACTGATATTAACCATTTTCTAGAAGAAATAGACTGAGGAGGACTTGGCTGAGTCAGAGATCGACTGTAAAAAAATGAAACCTACTTAGCTCAAAAAGAGGATGGGAATGTACACTGTAAGATTGAATAAATAGGAAAAATTAAAGGAGGCAAAGCCTGAAGCAGTTTCTTTCTGTTTCTGTCTCTGTTTCAGGCCTTATGATCTCTTGTCTTTGTATCTCCCTCTATATACCTCTCTAGGCTCTTCTTTGTAGGTTGGCTCCTCCCGCTTATGTGGAAACCATGAAGGTTTCTGTTCTTCATGACTTCAGCTTGAGCATGGCTTTGCTCAGTACACCATGTTGGCTCTGGCCTTGCTTCTACATCACCATTTGGTTTAACTTTGTATACCTAAATGACTCATTGGCTGGAGGGGGGACTGATTGGCCCTGTTTGGGTCAGATTCCCTAACAGTGCCGCATAAAGGAAGGTCCAATATACGAAGACCGGTATCTGGGCCTACCTACCCCTTCACACAGGCTTGATGGGGGTGGTTGACCACTCTTTGCATCTAGTCAGACGTTGCTGGGTTGTTGTTTGTCAGTTCCCACAATAGGGACATGAAGAGGGTAATATGTAGCCTGTGGTAAGCAGCCTTTCAGTGGCCCTATAATGAGCCCCATCTCCTGAATTTATGCCCTTGTGCAACCCCCTTCCGTTGAGTGTGGGCTGGATTTAGGACTCACTGAGATGTCACTTCTGAGTTAGATTATCAAAGACTGGTTTCCATCCTCTGTGTCCTTTCTTACCTTCTCCCTTGCTGCCTCTGATGGAAAAAATGTTACCTTGTGAGCTGCCCTAAGGTGAGGCCCATGTGGCAAGGAATGGGTCTCTGGCCAACAGCTTTGAAGACATGATTACTGCCAACAACATGTGAGCCCATGTGGGGAGCTGGGAGTACTTCTCATCTGAGCTTGTGGTCATGACTCCAGCCCTGGTGACATCTTGGTTGTAGACTGTGAGGCACCTTCAGGTAGAAACACCCAGCTGAGCCATGCCTGGGTTCCCTATCCACAGAAACTGTGAGATACTGTTTCAAGTGGCTAAGTTTTGGACTAATTTGTTACAGCAATAGACATGGTCCTTTAAATAATGCTGTTGTTGAAGCACAGGACCCAGGCTTACCTCAAAACAACTTGTAAGAGGTCATATGACCCAAGGAATTACCCTGGAGAACTTGTTTGGACCAAAGAGTCCGTCTCTCCCAGCATGGTGAGCAAGTTCAAGTGCAGCATTACCATATCTCTCACGTGGCCAGCTGGACAGAAGTTAGTTTCTAACGACGACATTGTGGATCTACAAAACGCAGACAGGAAGGACTCCTTTTTAGAGAACCCCAGGTGACAGCCAAATGTTTCAGCCTGTGCTGTAGTATCTGAGATGTGTAGAGGGTTGCGCTTGGCAAATTCTAGTGTCCTATTCAACTCCAAATGGCAGAGAATTTGAGTATGTGCCCATGGATGCCAGACCCCTGTGGCCAGTTCCCCATATGGCTGGTGTGGGCCATATGAGAAGCCTCAGGCTTCTGGACATCCCTGGGATGGAAGGTCAGACACGGGAGACGGTTACATCTCAGAGTCTCACCGTGGGCATGATTAGGCTCAGACGTCTTGACCCAGTAGTCAAGCTGCTCTCCTGAGCTGTTTCACAGGGAGGGCATTTCAGGAAGGCTCCGTATAGATGTCTCAAAATCCTGTATCCTCCAGTAGACTCCACAGATCTGTTAGGATGTTCTTTTGTTGGGGAGTAAGCTCACAGAGAGTGTGTTCAGAGAGAAGAATTTCTTGCTGCTTCTACCCTCAGGGCACAGTTTTCCTTAAATATCCTGGAATACCAAGAAAATGTTTGCAGGGCTCTTCAGTGTTTACTGCTCCCCTGTTGGCCTCAGCTCCACAAAACTCATGTATCTAACTATTTCCTCTTAGGGAGACCCTCATCTGCCTCACAGATGTTTCCCTAATTCTTCATCTGTGTTCTTCTGTGGGTCTACAGTTTGCAGCCCAATGACAACATATATTTGAAATATTTAAGTACAATTAAAAAAGTATATTTATTATTATTTATTCATAATTAATTATCTTTATTTTTTTAATTGAAATTTTTTAAATGTTTATTCATTTTTGGGGGAGAGAGAGAGACAGAGCGTGAGCAGGGAGGGGTACAGAGAGAGAGGGAGACACAGAATCTGAAGCAGAATCTGAGCTGTCAGCACAGAGCCTGACACGGGGCTCCAACTCACGAACCAAGAAATCATGACCTGAGCTGAAGTCGGATGCTAAACCGACTGAACCACCCAGGCACCCCTAAGTACAGTTTTATTGATGCAAACATCCTGTCCCCATAAAAGGACTTGTGAAGAAATTATGCAATACTGGAGGGACCTTTCCTTTGTTGTTTCAAAAGCAGAATTCCTCACGCTGCTATCTGTAACCTTCAGTTTGGGTGGCTGGTCCTTGTGGGATAATAGGTTGGAAATCTCCCTTTCTGTCACAGGTGTTCCCACCCAGAAGTCAGCAGCATCCCGGGACAAGCAGGGGTGGCCGCTGATGTGACAGCAGGACAGGGTTTAGCCCAGCCAGCAGCCGTGATTGCTGTGTGTACAGGAGGTGTCATTAGTCTCATTACGTGAAAAAGGCTCTTCGTGGAGAAGCGTGCTTTCGGAGGAATGGTAGGGAAGAGGAGAATCAGAACTGAGGAGAAGGACAGCAACTCTGCCTGATTTTCAAGGTTACGTGTTGAGATAGGACTGTAGCTCCCTCATGGCCCGGTAGAACGGTTTCTTTCCAACAGCTTTATAATAAAGAAGAAAGACCCTTTTGTAAATAGTGCCTTGTATTTATCTCACGTCTTTCTCCAGAGGAGCTACGAATGCTTCAGAGATTCCATCTTTATGAAAAGTTGACGAATAGGTGTGAAGACCTTCTGGTGAACTCAGCCAGGCTGTCCCTGATCCACTCATTTTGCCCACGGTCCTCCGACTTCCTTCTGGTTACGATGACTGACACGAATGGGGCCGAGCCCGCCCTTGCAGTGGTGCCATGTACCAGGGTGCTGGATAGCCCACCTGTCCCTAGGACCCTTCAGTATCTCTTATTCACAAGGGCCCTGACCAGAATCCCACTGCAGCAGTCTAAAACTAAGGAGACTTCCATCAAAGGAATTGAGAGTATTTCACAGGATTCAAGACCGTCAAGAAAAGCTGAGCCTTTGAGGGTCTAGCACTGGGTCCCGCAAAGCTATTATTCTTTCTCTCCTTCTTGCTTGGGAATCACACAGTTTCCTGAGGCTGCCCCTCTCTGTGTACTAATATCCTTCCACTCTAAGGACCTCTTTCTCTGTTTGCCTCTCTGGATCCATGTTCCCAGACGGCAATCTTGACTTTTGAGTTCCAGCTTCAGGGCAGGCAATTCACTGAGTCTGGTTATCCTATGTGAAGAAGCCGACTGGCTCAGCTTGTTGCTTGGACTGGTGTCCACCACTGGTTCGTGTCATTTTTGGTGGAGGCGGGGAAATGGTGGTAGGAAGGGCTTCCTCCTCTGGGGCGTAGAAGGTTTTGTGCCTTTGTATCTCTGCTTAGGTGGTTCCCTTTACTTGGAATGACCTTCCAAGTCATTGCCAGAGGGTCCTCAGCCCCCATATATTGTAGCAGGATTCTCCGAGGCTTTTCGTCCAGGAAGCATCTGTATTTCTGCCGGCACCGCTCAGTTGGGTTCGTACCCAAAGAACTGAGCCCTGAACGCCACGTGGTATAGTTTTTAATACATTTTTTACTTCTTTGTCTCCCATATATGGCAACACACAAACATGTAGTCTGATTAAGTGATCTCATGTTGCAAGGTTGTGAGGGATGTTGTGTCAAGTACTTGAATAGCAAGGTTGCCTTGAGGTTTTTTTTTTTTTTTTTCCTTAGGGAGGGGACCCTACCACAGTATCTTTCTCTGAGAGGTCATCAGATTCTACCTGCTCTGCACAACCTATCAGTCCCTCTTCTCCTTCACTGTCCTATCACTGTTTGCTTCTTTGGGTCCCTAACTGTGTCCTACCAGCGTGGGAGTGCCTCGAGGGCAAGACTTTCTGTCTCTCTCCTTTTTGTATCTTGAAAGCTGGCATAGTGCTCAGTAAATGTCTGTTGAGTGAATGAATGCATGAAAAACAATAGATTTTATCAAACAAAGGTTTTGCACTCTTTTGTTTTTACACTGTTTTGTTAGATGCAGAAGGAATGATCTTTTTAGGAAGCATCTCCTGCGACCAAATACAGAAATTTGGGAAAAAAGTGCTACTAGGTCCTTTCTCTTTGGGAGATTAGAGAGGACACATCAAGGCTGCACCATAGCGTCCATTGTTTGGCTGTGTGTTCTGGGGTTCTTGGCCTTTGTTCGCAATCGGTCTTATGGCTACCTAAGTGCAGGTGTTGGGGAGTCAGTATTCGTGCTGTGTACATTCTTTCATTTTATTTTATGATATGTATGTATAGAGTAGTGATTATGTTAGGTATGGCAGTATTGATTTATGATCATGTGCCTCACAGA
The DNA here is from genome assembly GCF_007474595.2 of Lynx canadensis. NCBI lineage: Eukaryota > Metazoa > Chordata > Mammalia > Carnivora > Felidae > Lynx > Lynx canadensis. The sequence goes on from NC_044304.2 coordinate 147,410,931, forward strand.
TTTACATGAGTTAGGATCATTTTGCTTTTGGATTTGCAACAATAACCAAATGTTGTAAAATCACCATAAGCCAGTAGGTGGGAGCAGGGGCGGGGGGTAGGAAGGTGGCGTGGCAAAATGGAATCACCTGAAGAGTTCCAAATATCCCATCTCCCACCATCACCTGACACCCACCCAATCCTACCTTATTTCTGGGTGCATCTGGTCCTTCCGTAGCCCATCTCTTTGCTCATTGCTTCTGTCTCATTCCCCCAGGCTCCGGTGGAAGTGGCATGTTAGAGGAAAGAATGAGGGAAACGGGTGGCTGAGAGCTCTCCCTCTCCCTATTTTTTTTTAAATTTTTTTTTCAACGTTTTTTATTTATTTTTGGGACAGAGAGACAGAGCATGAACGGGGGAGGGGCAGAGAGAGAGGGAGACACAGAATCGGAAACAGGCTCCAGGCTCCGAGCCATCAGCCCAGAGCCTGACGCGGGGCTCGAACTCACGGACCGCGAGATCGTGACCTGGCTGAAGTCGGACGCTTAACCGACTGCGCCACCCAGGCGCCCCTCCCTCTCCCTATTTTTTAAAAAAAGTAAGCTCCATGTTTAATGTGGGGCTTGAACTCATGGCCCCGAGATCAAGAGTTGCATGCTTTACTGACTGAACCAGCCAGGTGCCCCTCCTATTTTTTTTTCAGTGCTTCCAAATACCCCATTATCCCATGCTGGGGAACCTGTTATGTTTCCAAGTCTCCTGTCATCCTCCTTAGTGACAAACCAGTATCTTTGCTGGTGTGTGGCAGCTGTGGAGCCCACGTTGAGGTGTTTGGACATAAATACCTTCTACTCCGCTATTAAGTCCTTCAGTTTGTGTTCTCATAACATTAGCCATAATGAACTCTTCACATACTGATGTCAGTTTAATATGCAGCTTCCCCAGGAAGGGCCTGGTAATTTAGCATTAATTAATGATGACTTATTGCAAATTATGTTACTGACTACCGGAAGCTCCTGGGTGACATATACACATCTTTCAGATGAAACCATAACATTATTACTTAGCATTCACATAACACTTCACACGCTCAGAACACTTGGTAATTGAGTTAGCTGCATTGTCGCTATTCCCCATGCTGATCCCGTCATACAGGTTAGCAGAAGTGTTCCTCATTACAGGTAAACTTGTCACACTGAATTTTAAACTTGCAAATTGCTAACATGGAGGAATGATGTGTTATTTACCTCCGAGTCTAGAACGTAAGCTATCTGGGGGCTGGGGTGGATCAGGTGATCTGTGGGTGTAGCTACCTGTGAGGCATAACACTGCAGGTTGGCTCCATCCAGCATGGGTGGAAAGAACAAACCAGGGAGCTGGGGTCTAGGAGATGATGTGCCACCAAATCCTTAGATAGGGGAGGAGGTGACAGAGGTAGCAGGAATATAGAAATATTGAAATATATCTGAAATATAGAAAAAGCTACAAAAGGAAAATAAGCCACTAATTTGGACCGTATTGCTAACAGATTGGACCTAAGTCAAGTTTTTGTTGCCAGAATTTTCAACCTATTTTACGGGGTGGTGTTTTCAGTGGGAAACATCTTAGTTTCTGTGTGACCAAAATCACTTGGAATCATTGGGAATTTGCTTCATACAGTAGATGTTAAAAATCAGTGTTATCGGACCATAGCTGTACTGTAGAGTAGGGGAGGGAAATCCAATTTGTTATTTTCTCCATTTTCAGGATTGAGGAAGTTTAAGAATGAGGAGATGGCCATTAAGCCAGGCCTCATAGAACAAGGCGGGGGGGGGGGGGGCGCATATTGGAGAGAAGGCTTCGGTCATGCAATTCCAGATCCTTTTTCATCTCTTCTGTACCCTTTGTTGCCTGTCTAGTGATGTTGCCCTTTTGTGCTGGACACATTATGTAGTCTGAAATATTAAACACATCCATTTGAAACAATATTTTGATTTCTAATAACTGATAAGGAGAGGGGAAATGAGATTCCCCTCTGGCCAGAAAAAGGGCAATCTTCACTCTCCATGGGAGAAAGATAAGCCCAGTCGATTTGCGGAGATGGTGTCAAAATTAAATTATTTTCCCAGAAACTTATATGTATATAAAAATCCAACTCGTCTTTCTTGGAAGAAACACTATTACCATCTTTCCTTTGTCCCTGTTCTGTGGCAAACTCCCTTAATTAATCCTTGCTCTTGATTTTATTGGTTCATTTCTGTCTCGTCCTTGCCTTGCTTGCCAACCCCGTTTGAAAATCCAGAAATCGGCTCCCACAACAGACAACTAAGAATTCATTTCAAGCTCAAATACGAGTAGAACTCATATCAGAAACTTTTACTTATTATTCCTCAATTCTTGTATCAAAACCTTTTGATGAAGCCCAAACAAACCAGTGACACATTCAGATCAGATTAGCAATTTGCACCTTCATGGAGGGCTTAGCAGAGCGCCTTTGTTCTGATGTCTTTAAAAAAATCCATTTGTATATGTCGGGAAATGTAACCTTATTTGTGTCTGTGGCTGTGTCCCTGGGTGGGTAATGATGATAAATCAACTCAAGTCTCAAGGAAGCTGGAGGTTCTTGATATTAGGTTCACTTAGGAGGAGAGGATGTGCCCTTGGATGTGACCTCTGTCTCCCCAGCCCACCACCTTGCAGAAGTTTCTGGGTGGTGGAAGGGAAGACCAACCAGGGACACGAGGCAGCATGGTGAATGGTTAGCAGAGACAACTCTAGAGTCCGACTGTTTGAAATTCAAATTCTGACTCTTCGCTTTCTAGACATGTTAGCTTGGGCAAGTCATTTGACCTCATTGAGCCTCAGTTTCCTCAGCGGGAAAATGGCCATAATAATATCAGACCTGTAGGGTTGTTGTAAAGACTAAATTAGATGAGATGATGTACTTGCCACATGGTGAGCACCCAGTCAAGGGTCCTTTTCTTATCTTCATATGCGGAGATGATATATGGCAACAAGTAGAAGGCAGGGTAGCAGGTGCTTGTGAACCACAGACATGGAGACTGAACTGCTGCCATCTTGTTTGATATCCATTAGAGCATATGCATTAAATCCCCATGCCGTCCTCATCTACTAGGTTCATGGACAGAGTAATGAAGCTCCTGTTGGGGCAGACCTGTGAGTAGGGCGTGTGGGCAACAGAAGAAGCTATGTCAGTTTTCCTAGGTCACCAGCTGGCAAGTGCTGGAATTTGTGTCCAGGTTGTCTGACTCCAAAACATTGATTCTCAATGTTCTCTGCACATTAACATCACCTGGAGAACCCCTAAATGTCCAGATCCCAGTCTGGGCCTCAGGTCAGTCAAACCAGAGCCTCTGAGGGTGGGACCCAGGTAGCAGCAAGTTTTAAAGCTCCCCAGGTGATGACAGGGCGCAGCAAGGCTGAGAAAAACCTTTCTAGACTAGAGCAGTGGTCCTCAAAGTTTGGTCCCTGAACCAGCAGCATCAGCATCCATCGGGAATTGCGAGAAATGCAAATTCTCTTGCCCTTCCCAGACCTTCCAAATTAGCAACTCTGTAAGTGGGGGTCTAGCAATCTGTGTTGTAACAGGCTATCTGGGTGCTTGTGGTTCATGCTCTTTGAGAACCTCAGGGCTGTGCATCTCAAACTGTAGTGTGCCTACGAATTACCTAGGGATCTTGCTAAATAAACGTAGATATAGATTCAATACTTCCGGGCTGGGGCCGGAGCTTTCACTGATGATAAAAATGCTGCTGGTGCACTCATCATGTTGGAGGGGTGAGGAGCTCTGCTGTCCTCGCCAGGCTGCCTCCAGAGGCCTCAGGCTCCCTGTGTTACAATCACCTGGGATGTTTATTAACATGCAAATGCCTGGGCTCCTATCCAGACTTACTGAATTCTAATGTCTGAGGATGGGATCAGGCAGCACATTTAACCAAACACCAAGGATGATTTTTTTTTAATGTCCTGGTAAGTTGGAGAACCAGGGTTCCCAAGGGGCCTGTTGTGACATCCCCTGGTTTTCTCCCAAAAGTCCCTTTCAGTCCATAGGGCTGGCCAGCCAGCCGGTCAGGCAGAGTCTGGATAGCAGGTTTTAGGTGCTGTTTTTTTTTTTTTTTTTTTTTTTTTTTTTTTTTTTAATAAAGAGACCAGCGGCAGAAACCCTCAGGCTGCTGTCAGCACACTTCCAGCTAAGAATCCCATCTTGCTGTGTCCACAGGCTGAAGAGAACAGGGCCGTATTAATATCCTGGTCTCTGACACGTCCTGTGCACACTCATTGCACCCTGAGGCTAGAAATAGAACTCTCCTACCCGTTTTGGATTTCTGGTGACTGCCTGGTCTGCCCAAACATGCCACCGACCTGTGGCCAGCTCACGGTCGAGGAGGTTAGGAGCTGACATGACCCTCCTTGGACTTACAGCCCGCTGTGGTGCCACAGGTGGTAGCCAGGCCTTTCAGCTCAACGAGCACAGAACAGTGGAAACCCCCAAAGCTAGTTTCACTTCAGCATGAGGAAGCATTATGTTCACAGGGGTTGGGTGCAGAGCTAGAAGTAGGTTCTCCACTGACAGCTCTTAAGTCTGGGGTGACTCAGGCTGGTTCTGCCACAGGGCACACAAATGTCCTTGAACCTCTGCTCTGGGAAGCACGTCAGTCCTGTTACTGCAGGGTGGGCAGAGCCAGCTTCGGCTGACATAGTTTGTACAGCAGGGGCCCAGGAGTAACTGTATGCCCAGCATCCTCGTCCGTTCCCTTCAAGTAGAGCATCGGTCTCATGACCTCACAGGGAGCTTGGAGCTTCACCCTTAACTCCTTATTCCTTCAGATCTCATGGGCTTCCTGATCACAGAAGCCTCTCTGAAAATCTAAAATATAAACACGCCTGAGCTGTTTCCTCACCTCTGAAATGGGCAACCCTTATTAAGACCAGGGTGAGGATTTAGTGGTTAATACATGAAAAGAAAAGCAGTTGGGAGAAAGCCTGGTGCAGAGTAAAGGCTGTGGAAGCTGTGAGCTGCTATTATTGTTATTATTACCAGATAAGGTAAATAACTGGTGCCTTTTTTGGGGAGGAGTTTTACCTGCCTTTCTTCTAGATCATTGGTAAACAGACCACTAGGTAGATAGCCTGAGACCAACAGTGCCCAAGCCATGCTGATCATTAAGGAGCTAGGTGCAGGCAGAAGGGGCGATTAAATAACTTCCCTCCCAAGGAGTAAGGGACTCTGAGGTCCTGTCATCTAGGAAAAAGTGCCTAATGTGGTAACATGGGCTTGTCTGGGAATCTTATTTGACCAACAGAAGTGACCAGCCGATTGTTGACCTGAATTACGTTGACCTCCTGCAGACTAGCAGCAGACGTCTCTGTTGGGCTGTAGACAGCTTGGTATTGCTTGGGGTGGCCCTTGATGACCTAGCACATGGCTGTTCCTCCTCATCCTCCTTCTGCTCCAAGGCCTCTGGATGAAATAATAGCCATTAAAAAGGCATTTTTGCGGGTCTAGTCGAGGTCTCCTTAATAAAGTGCAATGAAACAGAAGGGACAAGTCGCAGCCTCCAGGTGCGTTTGTAATGCAATGGGGCTTCCTATACTGGCCCTACCTGGGGCCCTACCTGGGACTCAAAGGACCACCAGCCAGGTCTCTGCCCCTTGCAGAGCCAGCCTGTTCGGGCCCCGTGGCTTCAAAGCTGCCGTCTGAGGCCCATTCTCACTAGCATCAAAGGCAATGCTATTATTGTCCACTGAGCGTCCAGGACATTCCGTGCAGGACAGGAAGCCGAGGGGAACAGGCAAGTAATGCAGGCAGCCAGAGGCATTGATTGGGAGCTAGTACTTTGCATACCAGCATACACATTCCACCTCCCCTGCACTTATTATAAGTACAGAATGCGCCCGAGCATTTGCAGAGCTCATTTGTGTTTGCTTTCTTGTTGCTGTCATCATTTTACTTGGCTCCTTCTACACCCCGCCCCCTTCCCTCTGCTCTTCGTCTAACACTGCTCTGGGATCCTGGAGAGGGGGAGGGGGAGAGAGATGAAGCAGGGCTCAGAAAAAAGTGACCGTCTTCACTTACCTCTCTGACAGCTTTTGCAGAGGTCTGTGATCTTCCATAACCCAGAGAAGGAGGAGAGGTAGTGTCCTCTTCCACATGCTTTTCTAATTTTATGTACGGGGCTACTAGAGGATCCTAGAGGTCAAGTAACTTATCTAAGGTCACTGGTTGGGTCTTGGCTGATACAACTCATTAATAATATATACGAGGACGATATGCATTTCTTGCACATCAACCCTGCTTACCTGAGCTTGGTGTAAGTACCTTAGGGATGGACCTAGGGACTTCAAAGACATTTGCCTGCTGATTGAAATATGCCAGCTTTGCTGTTTTCTTACATTTTCCTAATTTTATATGTTAGCTGTTGAGTGACAGAGAAGATAGCATGCATTGGGATGTTAAGACAGTGGGTTTTACTGGAAATCAAAAAGTTGGAGGTCTTGCTTTACATATTCCCACGTAAGAAGGCCTAGGAGATTCCAGGGCAGGTTGAACTCCATCCCTCTGTCATTCTGTGGGGCCATCTCCTTGCCTGTTTCCCATTCACCCTGTGGTTTCCTCTCAGGGTACAGGAGATCATAGAAGCAGATGACAGAGAGGTAAGAATGGAGGGAGTAGAGAATAAGGAGCCCAGGAGAAGGGGAGCGCAGTGAATCATGCTGTTGATTTGGAGCAGACTAAGATGCTAAAATAGAGAGCATTAATGAATAGAGACTTCCTACCTTTAAAAAATGAAGGAGGATTGGGGTGGGGCACCTGGGTGCCTGTCAGCTGAGCGTCCGACTTTGGCTCGGGTCACGATCTCACGGTTTGTGAGTTTGATCCTTGCATTGGGCTTGCTGCTGTCAGCGTGGAGCCCACTTTGGCTCCTCTGTCTCCCTCTCTCTCTGCCCCTCCCCCGCTTGTACTCTCCCTCAAAAATAAAATAAAACATTAAAAAAATGAGAGAGGATGGAGGAGTGGTGACCCAGGCAGAGCCCCCAGAGCATGACCATCTGTCAGCAACAGCAGGTCAGGGTTTCCTTCAGAATCTTTGACCTTAGAAGTATCCCTTCCTCCAGTTTTCAGAGCCACATATACACTCCTGCCCATTCTAGCAGGATCTGTTGACCTGAGTTCACAATTTCTCTTTTACTTTCCAAGATTCCCTCTGCTTTCTTAGAGAGGGGCTCTGTCCCAGAGTTGTCTTCAGAGCTGTCTTCATCCTGGAGCTAAAAGGGAGGGGGTGGGTTTGCTCCTCGAAGAAGGATGTCCTCCCTCATGTGTCTGTGGTCCTTGCTCAGATACTTGAGACTGTGAGGCCTGGAGACAGCAAGCCACATGCATGCCAAGGACAGGGAGACTGAATTGTGTTATATTGCCCATGGCAACCTATTCCCAGACTGATTCTCCTCTGGCTTGGTCACGCCTGTGTTTGAGAACTGTTGCACTTTCTTTGGGGTGTTGAGAGTCTGTGGGTTTTCCTCTCGGCACAAGAGGTGGTATTTTTCTTTCCTGGCAAGATTCACATGCACATGCACGTGTACGCATGCACCACCCCCCCACCACGTGAATAGTCCCTTCCTACATCTTAGTTAACGTATGAATATGTATCCTCAGCTGTTGATGTTGGAGGAGTTTCCTGGATGTGTCCTAGCCTGTGGAGTTAGGAGACTCCAGTTATGGAGAAGCTGAGGTACAGCTGTGCAGATAATACTCACTTGGAATCAGAGACCTGGGTCCCCCTGGTTTTGTTTCCAAGGAGCTGTGAGCAAGTCACATATTATCGATGAGCCCCTTTCCTTATCCATTAACTGGGCTAAAATACTTATCTTGCAAGGTTACTGTGAAGATTACATGACATTAAATAAAATGATGGCTGTGGAAATGCCTACAATGACTGATACAAACGTCCTGCTGAAGAACGGGGTAGCATCTTTGTGCATGGTAAGAGGCGTCACTGGGGAATCAAACAAAAGAAACGAAAGATGTGGACGGATCTCTTCTCGTTAAATTGTGGTGTAACACACATCATACAAATTTTACCATCTCAACCCGTTTTTAAGTGTTTAACTCAGTAGTGTTAAGTACATTCGCACTGTTGTACAACCAATCTTCAGAACTTTTTTCTCTTGTAAAACTGGAGCTCTGTATCTGTGAAACAAAAACTCCCTGCTTCCCCTCTGTGGCTCATGGCAACCGTCGTGCCACTTTCTGTGTCTGTGTCTGTGTCTGTGAATCGAACTACTCTGGATACCTCCTGTGAGTAGAGTCACACAGTATTTGTCTTTCTGATGTCTGACTTCTTTCACTAGCACTGTGTCCTCCAGCTCATCCGTGTAGTGGTAGGTGTGAGCATTCCCTTATTTTCTGAGCCTGAATAATATTCGAAGGACGTGGCCTTTTAAAAATTCCTGGATCACGTAAAAACAGCACATACGCGGAGCCATACAAAAATGACAAAGCAGCTTGTCACACAAGGCCCCCGGTCCACTATAGAATAGTGGAAGGGATGGCCCCTGTCCTCCCTGGGTCTGGTTCTGCATCTCAGGACCCAGCATTCCTGAACAGCAGCATCTGGGCCCTGCTGAATAGTTATATTCATTAGAACCCTGTGGTCCAAGACAGCCATTCCTAAACAAATGGTACCAAAGAGTGGGGAACAATTTAAATTTGCTCCTGGGTCCTACAGTAGGAGTTGGGGACAGAGAGAAGGGAGCGGCAGTTGTCTTGGCTGAGGAGAGATTTAGGAGCAGAGGGTGATGGTAAAACGTTTTCTTTACTCTCTGGCATTTAAGAAGGAATGGCTTATTTCTATTTTGTAGATGAAGGTAATACTTGTAAAACTTTTAAAGTCCGAGCCTTGTGGGTTTAGCCAACCAGCTGCATGGGTGAGGGTGGTCTGCCCAACACCATCAGGGCCTGGGTAGAATAGAGAGTGCATTCATAAATTGCTTTCAGTTCAGTGACCTGGCTTCTAGGGAATAAGGCTTTATGTGATCCCAGACTCTGACCCAGCGGACTAGTGCCCCTCCTCCTCTGGGGGGAGAAAGAAGGCCTCCTTCATTCTGGGCCGGTGGAGAAATCTGAAGAGAGGAACACAGCATACCTCGTTGCCTACCGTGTTTCCCACCAGCAATTCTCTGAGTCATGCTACTATGTGTTCCTGTGGTCTTGCTCACTCTTCCTTAAGTTAACAGTACACCCTGGGGCAGGCATTCACAATCCAGCCTTGGCTGGGGTAGATCTAAAGTTTTGTTTTTGTTTTTGTTTTTGTTTTGTTTTGTTTTGTTTTGTTTTGTTTTTAGTCCTAATGAGGTGAGCCATTGCAAGGTCCCAGTTGACCATATCTATTTGGTATTTCTCATGCAGTATATTTAACTCATTGTTATTCATTAGTAGATTGAAAGGAAATGTTGGTTTCATCCCTCCCTGCTCTGGGTCTCCAGGAACAGTGAAATAATATAATAAGCTAAATGATAGGATGAGAGGTAGAAGGAGAAATTTGGAGGAGAATTGGTCCAGCGGGAACTGAGATCAGATGATCAGAGGATCATTGCTTTGCAGGAGGTTGGGTTGTTTGGTGGACATTTCTTTCTGGTCTGAGTAGGGGCAGGTTGCAGAAGGGATGTCATACATCTTGGACATTAAACTAACGTTTTATTGTGTTCAGACTGTAAATTTAAATGTTCAGAGAGTGAATGCTTAAGAAACTTTCCCTTTAAGAAAAATGTGTGACCAGAGCGGTGTCTGTCTGAAGTCTGAGCCAGGTTGTCAAGGTTAGAAAACCAACCCTTGCAGCGAAGGCTACTGGTAGAACTAGGTTGAATGAATGAACTTTCAAGTGGGTTGCTAATAGTAACTTGTCTGATGGACAAAGAAAGGAACTCAGGTATGCCTATGAGCCAGCACACTCTTGCCCAGCTTTGAGTTTTGGTACACGAACATTTTCTATATAAGTGATACAGTGTAGCCCCAAGCAGGAAAGGAGAGAAGTCCTAATTAAGATAACTGAAGCAAGCTAGGAATTCTTGGCTTTGTCTCTTTCCTTCCCTTCCTTCCTCAAGCCCTGCTGACTTGAAATTTCAATATAGCTAGTGCTGACAGCAGCCTCAGGTAGGTGCTCTGGCCACGGAGCTGAAGACAAGGGAAGTTGGCATAAATCAAGGGTAATTCTTTTAGAAAACGGAACTGGAGTTACTGAATAGACAGTGATTATTTCTCTTGAGGTTGTCAATAATATCTATGACTTGAACCTGGGTGTCATATCTCTTTTAACTTTGTTCTGAATTTATTAGACAACTACTCATTAATTATAAAACAATGAATGTGATATTTTAATAAAAAATTAAATAGGGGGCACTTGGGTGGCTCAGTCGGTTAAGCCTCCGACTTCGGCTCAGGTCATGATCTCATGGGTTCCTGAGTTTGAGGATCTCTGCTGACAGTGCATTTCAGATCCTCTTGTCTCACTCTCTCTCAGCCCCTCCCCGGCTCACATTCTCATTCTCTCTCAGAATAAATAAACATTTTAAAAAATTAAATAGATGAAAATTGACTTGACTATAAATCTGACTTCATCTTTCTCATTAATGGCTGTGGTATGATAAGAACTACTATTTGGTCTTTGCCCTGGCTTGTGGGATTTTTTAATGTTTTCTGGATCCTAGTAAGAAGGAATATTTTTTTCGTATATTTCTTGGCTATCTAGGATTCCTCATCTGTGAATTGCTTCATCTTTTTCCTTTGACTATTTTTAGTGACTTGTTTATCTTTTTTTTTTTTTTAAGTTTATTTAGTTTGAGAGAGCGTATGCACAGACCTCCTAAAACCCTTGGAATTTCCTGAGTGATAGGGGCATCTTTGGTTATGTGCAATGAACCCCCGTTACCAAACCTGACTTTATGCTAACGAGGTGGTTCTTGGTGGGCCCCTGGATAGCTTTAGGATGGGGCTGGTCATCTGAGAAGCAACCATGGAATTGGGGGATTGCGCCCCCACCCTCCTGGGAGGAGAGAGGAGCTAGAGATTTTCAATCACCATTAACCAACGATTTAAGTAATCGTGCCTAGATAATGGAACTGCTGTCACCCCCTAAATAATCAAGTTTGGAGAGCTTCTGGGTTGGTGAACACGTTGAGTTGCTGGGATGGTATTGTGCCCGGGGAGGGCAGGGAAGCTCCCCATTCCTCTCTTGTGCTCTGTGCATCACTTGCATTTGGTTTTTCCTGAGTTGTATCCTTTAGGATAAACCAGTACTAGTAAGTAAAGTACTTTTCTGAGTTCTGTGAGTTGTTCTAGCAAGTTATAGAACTGGAGGGGGCCTTGTGGAACTCTTGAATTTATATCCATGCCACACAGAAGCTGGGTGTGCTGGCGGCCTGATACTTAGAACTGGTGTCTGAAGCGCGGGCCTTCTTGTGGGACTGATCCCTTAGAAGAATTCTGGGGAGATAGTGCCAGAATTGAATTGTAGGACACCCAGTTGGTGTCGAAGAATTAGAACTGGCTGGTGTGGGGTGGGGAGAAACCCTGAATGGTTTAATCCTTGAATTACCAATCATAAAAAAATAAAACAACCCAAACCCAACCCAAACCAAACCAAAACACCTACTGTGGAAGTTACTAGAATTGCAGACTCCATGCCAAAGATAAAAACAAGCAATCACCAAAATACTTGCTTGGTAAAACCATGCCTTGTGACAGCAGATATCACAGGTGATTTGGGAAGAGTGGCTTAGTGTGGAGTGAGAATAGCCTCAGAGCAGAGCTAGAGAGAAAGTGAAGTCCTAAGTGGGAGAAGATATTTGCATACACAACTCATCTAAGATAAATATCCACAATATATGAAGAATTCTATAAATCATTAGTTCTTATACAAGATAAACAGGCACACCTGGGTGGCTCAATCGGTTAAGCATCCAGCTCTTGATCACGGCTCAGGTCGTGATCTCACGGTTTGTGAGATCGAGCCCCATGTTGGGCTCTGAGCTGACAGCACGGAGCCTGCCTGGGATTCTCCCTCTCTCTCTGCCCCTTCCCTCCCTGCGCACGTGCATACTCTCTCTCAAAATAAATAAACTTAAAAAAAAAAAAAGATAAACAAGTCACTAAAAATAGTCAAAGGAAAAAGATGAAGCAATTCACAGATGAGGAATCCTAGATAGCCAAGAAATATACGAAAAAATGTTCCTTCTTACTAGGACCCAGAAAACAAAAAAAAAAATCCCACAATGACAAGATGTTATTTCCTGGCTACCAGTTTTGCAAAAATGTAAAGTTTGATAATACTAACTAGCAGCAAGAGGGTAGGATAATGGGAACTGTCTTATAATGCTTGTGGTTATGGCCAGTTCATCAGTATCTAGTAAAATTTAAGATATGCAGACTTGATGATATAGCAGTTCCACCTCTAGATGTATGTGCTCTAGAGACAGTCACACATGGACGAGGAGGTGTTACAGAGATGACTGTTCAAAATGGTCTCCTAAGTAAGCAGTTCGCAGAGTATCATACATAGCATGAATCCCGCTCAGTAAAATTTAAAAGCATAAAACAGTACTGTATACTTTTATGGAAAACACATGTAGTAAGACTCATAGGAAGGGGGACAGGGCAGGGGTGAGGACTTTAACTGTACCTGTCATGTTTTATTTCTCTTAAAAAATCGTCAAGAGGGGCGCCTGGGTGGCGCAATCGGTTAAGCGTCTGACTTCAGCCAGGTCACGATCTCGCGGTCCGTGAGTTCGAGCCCCGCGTCGGGCTCTGGGCTGATGGCTCAGAGCCTGGAGCCTGTTTCCGATTCTGTGTCTCCCTCTCTCTCTGCCCCTCCCCCGTTCATGCTCTGTCTCTCTCTGTCCCAAAAATAAATAAACATTGAAAAAAAAATTAAAAAAAAAATCGTCAAGAAATCCATATTGCACAATTTAGCAATTGTTAACCCTTTGTGGCTGATACACAGGTATTTGTTTTATTATTCGCTGTGCTTTTTGTATGTTTGAAATATTTCATAACTGCATTAGTTTAAATAAAGAAGATAACGAAATCCTTCCTAATCTGGGCAAAACTGGATTTTGTAATTACTCTATGTTCTGGCACTTGCTTACATGTGTATTATTTCCTTCCCAGATCTGTGATTCGGGAAGCTCATGTTGGACTAGGCAGAAATGAGAGAGAAAGTGTGACCTTCGTGGTCCCTGACCATGAAGGGCATGTGAAGTCACCCGGTGCATCCTGGGAGATGGTCACTAAGCAACTGCTGGTCTGACTCTAGCAGCAGAAATTCACTACCTCCTGCACCCCTGACTATTCCTCCACTGGGGACATCTTCAGGGGAAGGCAGAGAGCTTTCTCCCATGGAGGCTGGTAGTTGTGGCTTTTTACTTGGTCGCTGTAGCACGAGAGCAGTGACAGCATGAACGTCTCTTTGTCCAGAGGCTGGATGGGACGTTTTCCACATCTCTCGCTGTTTTGTTTATCCTTCTTTAGATGCTCTCAGATAAGCAGTGGCATCAAATGATGAAGCAAATGACAAGGATATGATCAGATCACATCAGAGCACGGAAGGGCTGTCCCTCACATGGACTGGATACTGCACTTTAATAAGTTTGCATTAGCTCTTTAAACGGGCACACCATATTATTGTCTCGTATTAGGTTTGTGATCAATGACTACCTAACTGCCTCTCTTGTGCCACAAAATCCTTTTCACATAAATTGCTGCCAAACCACTACTCCCTCTGCAACCATTCTGCATTCGTGCAAGTGAATTTCAGAGATTGCTGCTGGGCTATGCATTTATACTTGTTAAATTTTATCTTCCTGGTTTCAGCCAAGCATTGTAGACTTGAGATCATTCTGAATTTTGATTATGTCATCTATGGCATGTGCTCTCCCCACCAGGTTGGTGTTATCTGAATAATTGATTGACATATTTTCAAAAGGACGGGGCCAAGGACAGAATCTTGTAGCAATGCAGTGAGAACTTTTCTCTGGATTGACACAGAACCATTAATCAGCAATCTTTGGGTAAAGCAGTTCGATTTGCCATAACTCTGCCTCAGATTATTTTCGTCTGATGCTGTGGGAGTGCAAGAGATGGGGTGCTTGGAAAGACTCAGTGTTGTAAAGATGTCAATTATCTCCAGATCAAATTGGATGCAATTCAAGGCAAAATCCCAAGAACTTTTTTTCATACAACCTGAGTAGCTGACTCTAAAATTTATTTGGGACAGCAAAGGAAGGACCAGGAATATACAAGAGAATTTTGAGGAAAAACAACAAGAATGATGGGAATTGAGTTACCAAAAATCAAGGCTGATTACAAAGCCGTAATGATTAGGGGGGTTGGTATTGGCAAAGAAACAGAAAAGAGATCCCAGAAATAAAATCGTGACTGTAGGGGAATTTCGGAGGTGATGCAGTGCCTTACCAGTGTTAGGAATGCACGGGCTATTTTAAAAATGGCAGTGGTATATCTGGTCATTTGTAATGGGAAAAAAAATTCTGTGTCTATTTCAGACTGATACTAAATAGATTCCAGGATGTTCCAAGACCTAGTGTGAAAAGGAGAACTTCAGAATACTGGGGGAGACTGTCAGGAAATATCTTTCTGACCTTGGAAGTAGGCAGGTTTTCTTAAACAAGATGCCAAAAGCAGTAACCAAAAGAAGTTTGATAGATTTGACTATATTATAATTTAAAATATTCATGTATCAAAATACACGCTTCAAGTCAAGATACAGACTTGGAAAAGATGTTTGTAAAGCTTATAAAAGATACATAATTAGTAACCAGAATATGAGAAAACCTCTTACAAATCAATATGAACATTACAAATAATGTAACAGAAAACGAGACAAAGGATATGACCAGGGAGTTTGACAAAAGGGATGTCTCAATAACCAGTGAACACATGAGAAAATGCTCAACCTCACTAGTAAACAGGCAAATGCAAATCACACTGAGAGCCCTTTCTGACCCATCAGATTGGCCAAATTTCGGAAGTCTGCTGATACTGAGGTTTGATCAGTAAGAGTGTGGAGCAAGGGGAACCACCACACTCTGATGGAAGGTCTCACTGGTACGGTCATGGAGAGAAAGTTGGGAAACATCCAACAAAGCTGAATATGTGGTTGTGAGTTCTAGAGACACTCATAGGCACTGGTGGGCATTTCCATGGGTGTTGGTTGGAACACTGTGACACTTTGTGAGATGGACATAATTAGGAACAACGTGGATGTCCGTCCCAGAGGAATGAACGAATACATTTGTGAAACACTCATTCCATGCGATTGTTTCTAGTGATAGAAATGATTAAATCTACATGTGTAACATGGATCAAACTCCAAAACATAATGTTGAGTGAAGAAAGCAAGTAGCAGAAGGATACATATAGACCATTTACATAAGGTCTAAAAACATATAAATGATACTGTATATCAGGGGTGGCACACTGTTGCCCGTGGGCCAAAGTTTTATTGGAACACAGCCACACCCATTTATTGTCTTTGGCTGCTTTTGTGCTACAAAGGCAGAGGTGAATAGTTGCAACAGAGAGAGAATGGCCTGCAAAGTCTAAAATATTTTCCACCTGGCTCTCTACCTAAAAAGTTTGCTGTCCCCTGGCACCTATGTGTCTTGGTCAGGCTAATCTATAGTATTCGTTGTTTACAGAAAACAGAAGTTCATTTTTTCCTAGGCTAGGTAAGCCTTCCAGGGCTTCTGGGGTAGCTCCACATTTACTGAAGATGCAGGATACGGCCCTGTGGGTTTTGTGTCATCCTCTGTATGCCATGTTTATCCCATGATCCAAGATGGCGCCCAGCACTCATCATCACATCCCTCTTCCAGCCAGTGGGAGGGGAGTTAGAAGGAAGGGTTCATTTTAAGCACGTGCCCTAGAAATTATACACATCCCATCGGTCAGAATTTTTTCACAGGGTCACATCCACCTGCAAGGAGATACAGACTTCACCAAGGCTATCATGTATGAGCTGAAAATCCCATTACCATGAACACATAAAGAATAGCTGTTGGGGAACAAATAGAAGCTACTGCGACTAGCCCATTTGTAATAAAGACATGAAGAACACCAACTGGTTCTCCACCTTTAGGCAGGAGGGAGTGCAATTAGAGAGCAGTACAGTAAAAAGAGGCCTGGAAAAGAGCTGTGTGCCCCAGGACTAGACAGTTTTATGCTTTGAGTTCTTGGCAGCAGAAGCCGAGTCAAATCCATACATATTACAATTATTCATATGCACATATACATATGTTTAATTAGAAGAGAGTAGAATGATAAAAGGAAAATATCAGTGGTAGAATAAGATGGACATCAGAAGATAACTCCCTATAAGAAAGACCACACACTATACTAAATAAAACACCAACCTAAAGGACAGTGTGTTAGTAAAGAGTCTTACTGGACTAATGAAGCTATAGTTAATGCAGTTGAGAGTTTTGAATAGTTACTTTCTTAGGGCTGTCTACAGATGCCAGCCGTTGGAGCCAGTAGGTCGAGGGGCTTGGGGCAGGCTAGAAACATGTTGCCTGAAAATATGCCTTGGTTATTTTGTGCTTCGAAACCCTGACAATGAGGAGGGAACATTTAGGTGGGGCTAGAAGAATTTTCACAGCTGTGGGCAAACATACATTCTCTTGGGACACTTACGTGGTCACCCGGGGAAGAAGTTGATGATGATTCTTGTTTGACTGTCTGACTGATATTAGGTGGAGAAAGAGATGAGCTGAAAGGGGCAGAGCCCTGATCTTCAAAAGAGAACCCTCAGATACAGGAACTGGCCTGCCCTGCTGGTGGGCACATAGATTTTGCAGCCGTTCTGGAGAGCCATCCATCTTGCACTATTCAGTTAAAATAAGAATCCGTTTTCCATGAGATCCAGGAATTCCTGGGCACATATCCCAAAGACATTCTTTCACAAGTCCCTAGTGGCAGGGTGTGAGGGTACCCATAGCCCCATTGTTTGGAGGTGGGGGTGGGGGGAGCTGGAGTCAGTCTGGGTGACCATCATCAGGGGGTGCATGGCACAGTGTAGCAGATGCTCCCTATGGGCCACTGTGCAGTGGTTGGAAACAGAGGCTGGGTGTGTACATATCAGTGTGGGAGGGGTTTTTTGAATATTTATTTTTGAGAGAGAGAGAGAGAGACAGAGAGTGTGGGAGAGAGGGGCATAGGGAGAGGGAGAAGCAGGGTCCAGGCTCTGCGCTGTCAGCACACAGCCTGATGTGGGGCTCAAACCCATGGACCTGCGAGATCATGACCTGAGCCAAAGTCAGATGCTTAACCGACTGAGCCACCCAGGCACCCCTCAATGTGGGAGGGTTTTAAAAACAGAGTGTTGTTGAAAAGAATGAAGAAAAAGGGAATGAGATCTATATAGCACAGTCATGTTCATATAAATGAAACAATGCATGCATACAGAACCACGGTATGAATTTTCTGGGAATATATACAAATTAAAAAAATCAAAGAGGCTTGTTAACATGTTAAAATGGTGCTTATTGAGGGCATGAGAGACCCTCGTGACTCTATGAGAGCTCTCTTGGACTGTCTTTCCCTTCGATCTCAGTATCTCGCGCTCCTACCAGCTCCTGCCAGCCTCCCCTCAGATGTGCCAACTTCGACTCCTGTACCCTTACTGGATTCAGCATCTTTTGTTTTGCTCTCTCGGTGTCCAGCCGTGGTCATGCCCTGTACTCCTCTCTGCCACAGAGACTTGCTTTGACATCTTGCTCTTTCTCTCTGAGTTTCGGACCACACTGCTCACCTTCTGGTCTTGCCTTCATTACTCCCAGCTCACTGCTGACAGCTTGTAGTGGTCTTGCTCCGCTAACGGCCATGCAGGTCAACTAGCGTGTAGAAGATGGGCCTGTCTGAACTTGTGTGATGGATCAGTGGTGGCCAAATAAAGTCATGCTTGCCTCAATCTGTTGTCTCCCCAGATCGTCATTTGTCTGCCCTCCACCCTCTCTTCTGCAGGCTTGGAGCTCTTGCTCTGGAGGACAGGAGCCCTTTTTCTTCTAACTCCAACACAGAGAACCTTTGATTTGTATTGAATACCTTGACACGTGCTGCTATATTTTAGTAGAAACTTCCTTTTACTTCGAAAGCAGAGAGCTAATTCATTTCATGTATATCAAAATACATAGGACTTATTGCAGCGCAGGGGAGGAAGCCTAGAACTATAGGCCACATGTCCTGTGCCTCTTGTGGCATGAGCACCATGCTTCACCCAACAGAGTGAGGCAGCTTTCAGGAAGCTGGTGACATTAATTAAAGGCTCCATTGTCAAGGGGTTCCTGGAGGACAGATACTCGTAGGAGAAGGTACAACTCTCTGCCTTCCATTGAGAACGAGTCATTTGGAACCACCGGTCACCATGGCTTTTGACCAGGGATATTTTTCCATGTTTCTTGGACATGACAGAGAGGAGCTTTGTGTAAACGCGTATGAAAGGGTTGGGTGGGTGGGTAAGGTAGTGTGCAGTCCATATAAACTCCAGGACCAACAGAATGCCTGGCCACATGTGTTCCTGGCACCAGTTTAGGCCTCCAGTCTGTGTGACCCGGCCAGTTTTTAGAGGGCTTGGAGCCATGGCACAGTAGCCCGGCATGGGGAGTGGTGAGGTCTTGCTTTGGTGCTTCATGACAATCTGCTGTCCGTTCTCTAGGGGAGAAAAATCAGGCTGCTGGAAAATAGTAGTACCACCACCAGAAGTCCATATGAATAAGAATTGGCTCAGTGATGATGCTTGCAGTCAGTAGGTATATGGAGGCTAATTAAACACCAGAGCCTGTGACTGGAAGCTGCTTTGACTCAGCTGTGGTGATTATACCACGTGGTACAGTGGGTTTGCTAAAGTGTAAATTAGCCTCGGCTGTAAGAAGTGAGCCAAAACTCTTCCATCAACATGATGTCATGACTGTGTTTCCAGAGTCCAAGGAATTTTGACAAAGGAAATCTAATAAAGGAATTTGGGACTCTTGTGGATGTAAGAAACAGGGTGGGGAACCTATTTGGGATGTGACTATACCATAATTTCTCTCATGTTGTGTGGCTTCTGTAAAGCATAGGTCACAATATTGAAATCGAGATTACTCTGGAAAATCCAGGCCATATGGGCATTACAGTATTATAAAACAGCTGATAGAAGATGTTTTGGGAGAGTGGTAATAACACATCAATAAAATTCCAGCAATAGATCGATAGTCTGCTGTTTGATGGGTCCATTAAACAGTGGATCTTTTTTTTTTTTTTAATTTTTTTTTCCAACGTTTATTTATTTTTGGGACAGAGAGAGACAGAGCATGAACGGGGGAGGGGCAGAGAGAGAGGGAGACACAGAATCGGAAACAGGCTCCAGGCTCTGAGCCATCAGCCCAGAGCCCGACGCGGGGCTCGAACTCACGGACCGCGAGATCGTGACCTGGCTGGAGTCGGACGCTTAACCGACTGCGCCACCCAGGCGCCCCAACAGTGGATCTTTTTGATGTGGCTGATTCTCTGAGCACAAGCAGCCTGAGAATATAGGCCAAGAAGATACGTTCTGATTGTGGCTGGAGAGACGAATTAAATCTAGAGGGCACGGATGTTGAAGTTTTGTCATGAGCAGGTAGCAGCGTGCCTGTATGAGACAGGCAATCTGGGTTTATATCTAGACTTTAGCACTTGATTGTGTGATCTTGGGCAAACCCCTCAACTTCTCTTAGTTTTCTTTGCTATAATAGATTTTATTAGTACCTTCCTCGTTGCGTGGTTGAAAACTTTAAATGAGATAGTTCATATTAGGTGTTTAGCACAGTGGCTGGAACATAGAGAGTGCTAAATAAAATTTTCTATTTTAATCGTTCGTCGCCCCCCCCCCATTAAATATCTTAACAAATAAGGCATTTGTTTTTTGTCTAGTTGGACTCCTGGATGTATAAAACTCCAATCTCAAGAAGGACTGAGATGGTCCATAATAATTGACCGAGAAGTATGTGGTAATGAAGTCATATGACCAGATCTCTAAGCTGCACCTGAAAATCAATCTCCTTAAACTAGAGTTCAAAAAGAGCAGAGGATTTTGCCCATGTGGTAAGGTTTGTGGGGTTGAAGCCGAGGTGGTGGTGTGGTGACGACCCCTATGGCTGGTGACCATCCCCACATTGTTGCTTCTAGCCACATTCCTGCTCCTGCAGACCATGTCCGTCCTTGCTCTGGCACGGTTTGGGATTGACCCAGGAGAGCGCGGTATGGGCACATCCATTAGAAAGGGCCTGTTAGTGTGATGAAGCGGGATTTTTTTTTTTTTGCCCAGTCAAGGTATTATTTCAATCAAAAGATTTTTCTTTTTTTTTTTTTTTTTTTGAGTTTTTTTTTTTTTTTATGAAATTTATTGACAAATTGGTTTCCATACAACACCCAGTGCTCATCCCAAAAGGTGCCCTCCTCAATACCCATCACCCACCCTCCCCTCCCTCCCACCCCCCATCAACCCTCAGTTTGTTCTCAGTTTTTAACAGTCTCTTATGCTTTGGCTCTCTCCCACTCTAACCTCTTTTTTTTTTTTTTCCTTCCCTCCCCCATGGGTTCCTGTTAAGTTTCTCAGGATCCACATAAGAGTGAAACCATATGGTATCTGTCTTTCTCTGTATGGCTTATTTCACTTAGCATCACACTCTCCAGTTCCATCCACGTTGCTACAAAGGGCCATATTTCATTTTTTCTCATTGCCACATAGTATTCCATGGTGTATATAAACCACAATTTCTTTATCCATTCATCAGTTGATGGACATTTAGGCTCTTTCCATAATTTGGCTATTGTTGAGAGTGCTGCTATGAACATTGGGGTACAAGTGCCCCTATGCATCAGTACTCCTGTATCCCTTGGATAAATTCCTAGCAGTGCTATTGCTGGGTCATAGGGTAGGTCTATTTTTAATTTTCTGAGGAACCTCCACACTGCTTTCCAGAGCGGCTGCACCAATTTGCATTCCCACCAACAGTGCAAGAGGGTTCCGAAGCGGGATTTTTGAAAACCCTGGGAGGGAATAGGCACAGCCGTTGCCCGAGGACTGCCTGGCACGTGGTGTGTGGAGCCTGCAGAGGGGGAGAGACCGTCTTGCCATCCCCCATCGACCTTACCCAGTGTTGGAGGGCACACAGGGTAAGGATGCCCGCTGCCGCTCCATCACACCGGGGCAGATTGCAGACGCACAGGCTCCTACGTGCCGCTCAGGCCCAAGACGTGGCGGTAGCTCGTGGGTATCCCAGAGTCCTGAACTCCTCCTGTGCCGATCTGAGGGAGAGTCCGCCCCAAATCAGCACCGTTCCGGCTTCCTAATCTCACACAATCCTGTGGAAGCACTGCCACACCGGTCAGCAGGAATGGTCCGCTTGACACGTCTCCCTCCTGGGAGCCTGGTCACGTGACAGCCTGTGGCCGTGAGTCCCAGAGATCCAGTGGGGAGGGGAGTCCTCGTGGGTCTTTGTTCTGGCTTGGAGTGTCCTGCCCAGACCGCACTACCGGCCCAGCTAGTCCTGGGCATCAGGCAGGTACTTAGACAGTTTTGATGAAGTCGCTTGTCCCGGGCCTGGAACCAGGGTCTCTGCTTGCCCCGGCACAGTGCTAGGCACTGCCTGCTGTGGAACAGTCTGGCAGCAGTGGGACCCGGAGACCTGGTTCTAGTCTTTGCTCTGCTGACAGGCGGCTCTGTCACCACCGGCAAAGTAGTGAAGGTCTCTGCGGCGCTGGCTCCCTGGGCGTCCGACTAATGCAGTAGCACAGGGCCCTGGGCTAAGAAAGGGGGTTACCGTCTTGAGATCTCAAGACTTTTCTCTTCAGATTTGTGTTTTGCGAGTGAAATCCATGGGGCAATGGTGTGTACACTGGGGGCTGGGAATCTTGGCTCGTGCATGTCCTGTCTCTTGCCATCTCCTCACCTCCCTTCTTCCTCCCTGCAGTGGGTTCTCAGCTGTCTGCTCCCCGCTCCAGCCCAGGGACCTCTACTGCTCTCCTCTTCTGGGTGTGGGGCCAGTGAGGGTTGGTACTGGTGTATACACCCCACCAATGAGTATAGTGAGTATCTCGTGCCCCAAGGAATGTGACATTGAATAGCACATATAAACACCAAGACAGGCTGAGAAAGAACCTGCAGAAGAAGGGAAGAAGGGGCCCAGTTTTTTCATTTTGCACTGGGGCCTGCAAATTATGTGGCTGGTCTGGGTCTTGAATCTCAGCTCTCTCCTTTGTCACAAGGTGGGGTTTGCATTTGATGATTTCTGAGGTGCCTCCCAGGGCTCATGTTCCAGGATTCATTCCTCTGCTGAAGGAACATCGTGGCTGATCACATTTTCCCAAAGGAGGTCTGTAGAGATTAACCAGCCAGCCCATGATTCCTAGTGCTCAGAGGCCTCTGGTCTCTCTGTTTTTTTTTCGTTTGAGTTCTTTTTGTCAAAGAAAAATTGCACCAGGCAGAGTTAAACAGGCAAGGAAGACTTTATTCATGACTATGGCAATAGGTGAGAGAGATTGGACTCAGTTTTGTGGAAACAAAGGCAGGGGAGTTTTAAGCACTGGGGTGAACTAGTGGAAAGTGCTGGAGGATGTTGGGGGGGGGTTGGTTAATGTGATTAGACATCTTGTGTTTGCTAATGGTCCCTTAAGGTAGGCACCCATGCTCCCACAGAGAAGGGGGATTGGGGATGCTGTCTCCTTAGGTGACTACATTTCTGAGGGATGCCTCCCAAGCCTTTGAGAAAGACATTCCTGGGTTGTAAAAGTGGCCAGCGGCTGGGAGAAGACTTACGTGCTAAAATGGCAGGGAAAAAATTTACAATGGCAAGTTTTCTAGAGTAAATGGGAAAGGGAGGTGGGGCTGCGTTCAGGAAGAACCCCATCTGAAGTTGAGTCTAGCTGGGGAAACGACAAGGCCGTCTGGTCTGTGCTGTTGGAGGTGAGGACTGCAAGGAGCCCCGCTTTAGCATCTTTTGGGCAGCGGCTTTTCTTCCCCACTTTGCAGAAGCAGATGCTGTGCTGAGAGATGGTGCCAGGCTCCGCGTCCCACAGCTTTCTAGTGGAGGAGCTGGTGTCTTCACGACTTGCCCAGGCCCTCCGTGGGTGCTAACGTGCTTCTTGTATCTGCATCGGCTTCTCCATCACCACCCATCCACTCTCTGCCCTCAGACCCTGGCTCTGTGTCCACTGCCGAATCTCGAGCCCCCAGCTCTGGGCAGCTCTCTCCCCACCAACGGGCCTCCCATGAGGTTTGGCATCAGCAAGCTTTCATAAGTATTTATTGCTGGGATGAGAGCCTGCTGCCCCTGATGGGTCCTTGGCTGCCAGGAGCTGACGTCTGGAGCAGGCAGTTTGTATGCTAATACTGCTGATTGCCTGCGCCTTGTGAGGATTCTGCTTTAGCCTTTCTATCTGCCCCTGGAGAGAGACCCAGGAGCTGTTACCCATCTGCCCTCCCACTCCCCCTCCTCCTCTGCCTTCAGCCCCCAATTCCGTCTTCCCAGAGAGACCCATAAAATTTTATTCAACCCATTATGTCCCAGGCAAAGCCCGATCCTTCATTTTGAGAGTAAGCCACATTCAAATGGGCTGTCTGAGGCTGAGTTGGAGAGACGGATGAGGGGGCCTGGTATGAGCTACCAGGAGGGGCTGCACTTAGGTTGGTGCTGGGGCAGGGTGTGAGGGTGTGAAGGAAGAGGGCCTTCGCCTTTCCTGTGGGGTGGCAGGCGAAGCCTTGGTTTGAGCCCAGTTTTCCCCTCCAAGAATCAGGAGGGTGCTGTTGTCAGTGGGAGTGTGCCTAGCCATGGGGACTGGACCCTGAGCCCCAGATGTTGTAGGATCAGGTGTTTAATTTTATAGAGTCTGTTAGATGCAGCCTTGCTGGCTCACCTCAATCCAGTGGTTCATGACCTTCGGGATCATTGTCATCGCTTGGGGAGCTATAAGAAATAGAGATGCTTGGGTCACAGTCCCTGAGATTTGGATTTAATTGGTCCGGAGCATGGCTGTAGCACTGGGATTTTTAAAGGGGAATCTAAGAAGCCAAGGCCATGAACTGTGAA
Source organism: Lynx canadensis (assembly GCF_007474595.2). Classification (NCBI taxonomy): domain Eukaryota; kingdom Metazoa; phylum Chordata; class Mammalia; order Carnivora; family Felidae; genus Lynx; species Lynx canadensis. Next base: position 147,435,023 of record NC_044304.2, read on the forward strand.
CCCAACCTCGGTCATAACAGACTGACACATAAACCTGGATGTGCATTTATTAATGCAGAGTGAGAAATAGAATCACCAAGGGAGGTGAGCCATTCTCTTGTCCATGAGTTTTCTTCTTGGGAGAAAAGTCAACACAGAGAGCCAAACTCTTCCCAGAAAGTAGTGTAGCATTCTTAGAGAGAAGTGGGCTTTGTGGTGGCTGAGAACACAGACTCTGGGATGACACAGGACTCGCTTTAGTTTCCTTTGCTTTGGGCTCCGTGGCAGGGAGCAAGTTTCTTCCAAGCTTCATCTTCATCATCCCTAAGATGGGGATAGTACTAGCTACCTCCACGGAGTTGTGAGGATTCAGGGAGCTAATAGAGTGTGTACGTAAAGGAGCTAGTAGAATGTGCTTATATATAGTGATTAAGGTTCTCATTGCATGGCAATTATTATTATCGTAATAAAACCCGGTGTCTTGGAGCTTGGATGGGCTGGTGCTCCACTCTCCTCTTTCGGGTAATAATAATAATGCTGACTAATAATGCACTCATTATTTGCTGAGCGTGAGTCTAAGCCCTTTGCCTATGTTAACTGAGGCACAGAGAGGTTAGGTGACCTGCCCAGGGCCCACAGCTAATGAACAGTGGCGGCGGTAGTTAGAGTAGCCAGTCTGATTCCAGAGCTTGGCCCTGATGACCATGTTCAACGGCATCTCCAGCTCTACAAGTCTTTCACTGTGTGGATCACAATGCCTGGGAGTGGTTGGAGCCCCTCTCTCCTGGCCAGTGCTGTTAGAATCCTTGAAGGGGAGATGTGTTCACAGAAATGTGATCCTGTGTGGAGAATCTGGAAAAGGGAGCATGGCTTTGTGATGGTGGTGGGCATAATGCTGTGTCATTGGTTACGTTGCAGCCTTCGTTAGCTGCGTGCCCGTCCTTTGGATTGCTTGGTCACCTAGGTCAGATCTGGCTGGATCAAGTCCTTGGTCTCCTTGATCAGATCTGGCTAGATCAGCCTCCAAGCCTCTGTTCAAGGCATGGGCACTTATGCTGATGGTCAGGCTCGCCCACCTTGTGTCAGTCTTCATGTGGCAAACTGACTTCTTGGATTTTTGGCACTGATATTCTAAATGCTAATGATCAGCTCTGAAGGGGGTGGTGCCTGATTAGGGCCTCTGTGTGCTAGTTGACCAGCCTGGAGTGTTAGTTTTAGGGTACTTCAAATGCTAACCACCTCTAAACAGAACTGGGAGATAGTCTTATACACATATCATCTTGTTTATACTGAAATGTGCTAAATTACCTCATAAACAATATAATACTCTTCTTGGAGGATGATCTTTTCCTTGAACCGGTTCCTAAATATTCTAAGGAGATGTGTGGGCAGATGGAAGCCGCACAGGTTCTGCGGAAGAATGGGCAAAAATGAAGTTCTTATGGGAAAGCTCTGTGTCATCCACTTTACCAGAATTGTACTGAGCCTCTTTGCTGCACATGGGCCAGTTCACATTATTTGTACAAGCTATGTTCCACCAGCGCTGGCAGAGGGAATCAGTAAGATTCTCCATGCCAACGCCAAACCCTGTCCTCGGATCCTGTGTGGTACGTGCTGTCACTGTCTTGAGACTGTAGGGATCCTGTCCTGCCCCTGTATTCCCACCAAGCGGAATGTGTAGAAGAATGTGTTGTTCAGTGTTCAAGGTCAGGGGTTTCCAGGGGTGGCTGACCCAGAGTGTTTCCTTGGTAAGGAGGACTGTCCGGATGGCAGGCCTTGATCTCCTTGGAATGCTGGCCATGCGAGGAGGGGAGGGCTAAGTTGCTACACCAGTAAAGCTTGTTGCACGTAGATCCCAGCAGTGGATGCTTTATCCAGTCAGCCACTCCGGACTCCCCGTACATAAGGTCCCCTAATAAACCTATGTCTCGATTGTTATCCCTGGGTCTTTTCTTAGGCCTCCCCAGACCACTACCTATCGTTGGCTGGGAGTCCGTTGGGGTTGGCTATACAGATTCCTCCCTCCCTGCTTCTCTGGGCTATTTGCAGAAGAGGGTGGATGAGGAAAACGTGGCTGGAGGAGGCCTCTACTGAGATTGCGCCTGGTGTGGAGTTAAAGAGGCCAGGGGGAGAGCCCTGCCCCTTCCGGCCCTATCCGTTGTCACTTCTTCATCAGCTTCCCACACTTGCCGTATCATTGTCTCTACTAGCAGTTATTCTCTTAACTGAAAACTCTCTTTCTCTGAAGAGTTTTCCATGATGTACTGGAAGGAAGAAGGCAGAGTGCCCTGGCCCTACCTGGCATTGCGTGGGACTCCCAGGATGTGGCCTGCTCTTGTCTCTACCTGATTTCTCTCCTTTTGTGCCTGTCTCTCTTGCCTTCCCTGTCATTATGGTCTTCCTGGCTTTTCATTCCCAGCCCTCTGAGATCTAAAGGCCAACCCCTTTTCCAAGGCAAACTTACGGCTGGGACAAAAGAAGGACCAATTATTTATGTTGGCCCATCATGCACCAGGCACGGCTAAAAGCTGTCTCGTGCATTATATTCCGTATCTTCATTATACATGACGAAACCAAAGCTCTGAGAGAGTTTGAAACAGTTGCCCAAGGCAAACAGCTATTCTTAGTAGAGACTACATTCAAATCCAGGTCTTTGGGCTCTAAATCTAGCGCTCTTTTCCATGACACCACCCAGTCCCTGTATTCTGACTTCTGATATTAAACATTAAATGCCCCTCTCCTTACTCCATCAACATGGGGGAGCATCCCTGACTCTCCCATCCCTGTTAGCATGCTTTCTCTTGTGGCCCAAGGAGAAGTGACCCAATAGGGAAAGTGTGGGGCAAGTGTGCCATCAGAACTGGGGACCCTGGCTCGGACACTCACGGTGCCAGGGTGCAATTGGCTGGGAGTCCGGTGGTACCCACTCTCAGCCGGCATGGTTCCTTGTCTGCCTCTTTAAGTTTGCAGGGAATTCCAGGAACTCCAAGTAACAAACGACAGCAAATTAGGAGCTGAAGTAACATAGCAACAGCAAATGTGATCGGTCAGGTGACCCTCAGAGGCAGGCTGGCATTCTGGAGAAGATTACCGTTTATCCAAGTAAATACCAAGCCCTCACGACGGTGGTTTGTGCAGCAGGGAGTGAAAAAGCTCTATCATTCCTGCCTCAGGATACTCAGAGCATTGGAGATTGGGGCCGTTTTATTCCTTTTTTAAAACTTAAGGTGTCTTTGAGTGTGTGCATTGAAGTTTAATGGGCAAAGCTGACTTTTGGGCACAAGCCCTTTGTTCTTTTGTGGAGAAGCTGGTGTAGCATAATTAGCATGGAACCGAAAGCAGAGTTCTGGACTTTAATTCTGGTTCTACCATGAGTAAGCTGTGTGACCGTGGACAAGTAACTTACCTTCTCTGGGCCTCAGTGAGGGGATTGGAGTAAAAATGAAGAATTGTGTATTAGTTTGCTAGAGTCGTCCTAACAAAATAGCACACACTGGGCGGCTTAAACAACAGAGTTTTATTTTCTCACAGTTCTAGAGGCTAGAAGTCCAAGGTTAAGGTTTGGTTTTTCCTGAGGCCTCTCTTCTTGGCTCACAGATGGCTGCCTTTTCACTGTGTCCTCACATGGCCTTTCCTCTGTGTGCACATTCTCTTCTTACAAGGATACCGGTCAAGGACATGAGGGATTATTGGACCATATTGGACCTTATTTAATCTTAGTTACCTCCTGAAGGGCCCTGTCTCCTAACATAGTCACTTTGGGGGTTTTGCTTTCAACACATGGATTTTGGTGGGGAACACAGTTCAGCTCATAACAGATGGTTAATGACTCTCACTCCACAGACTTAAAATTATTTATTTATTTACTTTGTGAGGACTAGCAAAGTTGTCTTTGCCTTACTCCAGAAAAACTGAAACAGGAACCAAGGATTTCATTCTGTCCCTGCAAGGGCTCAGCTCATCAGAAAGCACCTGTCTCAGCTGTCCTGAGCTGGGACCCCATTCAGAGGCTGGGGGCAGGTGGCCTCAAAAGGCTGTAGGACACCTCTTTGGAGTGTCACTCTGTGCTTGTTGGCCTGCCCAGCCCCCCCCCCCCCACCCCGCCCTAGGCATTCTCCGCTGCCCCAGGAGCACTTGCTGTTGTTGTCATATGTGTATGTCACATGGACCTGCAGAGCCCAACCTCTCAGGTCAGGTGTGGGTTCCTCCCACTGCCTATCACTTTCTTTTTCTTTTTTTTTTTTAAATTTTTTTTGATGTTTATTTTTGAGAGACAGAGCGCAAGAGGCGGAGGGGCAGAGAGAGAAGGAGTTACAGAATCCGAAGCAGGCTCCAGGGTCTGAGCTGTCAGCGCAGAGCCCGACGCGGGGCTCGAACTCACGGAGTGTAAGATCATGACCTGAGCTGCAGTCGGACGCTTAACCGACTGAGCCACCCAGGCGCCCCCGCCTGTCACTTTCTAGCTGGAAATTCTCTATGTCGGTCTCCCCTCGTCTGGGCAGGCTGTGGGCCAGGAACACCCTCTTTTACCGACAGGTTTTAAAGCTGGGATTTGACCAGAAGGGACTGGGATCTGGGATCTCCCGCCATCTCAGGCAGGGCAACGGCAGGAAGATCTTATTAGCACCTTCCCACAAAGGGGAAGAATAATATTTCAGCGTGTTCTCTTTGTGTCTTCAAGCGGTGATAAGGTGCCACCAAAGTGCCAGTCTGAGCTGCGTTCAAATGAAGGATTATTCTGATAAGATGAGGAGGAGAGACGCTGAGGGAGGGACGCTCTGGGAGTGGAGGGGGGCCACCGGTTTAAGGTTATTAAACAGGAAATGCCTGGCCTCGGCAGATCAAGGGGAAATCACACATTCTGTCACATTTGCTTATTGAATCTCGGTTCTATTGAAGCTCGAAAGGGGGAAAAAGAATCACGCCATCCCCATCAACCTCCTTGTAGCTCTTATTAGATTTCACAACCTTTCAATATTAAAATGCTAGTGCCGGTGGCAAAATTCCTTGTCAGTTTTTAATATCAGTAAGGGATTGTGGTATTAGGTTTAAGGGGGATGGAGGTGGGGGCAGGGAGGGTGCAGGCAATCCACAGAGGCCGCCCGCCTGGGCCGCAGCTGTCTTTGCCTCTCAGCCCGGCGCAGACCCAGTAGCTCCTGTCCTCGTGCTTCGTGCGGGGCTGCTGAGGTGGGGGTGACCATGTCAGGGGCACCATGCGCCCCTCTGAGCTTCATAACAAGAGCCACTGACCCCCAGACTCAGGCTTGGCCTCCCCTCATACTCTGCTATCAGGTGCTGGCTTAGTTGTCTAGCCTGCCATAACAAAGGTGCCCCAAACAACAGACATTTCTTGGCTCACGTTCTGGAGGCTGGCCATTCAAAAGTCAGGTGCAGGCAGGGCCGCGCTCCTTCTGAAACACTCCTGTAGGGGAGAATCTCTCCTCGCCTCTCCTGGCTTCTGGTGTCTGTGGGCGTTCCTTGGCCTCCAGACTGTATCACTGAAATCTCTTCTTCCGTCGCCCCATGACTGTTTTCTCCCTGTGTGTCCCTCTCCTCCTCCTGTAAAGACATCAGTCATTGGGCTAAGGACCACTCGATTCTGGTATGACCTATTCGTAACTAATCACATCTTTAATGGTCCTGTGTTCAAACAGGGTCACGTTCTAAGGTCATGGGGGTTGAGACTTCAACATACCTTTTTGGGGGACAGAGTTTAATCCATGATGGATGTCTTAGTTTGGATTCCTCCCCAAACAAACTCTGAGACCAGTGTTTTGGTGCAAGTGGTTTCTTTGGGAGGTGACCCCAGGATGCATGGTGAGGGGAAAGGATCAACAAAGAATGAGTTAATGGGGCGCCTGGGTGCCTCCATCAGTCGAGCATCCGACTTTGGCTTAGGTTATGATCTCGTGATTCGTGGGTTCGAGCCCCACATCAGGCTCTGCATTGATAGTGCAGAGCCTGTTTGGGATTCTGTCTGTCTCCTCTCTCTCTCTGCCCCTCCTGCACTCATGCTTTCTCTCTCTCTCTCAAAGTAAATAAACTAAAAAAAAAAAAAAATGAGTTAACGAGTGGGTTATCACTGGGACAACTGAGACTGAATCCCTCTGGAACCCTCTGAGGGGCTGTGGGAATGAGCCTTGGAATTGTATCCCAAAGGGCAAAGAAGTGAGAGGGTTTACCTCTCAGATGAGGGTCCCTCAGAAAGCATGAGCTCCTGGCAATGCCACCCACCTCAGGAGGAGCGTCGCAACTCCTGTAACCACGGGGTGACCTTGGTAGGGAGATGCGGGGCCACGGCTGTCTAAGAACTGGCTCCAGTGGTGACCTCTCGGTGAAGGTCAAAGAAACACGCAGCAAAGACATTGGAAGAGGCTGCTCGCCAGGACCAAGGAGCCTAGGCCAGAAGTTTGGAGATTTAAGCCTGTCGGCTTGAGGTGGCCTTCTGTCCTGCTGGCCAAAGTGGCCCCTTTCCTGTTTGCTGTGACCAGGCTTGTTCCTCTGGGGCTGAGTTTCTGCCTGGTCTCCTGATAGATACCCTGTTTCTTCCAGGCTGGGGGTCAGCCTGGACTCCTGCTTCTCCTTCCTGGGAACTGTAGTCCTGTCCCCAGCCCCTGACCCCGAGTGCCAGGTAGAACTACTATCTGCTCTAGTCTAGCTCAGCTCCAGAGCAGGCCAGTCTGTCAGCCCACTGCCACTGTGACGTCTACCTCCCACTTCCCTTTCCTGTCCTTTTCCCCTGGTCGTGACTGTCTCTGTCCCCAGCACTGGTGACATCCCTCTCTTTCCTCCTGGAGCTACTTACTTACTTACTTGGTGAGCTCTGCCATCTAAGGATTTGGGGACACTAGGGTGTTAAAATCAAAGAGGAGGCTCTAAGCCAAATATTTCCAGAAATCAGCCCAGCAGAGGCCCTTCTGGGCCAAAGGCTTCCCAGCTCTCAGACAAGCACTCCCAAGAGGCAGGGCCTGCCCTGGACCGTGACTACCTCCTGCCCACCTCAACTGCTCTGCTCCAGGCCCCTCTGCGCTGGCCTGCTGGCCACAAGGCCTGGGCATCTTTGAGAGCTTACAGATGCTGCTGAATCTCTCTGCCCACATTTTTAGGGTCTTGACCATCCTGCCCTCCAGGTGCTGGGCTTCCCCAGAGTCCTGTTTCTACTGCTAGTTTCCAGCCTTGTCCGTTCACATGCAGAACACCCACAGCATATCAGCAAGTCCGTGTGATGAGCTTGAACAAAGCTATGAGGTCTTCATAAATAGCCGGGCATTGGCACAGGGGCATGTGTGTCACATCCTTAGCCATCTTTGATGTTCTGTGAGGGGAAGGCAGAGTCAAAGAAATGAAAGATAATCACAGTTGAGTAGGCTGTGCATGGCCGGCCATGGGAAGCAAAGGGCTAGGAGCCTGGAGACGTAGGTTCTAGTCCTGCATCTGTAAAGTTGTTTGTTTTATTTTATTTTATTCTAACATCCTTGTGTCTCAGTTTCCTCTTGGCCAGATGAGGATAATAACATACCAAAAGACCCAACATCCCCCCAGGTTTGCGGCAACAATAAAATGAGATAACGTCTCACCCCAGGAAAATGGTCCTTCCCTGATACACTCACGTAAAGCAAACTTATCGCCAAGTTGATAATGGGATAGAAAAGTAATTGACCTAATTTGGAAGAAGGTTGTGGCAGGTGAGTGATCCAGGTGGCATGACATGTCTACATGGAATATATGAGGTTTCAAGGCAGGTAGAGGGAGGTCTGGGTGAGGTCGGGCTCAGAGCTTGGGGGAGGAGGCTCTGCCTTCGACAGGCGCGTGGCCTGTCAATTCCGTTCATTACCTGCCTTTCCCTGAACACCGCGCTCTACCTGCCCCGGGAGGGCTCCAGGGGACTTCCCCCAACCCTCCCCGGGAAACACACACACACACACACACACACACACACACGGCACATCAATCATCCCTTTCTTTCCATCCTTGGCAAAGCCACAGCCTCTATGTTCAGAGAAGGTTCTGTGCTTGACACTGGGTTTGAAGTCTGAGGCTGGGGTGGAGCCAGCTAAGGGAGGGTCCTTTGGGAATATAGTTTGTGAAGTGGGGGTCAGGGTAAGAAGTGGTCCAGTGGTCCAATACTGCTCTTTCTTTGGCTTCCTGAGATATGAGGAGGATCAGGGAGAAACCAGTCGGCTTTGACCTCGCCGTTTCATGCAGGTTCGCTGTTTTTCAGAGCCAGTAGAGGCTCATCCATCAGAATTAGTTCAAGTTGATTGAGACGATTTACACCGGTCTCTTTTTGATACGTAATTTTTGTTTTAGTGCCAACTTGAGAAACTGTACTTTGGGGACAGATGTGAAACATGGCCCTCCCAGTGTCTTCCTGGCGAGATTGCTCACATCTGAGTGGGGCTCAGTGACGGGCTGAGTGGAGCTCGTGTACTTGGTCCGTCTTGAGGAGCCCCTTCGTGGAGCTCCTTAACCTCCTGCGGAGGTCTGGGCAGCCTGGGGCAGGCAAGTCAACAGGGGCCCGTCTGAAGGTCGTTCGTGCGCTTGTCTGGCTCCCCACTGGTTGTTGAGCTCCTTGGGGGGCTGGGCCTGCCCTTCTTTGTGTCCCGGGAATTCTGCGCAGCATCTGGCCGTGTCAGCGCTGCTTGCATGTTAAGTGAGTCAAACCCTGCCGCTTGGCCTTGGAAACTGGAGGCCCCATTGAGAACCTGGGGGGAAGCCAGGTTGACAGCTGAGCGGCTCTCTCCCAGAAGCAGCCTTATAAATCTGTTCTCATTAGCAAGAGGCCCTGGGGGGAGGGGACGAGAGTGAGTGGGTGTATGTACGTCGGAAAGCTGGGGAGAGCGCTGCCATTAACCTGTCAGCACCCCCTCTAATATATGACGCCTCGCTTCTGCTTCTGGGCAGGCTGTTTGCAAGTGGCTGCTTTTCAGGATTCTCTCGAAATCCTGACCCTGAACCCCAGTGTCCTGTGAACCTACACCGAGCCTTGTCCAGAAAGTCACGCTTTCCCTGCTCAGTTACATTTTTGGGTGCACTAATTGGCCTATTCCTTTTTGTGTAAGGGATGGGGGAGGAGCTGGAAAGTTTTGTTCAGCCTTGGTGGTGGGTTTCCTTTGTCCTGAGTGCTCTGTCAGTGTCCTGGCAGGCAGCCTCAGCTGCAGTTGACATTCGGCCCTTGGTCTTTAGGCCACAGGACTTTTATGTCAGATAAGGGAGAAGTTTTTAAAAACGGTGTCTCCATCCCACCCATGAAAGACAATTTATTGCCACAGGCCCAGCATTCAGGACCTTGAAGGAATGAGGTCTGCAACAGGGGAGGCCTTCCTTGGGGCAGTGCAGTCTCCGGGCCACTCCTTGCCCATCCACACAGCCAGCCCTCTGCATGAGGCATGAAGCGGGCAGGGTGACAGGTTAGCTGCTGCCGTGCCTCTCCGAGGCTCGGAACCCACGCCTATGCTGGCTGTCACAGTAAAACATGCTTGCTTCCTCCTCCTGATTTCCCAATTTTCTTTTATTTATGTATTTTTAAGTGTTTATTCATTTCTGAGAGAGTGTGAATGGGAGAGGGGCAGAGAGCGAGGGGGACAGAGGATCCGAAGCGGTCTCCACGCTGACAGCAGTGAGCCCGATGAGGGGTTTGAAGTCATAAACCTGTGAGATCACAACCTGAGCTAAATTCAGATGCTCAACGGACTGAGCCACCCAGGCGCCCCTGGATTTCCCAATTTTCAATTTAAATTGGCCATTAAGTAATAAAACATATTTCCTTTGTTGAAGGCCACATAAAACTAGTTGAGGCATGGAGGCAATAAAGGACACAAGGTTAAGAGAAAATACAGGGGTGCCTGGGTGGCTCAGTCGGTTGAGCCTCCAACGCCGGCTCAGGTCATGATCTCGAGGTTGACAAGTTCGAGCCCCGCGTCGGGCTGTGTGCTGACTGCTCAGAGCCTGGAGTCTGCTTTGGATTCTGTGTGTGTCTCTCTCTGCCCCTCTCCCCACTCATGCTCTGTCTCTCTCTGTCTCAAAAATAAAATAAACATTAAAAAAAAAGAGAGAAAATACAAACGGGGGTGCGGGTCTCAGGTGGAGACACTACCAAACGCTCTGCTTGAGCCTCAGCTTCTAGACTGGCGTTATTAGCATCATTATTGTTATGGTCTCTGTCTCAAAGTGTCATAAACCTCATGCTTCGACCTTTATCCTCTGAAGATTTTTGTTAACTGGAAAGACAGGTCTCAGCTCTTTTCTTGGCGCCCAGATCTCCACGAGTTCTCCAGCTGCAGCTGCCAGACAGGGGAGGTTGTGGGATGCAAACTGTGCAGACCTCACAGGGCCTGTACATGGGAGTCGTGGCTGTGGAAGTACCAGGCTTCTTCTGAAGCACCCTTGACTTTGTACAATCACTGCCCATGTTCCGCTTGGGGCCCCCATTGGTTCTTCTGAGCAAAAGGATAAGCTACTCACAAAACACTCTGAAAATGCTTTTGTTTTGAAAACAGCTTTGTTTGCCAACCCTTGGAGAACAGCGTTTTGGATTCGGAGGGTATCCAGGCAGATTGTCCCTGCTGGGACCTAAAAGTCACAGAGAAGTGGGGGAGAAGGGTCCTCACTAAAGACCTGGGCTCGGGTCTTGTTCTACTACAGCACTGGCATCAAGTCAACGCCAGAGTCAAGTTCACGTCCAGCCCCCACCCATAAAGGGGAAAAGAGATTATGTCTGCAAAAATGCTTTCTACAGTGCTTAGCATGTGGAAAGCTCGCAGTAAAAATGTTTGCTTTTATTATTACTGCCCCACTAGTATAAATTGAAGCAAGTTGTTGTATCTCTACTTGTAAAATGAGGACAGCAGGGCCTCCCTTATTGAGTTGTTTGTATTAAACGAACTAATGAAGTGAAATAAGGCATGACGTGAAATAAATGATAAAGTATCTCAGGCATCAGCCTTCCCCAGGTGAATGGTGCAGCTTGCCTAAAAGAGTTGGCATGACCCAGCGTGTGAATTATTGGAATGGAAGAGAAATGCACCATTTGATCAAGCCTCTTCTACATTTTCCTTCAGAAACATAACTCTTTGTCAATATAATTACCAGTTCTTAATTATGAGCTAAAACAAGGGGAAACAATATAGAACAATATTAAGAGAAATTAAAATGTCTGTCTTCAAATTAAGTACCTTTTCATCACATCCTCTTATGCCCTTAATTGCCACTTTGCCCTCTTCTTGCTCTCCTTACGCATCCTCAAGGAGAACACTTAACTTCCTTTTGGTGGTTCAAGTGTCAAAAAGGCCCTTAGCCTGGTGTGTAGTTTTTCTTTTTCTTTTTCTTTCTTTTTTTAAGAAAATCACGTTTAACTCTTCTTCTGTGGATCCCTCTAATAACCCTACTTAGGATTTACTGGAGGAGGCAAAGTGTTAAGTGTTTCACCACTTCTGTAAATTAGTTCTAGAGGCTAATAATAGCTCCTTCACAAAAATAAACCGCTTTTCAAAAAATTTCTCTAGGTTTTGCTCCTATAAGGCCTTTCCTATCTTTCTTTCTCTCGAGCAAACTATCTAATGCAAATTTGTGCTGAGGTATAATGGAATAGCTGTAGCAGCCAGTGTTTTTGTGAGTGCTTAGTTTATTGGTAGGGGCCTTTTTAAGTGCTTTACATGTTAACTGTCACTTAATTATCACAAAACCCCTGAGAGGTAGGTTGTTATTACCCCCTTTTTAAAGATGGGGATATTGAGTATCTTTAAGTATCTCTTCAAGGTCTTTAGACATTTTTCCTTTATTTTATTTTATTGTTTTAAGTAAGCTCTATGCCCAGTGTGGCCTTGAACTTAGGACCCTGAGATCAGGAATTGTATGCTGTGTAGATTGATCTAGCCAAGAACCGGCCAGGTGCCCCTATAGAGCCAGAATTCAAATGTGGGCAGTGTCACTCAGAACCTGTCCTTTCCACCAGGTGGCGCTGTCAGGCGCTGTGCATGCCTGTGGGCACAAATACAGAATGTGTTACAGGCTGCCAGGAAGGATGCCCAAGACCTTGGAGTTGAGAAATGGCAATCAAGCCCATGCCCCTAACTGCCTCCCAAAGGGCAAGTGAGGTAGGAGATGTTGGATTCAAATCCAACTCTTCCCAATCTATAATCATGAGCTGTGTTCCTGAGCTCTGTTCTTCTATTTTCCTGGGTTGCTCCCACTCTTATGCAAAGAGAGAGAAAAAACCCTTGGAGGCCGAGTCTTTGAGCTTATGATAGAAGTCCCCAAGCAACTTTTCTTTTCTGTCTTTACCAACATATCTTTTACATTAATGGAAATTTTGGAAAATCATGGGTTTCTGCTAATCTTTTTGTAAAAGATGTTTGGTCCCAGAGACTCATGAAAGGAACCATTTATTTATCTGCAGAATAGTTTGCATATGAGAACAATACAGAAGAGTTTGAAGACAGTTATTCCGTGAACACTAATTAAGAGATTTGTTTGTTTTCAAATAGCACAAACCAATTCTGGCGGGTTTAAGCAAAAGGGAATTTTTTTGCAGGGATAATGGGGAATCCCATGGCTCAAAGAAGCATGTTAAACAATTAAGACCCATAAAGGGGAAAAAACTGGGGCATCTGGATACCCCACATTAGAAGGACCTGAACATCCTCCCCTGGTTGGTCACTGCCATCATGTGACTCAGTTCTTGAATTTCCCAGCCTGGGCTCTGACTACCCTACCCCATAAGGTAAATCCCCAGTTGGAAGAAAAATGTGATTGCACAGATGTACTCCGGGGTCTCCGGATGGATCCATCAGCCATGGCCAGGTGCCATGGGTCAAATCTCCATGTTTCAGGAGTGCTTCCATGCAGGGGACAACCGTGAATCACCACCCCTTTGTGTTTTACTCCAGTGTGGTTTCTTTACATTGCCTCGATGAGGAATTACATGGCCCAGGACACACAACCTATTGGAGGAGAGAGAGAGAAACTCATTGGAGCCCTAGAAACTCTTTCATGCCTTCTTTCTCTCTTATACAACCTGTTATACAGGTGGACAGTTCAAAAACCCAAGTGTGGAGAGCAAGTAGTATTGGCCGCTGAATGTCCCCAGAGTTTCTTCAGATAGTTTGGCAACAAGCTAACTGGGGCCAGGGTCTCCCTTCTCCCATGCACTCAGCCTCCTCAGTCTCCATAAGCTCCGGGTGCCAGACAGCCAGTATTCCTAGAGACTCCTGTAAATAGCTGGTACCCAAGTTGAGAGCATTTGGTACCCAAACTCAGACAGGTTTTGCCTTACCTTCAAGCCACTGTCATACTTGCCCCATAAAAGGAGAACCCCAGGGTGTGGGGGTCCCTCTGCTATTACACAGCGCTGCCCTGTGTTAATCTACAACCCAGCCCCCACATGCCTCTGTTCAAGACGCCTAGAGCATGGAGGACCCATGCAAATCCAGCACCTTCTGCCCATGAGCTTCAGCCAGCCAGCCCCAAGCCACACCGCCTGGTGTTCACCCCAAGCCTTTTGCCGAACCCCCAAGTCTGAAGTAGTGTGATAAACTTAGTGCAAGCCTGGAGTATGGGGGGATTATTAAGCAAAAGGGGCATAGATAACTCTAGGTGATAGCAACTCTCTGATGGCAGAGTTCGAGCCGTCAGTCGGGGAGGAATTTAGGAGACATTGCAAAGGGATGGGTACAGGGTTCAGGAGCCAGTTTGGGGGCTTCCATGGCCAGAGCAGACTGCCATTCTTGCCCTCGCTCTGCCAGGTGCTTAGTGCTCGATCTGGGGCAAATCCCTTGACCCTAATTTCTTCATTATTATACAGAAGTGTAATAATATCCATGCCATCTTGGAGAACTTGTGTGAGATAAAGAAAACAGAAGCTAGGAGTGTTGTAAAATTTGAGCTATTGTTGGTCTGGGGAAACTGAGCCACGGATGATGTTTCCGTGGCTAGCTCTGAATGGGAGGAATGGATGCGGCCCTGGGACAAGCAGAGGACAGAGGAGGCAACGAGCTGCCCCACAGCCCCTTTGCTGTACTTTGTAGTGAAGGGCGATTGCGACTTCTAACTTTCCTCGAGATCACAGATTTCTCTGAGCACAACTGTAGCCATAATAACTTAGCAGGCTCCACTGGATCGATACCTCTGAAATCTAAGGGCCATTCAGTTGCTAAAGGCTTTCTATTTAGTCTTTGTGTTTGGTATTAATGTTATCCCCATGGCATCTAAGTGGCAGAGCTATTTATGGATTGGCAGTCAATCTGACAGTGTGGCTCCTGCCCATCCATCACGGGTAGGAGAGAAAAATCCAGGTGAGCAAAACTTCTAGGGTAAGCAGGACAGATGGGGATATTTAATGCTTGCTGATGCCATGAATTCTACCTAATTTCTTTGTAAGCAACAGTAGCAAAGGGCAATAGAGAAAGAGCATCATTCTTTGAAAATGTTAGAGGTCAAGTACTAAATGTCACACTTGAGTTATAACTTCTACAGCATCTCAGTTACGGTAAAGACAACACTGATGTGTATTGGTGCTTTTCCACCTTTTTTGAGGATGTGGAGTCCTTTAATTGAAAAAAAAAAAAAAAAGGAAACTCAACATGGGAATAGCCATAGTCTGAACGCTCACTGGGAAAATATATAAAAAATATAAAGTACACTGTGTTCACTACTAGTTTTCAATGAATTTGGAGTTAATCCATTAAAACACACTTGAAAATGGTGCATATATGTTTGAAATATACTTTTTCTATAGTTTATGCATATAGTTTGTGGCTGCTGATGACAATAACATACCTAATACTTTCTGAGCATTACTATGTCCCGGGTACCATTCTAAGCATTAAAAAAAAAAATTTTTTTTTTAACATTTATTCATTTTTGAGAGTGAGAGAGACAGAGCATGAGTGGGGGAGGGGCAGAGAGAGAGGGAGACACAGAATCAGAAGCAGGCTCCAGGCTCTGAGCTGTCAGCCCAGAGCCCGATGCGGGGCTCAGACACACGGACTATGAGATCATGACCTGAGCCGAAGTCGGACGCCCAACCGACTGAGCTACCCAGGCGCCCCAGCATTTTATTTTTTTTTAAAATTCTTTTTTTTTTTTTTTATATATTTTTTTTTTTTCACCGTTTATTTATTTTTGGGACAGAGAGAGACAGAGCATGAACGGGGGAGGGGCAGAGAGAGAGGGAGACACAGAATCGGAAACAGGCTCCAGGCTCCGAGCCATCAGCCCAGAGCCTGACGCGGGGCTCGAACTCACGGACCGCGAGATCGTGACCTGGCTGAAGTCGGACGCTTAACCGACTGCGCCACCCAGGCGCCCCGGCGCCCCAGCATTTTAAAGACACTATCTTACTTACTCCTCATGACAACTCTGTGAGATCAGTAACAATCACTCTTCCCATTTTATAGGTGAGGAAACTGAAGATCACAGATGTTAAGTGACTGCTAATGATCATTCAGCTGGTAAGTGATGGAATGAATGCTTGTTCCTGAGTTGTTTAGCACTGTTATCCATTATTGTGCCTTGATCAGCTGTGATCTGTGAGACTCTCCCAGTGCAGAGCTTTCCAACCAGCTAATGTGGAGGTGGGGGTTGTGGGGAAGAGCTCACATGCTCTGTTTAGCTGCTTTCGAAGTCTGCCTCCCAGGTGGGAGCAGGCGCCAACCTCTGTTGACGGCACCTCCCGCTTTATTCTCTTCTCCCCTGCCTTCTCCCTTTGTCTCTTCTGTTTGGCTTTTACAAGTACAGGTTCAGGAGAGAGTGAGCTGACTGGTCATAGTCGTGTGGCGGGGTGCGGAGAGTTGAAGGAGTGTCAGGGATTTGGATGGACTGTTTGGATGGAGTCATGTTCTTCACCATGCTTCCCTTTCAAGGCTCCTGATGGAGGAAGGGTATTTGCAAGGCACGCAGAGTCAGTTGGGAAAGCATATCACTTTCTTAGTGGCTTGGTAAGCCACTGATTACTCCAAAGGCAGGCCTTCTTTAGAAAAACCTGGTTTTGGGGCGCCTGGGTGGCTCAGTCGGTTGGGTGTCCGACTTCGGCTCAGGTCATGATCTCGCGATCCGTGAGTTCAAGCCCCACGTTGGGCTCTGTGCTGACCGCTCAGAGCCTGGAGCCTGCTTCTGCTTCTGTGTCTCCCTCTCTCTCTGCCCCTAACCCACTCGCATTCTGTCTCTGTCTCTCTCAAAAATAAATAAACGTTAAAAAAAATTAAAAAAAAAAAAAGAAAGAAAAATCTGGTTTTGAAAGCATGAATTGGGCCAGGAGGCCCAAGTTTGGCTTCCTACCTCCTATTCCTTGAACCTAGAATATAAAACATTGGGTAGAAAATTCTGAATCTGGTGTGTGGTTTTTTTTGGTTTGTTTTTAACCAATTCATGAAGCGAGAATTGCTAGGTTGTCTTTGTGTGTGTACATCTATTGCATTTGTCTCTGTTGTTTTCTGGCAATGGCACTGCTATTTCTTTTGGGAAATGGGTCTCTTTCATTTCTGGTTATTCTGCTGGATTCCAGTATCTACATCCGTCTCCCACCATAGACGCATTGACTGGGCAAGGAGTGTGGACGTGGCTCAAACAAGGCTCATCTACGGACTGGGAGAGGGGAGTCTTCTTCCTTTTTGCACGTCACTCTGGAAGCTGTGTGAGTTAGAGCCACTAACCATTTCATGGGAGAAGACCATATACAGTAGGAAAGAGGTTGAAGACAGCACATAGAAGCAGAGCTGATAGATGGAAGGGCTGGAGCGAGAGAGAGGGAGAGAGAGAGGGAGGGAGGGAAGGAGGGAGGGAGAGAGGGAAGCTGGACTGGGTGTTAGAAAATCTGAATTCTTGCTACTGACCAGCGTGTGACTCTCTGTAAGGCACTTAAAATTTTCCCGAAGCGTCAGTTTTCCCATGTGGGGAGTGAGAAAGTGGGATTCAGTAACCATCCCCTTCCCTCTGGCTGGTCACCGCAGCACCTGTCACCACCCTCAGCATTGGCTGCTTCTCTTGGAGTCTTTGGTCCCTTCTTCTCAGACACTTCCAACCTCATTGCCTCTCCTCTCCCTTCCTCTGCCAGCTGCTTAGATGAAAGAGCACCTGTGTGTTTCTGAAACAGGGGAATGAAAAGAAAAA
The DNA here is from genome assembly GCF_007474595.2 of Lynx canadensis. NCBI lineage: Eukaryota > Metazoa > Chordata > Mammalia > Carnivora > Felidae > Lynx > Lynx canadensis. Next base: position 147,452,108 of record NC_044304.2, read on the forward strand.
GGGGTTTCTCTGCACACTATTTTTGCTGTCAGAACAAACACCAGGCTTGAGGCACCGTGGGCCCGAGAGCATTTGTTAGCTTCCGTACCATGCTGTCCTCTGTGCCCACTGTGGGACCACCTTGCCCTCAATTTGCCCAGGGCCTTTCCAGGCTGCCCTTGAAGAGTTCTAATGACCCTCCATCTACTGAAATTCACTTTCTTGCAGTCAACATAGAGCAGGGTCCCAGGCTTTGATGGCCACTGTTCTGAAAAGTACCTTATAGTTTAAACACATAAGCCGGGAGCTGAGTGGTTTGGTCTCTTTGGCCCCTGACCTCTTCTGTGATCAGGAAGCAAGCCAGATTTCCCAGGAAAGATCTTGAGCCTCTGCAGAAGTTGCAAAGGAATGAAGGGGTTTTTCTGGCTGAGGTGATCAAGCATGAGTTTAGAGGGTCCATGTTGGTGGTGACCTTCTGTGGACATCTGGCGAAATGAACACATCCTTGGGAGCTGGGCCACAGTCACAGACCGCGTTTTCCCTCCTGAGTGACGTTGGGCCAACCGTTCATTTAAACTCTGTGAGAGGCTCCTGGGCGGCTCAGTCAGTAAAAAGCATCCGACTCTTGATTTCGGCTCATGATCTTGTGTGCGGTTTGTGAGTTTGAGCCCCGCATTGGGCTTTGTGTTGACAGCTCGGAGCCTACTTGGGATTCTCTCTCTCTCTCTCTCTCTCTCTCTCTCTCTCTCTCTCTCTCTCTCCCTCCCCCCCCGCCCCTCCCCTGCTTGCACACTCTTTCTCAAAATAAATACATAAACTTAAAAAAGAAAGTTAGACTCTGTGCATCTCTGCTTCCTTGTTTGTAAATTGGAGCAATAATTCCCATTTCACGGGGCGGGGGGGGGGGGTTGTCGTGACGATTAAATGAGATAATACGTGTTTGTGCTATGTTGCTGGCACTCGTAGCTGTCGTAGAGATGCTGTGAAGACTGCGTGAGCTACTGACATGAAAGCCATTTGATGATCAAGAAGGCTAGGGCAGGACGGGGCTGACCGAGCAAACTCATGCACCTGGTGATCTAAGGACAGGACCTGGCTCCCCCTTCTCAGCCCTTCTCAGGCTCTGGAGGTTGGGGGTGCTGACCTTGCTGATGTTGGATCGGGTGGGTTTTGATGGAGATGTGCAGACCCCTGGGGTGGGGAGTTGTCCTCTCACTGCCTCCATCTCTCCTCATGTCCCAGGCAGGGAGTAGCTCAGCCTCAGTACCTCCTTTCTCATCGCTCAAAGTCAAGTGGTGTTTCATGACAAAGGCAGATGAGCATGTCTAAATATTTAACTGGCAGATCAATCTGTGGCGACAAGGAGCGGCATTAGAAAAAAAAAAGATGAGACATTCCAACGACGTCTTTATGACTGGCAGCACGCCATGGGGAGGCGGCCGGGCTCCGTCTAGGATATTTTGTTCTGTTGCGGCTCAGAAGGGGAGACAGGGGTGAGGTAAACAAACACTGGCCTAGAAGTCCTGCCTCTGGCTGATAATTGGAGCCAGCATGCTCAGAGCACTGGAGAATGGGCAGGCAGGAGATTAACGCCATGTAGCTCTAGAGCCTAGCCAGCTCCGTAGCGCGCAGAGCTCCTGTCATTGTTCCTGCCCTGGTGGAGCGTGCGTGGAGGGGTGATGTCAGATGGGAGGAATGAGGAATGACAAAGAGTAAATCCAAATGACTAACCGTGTTTTACATGCTTGATGGGAGGCAGTGCTGGGTTTGCCTGCAAGATGGTGGCTGTCTTCGGTTCCAGGGGAGGCTTGGTCGTGGCCTCCCCAGGACAGGATATAGTGGATCTTGCTGTGAAAGAGGCAGGTGGCAGCCCCAGGCTGCAGCAGGACGTGATGCTACGGAGAAGTGATTGGGAAGCTTTATTTTTGTATAACTGCAGGTGAAGATGTGTCCTGCAGAAATGCAATAGTGGACGATGCAGCACGGAGGAGGCAGGCTCGCCATCAACTCAGATTGTCATAATGAAGGCAGCAAGAGTAATGACACAGAATACTTACTGAGAGCCCACTGCGTGCTAGATCCTTTGCTAGGGAATTTACATATTTAGCCCTTGAAGTAACCCTGGGATAAACAAAACATGGCAGTGGATATAGGAATGCATGCACATATACACACACACATATAAACACAAACACACATACGTATACATCATACACACGTATAAACACACATATACATATTTATTATTTTTTTAAAAGTTTTTAATTTATTTTGAGAGAGCAAGTGTGTGTGCACATGCAAGTTTGGGAAGGACAGAGAGAGAGAGAGAGAGAGAGAGAGAGAGAGAGAGAGAATCCCAAGCAGGCTCTGTACTATCAGTGCAGAGCCTGATGGAGGGCTTGAACTTACAAACCAAGATCATGACCTGAGCTAAAGGTGGACGCTTAACCGACTGAGCCACCCAGGCGCCCTTACACATTTAGATGAATACACACACACACACACACACACACACACACACACACATTTTTGTAATTGCAAATCACTTATCCTCTCTTTATCTCTCTTTTTTAAAATTTGGAAATGCCTGTTTCTACTCATTTATATACTTAATTTTTTGTAATGCCCTGTAAACCTTCCTTCCTTTCTAATGACACAAAATGTATCCAATACTCAACTATCTGGAGCAGGGAGAAGCTGTGAAGAACAGACTCTTTAAAAAATGTTTTTTAATGTTTATTTTTGAGAGAGAGAGAGCGAGCGAGTGAGCAGGTGGGGGAGGGGCAGAGAGAGAGACGGAGACACAGAATCTGAATCAGGCTCCAGGCTCTGAGCTGTCAGTGCAGAGCCGGATGTGGGGCTTGAACCCACGAACTGTGAGGTCATGACCTGAGGTCTGGTGGTTAACCGACTGAGCCACCTAGGCACCCCAAGAACAGACTCTTGACCTGGAAGAGCTGCCTATTCAACTAGGGGAAACCCTAAGCCAACCTCATGAGGCAGCCCCCATGGACTGGTGGTCACTGATGTTCCTGCCATGATGCCTGGCATCTCTTGTGTTAAAGTTGTAACAGCATCCGCTGTGGCTCAGATGTGTTCAGACCCATTTCTACTTCCTTGTTCACCACCGTCTTCAAGGCTTCAAGCAATGCCTGGCATGGAGTAGACAATAAATGTTGGTTGATTGAATGAATGAGGAGAAGTGGGTGTTTCTGTATTACAGGTGAGGGAAGGGAGTGCAGGTTCAACAAATTCTACAAGGTCACAGAGTAGGTGTGTGGCCAAGTGAACCTGCTGCATCGCGTCCCTGGTGAATACCATTCGCTACCAGGCCTGGATCCAAAGAGCAGACAGTTTTTATCTGAGGCTGGTTAGGACTGTTAGGATTACAGCCCTTGTTTTCCGTGAAATGAAATTCTCCTCATCTGTGAAATTCTTAGAAATGCTCCCGAGATACAGGGATTTCCTTCGTGTGGTTTTCCTCTCTCCTTCTGAGCAACGTGCACAGTCAGCTTTTAAGCCGCGTCGGAGGAGAGGTGGATGCCGTTGTCCGGTGGCATCGTGTGTGCGCATGCGTGTGCGTGCGTGTGCGTGCCCACACCCAAGTTGCTGAGCGCCTTGGTCTTGTTTGCCCCCAAGCTTGTCGGCCCCACGATTGTGTAATTAGGGAGGATGCTAATGTTCCCTGATTGGAAAATGTCACCCTGCGTGACTAATTTGCCAGCAGGGCCTAATTGAAGTTCAGCGTCATCTGCGGCTCCCGTCAGTCTTTCTTCTGAGGTGTGGGGGCAGAGGCAGTGGCGGTGGCAGTGGTCCAGGGCCGGGCACGTGGATGCCGATTTATTGCCCCTCATCTCTCAACAGTGCCGAGGGTCAGATGGGAGATCAGCTGTGGTTGAAATGGGGTTGGCCGTAAAGGAGAAATCCAGGGCTGGATTAACCCATGTGGCAGGTGGCACTCAATAAGTAGCTGGGCTTTCTCCAGGGAAGACTTTTCTTTCTTTTTCTTTTTTTTTTTTTTGAGTGAGGGGATTCTTTTGTGTGGATGCAGATGCCCTAGCAGCAGGGCCCAGAGCAGGCTTAGGCCAAGTGCAAGAAGTCCCCGGAGTTTGTTGCCATGGCACTCTTGCCTTTCGCAGTGGCCGTGTTTGGATGTTCTGGGGACCCTAGGCTATGTTTGACAGCCGCCCTGTCCTGAAGGGCTCTGGCAGGGAACAGCAAGAGGCACGTGAATAAATGGTAATGCTATGTGTTAGCTGCTTAAGTGCAGAGTGGGCAGAAGGTACCTGTTACCTGGTCCTGTGCTATCATTAATCTAAACCCTGCTCAGATATCCCCTATGCTCCTGTGTCATCCGCAAGTGTTCAATGTTTTGTTTTAAGGTTTTGTTCTGTGTGCATCGCTTCCACTAGGCTGGGGATTCCTGGAGGCCAAGGGATGTGTGTAGATGAATCCTGTGTTCTCAGCAGGCATCATCATGCTGGGCACAGAGTGGGTCTCCAGTCATTGTTTCCTGCATGCTAAGGGGGGGGGGGATGATAACCTCTGTTCATCGAAGTCAGGGATGATTTTGTACTGGATTCTTGACCTGGATCTTAGGGAATGAGTAGGAGTAGGAGGAGGATAGCAGATAAGGTATCTGAGAGCTTCACTGATCCAATAAATATTTACTAGGCATCTTCTGTGTGTAAGACACTAACTAGATACAGGGTATACAGGGATCAACAAACTGTCATGCTTTCTGTTCTTGTGGAGGTTATATTCTAGTGGGAGAGTCAGACAGCCAATAAATGGACAAAGAAATAAGCCAACCCCCTGTATTACAAATTCAAAACAGTGTTATGATGCAAGATGACAGTGGGTTGAAGGAGGACAGTGAGTGTGTGTGCCAGTACGATCATGACCTAGGGATTAGGGAAGGCCTCTTGGAGGAGGTGGCATAAACTCACTCTTGAGCAGTGAGAAGGAGCTGCCCTGTGAGGAAGGAGGGAAGGGCATTCCAGGCAGGGAACAGTATGTGAGAAGAGTTTGCATCAGGAAAGAGGTTGACCTGTGTGAAGACATGAGAGAAGACCTGTGGTTTGGGTATTGACAGGGAGGAGGGACGCATAAGACTGAGAGGCAGGTGATGAGGACTAGTAGGGTCTGGGGAGGAATTTGAATTTTATTCCAAGTATAATAGAGATCCATTAATGAGTGGTAAGCAGGGGACACAATGTGATATATGCTACTTGGTATATGGAGGGTACACAGTTTTTGTCCTAGCTCTAGGGAATGGCTCATGGGGTGGGCAGGTCAAGATGGGACCAGGGACTCCAGTTAGGAAGCTGCTGGAGTAATCGGAGATGGTGGGTTTATGGGGGGATGCTGAGGAGTCTTTTTTCATAGGCAGTGGGGTACCAGTGAAGGGTTTTGACCAGCAGGGAATAACTTGGTGGGGCATATGTATTTTTTAATGATTGCCGTGGCGGCAGTGTGGAGGGTGGATTGGAGAGGGAGGAAGAAACACCAAATTTCTCATTAAGTTATAGGAACCATACTTTAAAGGGAACACAAACTGTAGTTGACCAGGGTGGCCAGAAATCAGGAAAACATGGTATATGAGTCCAGTTGGCTAAATGTTTGTGTCCTCCCCAAATCCATAGGTTGAAATCCTAACTCCCAATGTGATGATTGTAAGAGGTGGGGCCTTTGGGAGGACATTAGGTCATGAGGGTGGAGCTTTCATGAATGGGATTAGTGACCTTATTAGTGACCCAGAGAGCTGTCACTCCCCTTTCCACCATGTCAGGACACAGCAAGAAGATGTCAGTTTGCAACTTAGAAGAAGGTGCTGACCGTGATTTGGGACTTACAGCTTCCGGAACTATTAGAAATAGATTTCTGTTGTTTGTAAGCCACTCAGTCTATGGTACTTTGTTATAGCAGCCTGAGCTAAGACAGTGGCAAAGAGTCAAGGTACCCAGCTTTATTTATATGTAGAAGCATATAGGGCAATACACCCACCTTCCAGTATGTATGGGAGCAGCTGTCGTCTAGAAGGTGGAGTGGACATCCAGTGGGTGGCAATTATGGGGATCCTGGCTGGAGCTCAACATTGAGAAGGAATCATTGTCTTACACTTAGAGTGATTTGACAATGGGACAGGTCTTACATACATACATAAATGACTTCTCCCCTAGTCCCTTACCACATCATGAGGAAACAGCAAGGTGAGTTCTCACTGAATTTGGAGGGCATGTTTGGGATGTTGTGCCTTCAGATAGATGCTACGGGATATACTCAAGTCTCACTTTGAGGGGTCTCCAGAACATCCCAAAGAGCCTGTACTGCCCCCAACAGGGAGGAACAAAGGACACCCGTGGAATTAACACATGTAAATTGAAACTTTGGGAAGAGACTGTTCTCATGCCCTCCTCGTTTCCTAGATGGAAACCCAACCAAAACAAAAACCCCAAAACCAAAGAACTTGGCTTTTGTTTAATCTTTTAGTTCGGGAAATGGGGCAGAACAGCCCTAATCCGATTCTCAACTTTCTCTCGAGCCACACATGAGAGATTCTTTTTTCCTTTTTCCCTTTTTCCCTCTGCTTTTCCCCCTTTAACTTTTCATGCTTTGCCAACAAGCCCAAACTCTAGTGCTAAACTAGGAGAAACTAAAATAAAAAAGGAACACTCCTGGAAAACCCCATGGTCACCAGCACCCCCCCACCTGCCCCGGTCACTCCCCAGGTTAATTCAGGAGAGGAAGCCATGAGCTAATGTCACATGTAGTCTGAGGCATGATTATTGTGTTTCTGCCAATCCTTTCTTGCCTAAGCCGGCCCAGCTGTCACCCCACCCCCTCTACACCAACTCCTGTGTTACTTCCCGGTCAGTCTTTCCCAATGTGATTTCTCTACCTCCTAATATTTAATTTTAATCCAAACCCCCCCCCCCCCCCACCCTTGCAAATCCTCTGACTCTGCAGACCAAGCAGATTCTCCTCTCCCTTTTTCATTATCAGTGGGTCAGATTAGCATCTGACGAGAGTAGGATTGACTATCCCACCTTGGTTTCAAAACCTAAGGCGGATTATTGCCCCTGTTATAAACATAAAGGACATTGTAATTTGCTGGGAGCCAAGAACAAGCAAATCACCCAGAGTCAGGATTGAACAGGGGCTCTTCCAGGCCCTGCCACCTGTTTTCCGCAGCTCTGGGAAAGAGCACAATGGTGGCTTTGGAAGAGCCTCCCCTCTCCTCTCCTGTCCTCCCCCAAACCCTTCACCCCTCTCCCCACATCCACAGGAAGAAGCACTCCCCTCTGGGCCTACAGACACCACTTGGCCCCGGGCAGGCCAGGCAGACCTCCACGTGGTAATTCTGGCAGCAATACCGACCTCTGAAGGGCTCAGAGGCCAGGCCAAAATGCAGGCCCGGGGTATGTTAAGTTCAAAGTGGGGGTCATACCCAGCCTGGAGACCCCCTCCTCACAACTCCGAAAGGCCCTCCCACCCTTCCTCCCTGGCTCAGGATCAAGCAAAAGCCAGCTCCGAGGAGTGTTGAGTTTCCTCAGGGGCACTAAGGGCTGGGTGGTGGGGCAGGCCTCCAGCCTTTGGACACACAGCCTTGAAACCTGCATTTCCAGGCCTTAGGCAGCTACTGGCCCGAAGAAATGTCCATCTGGTAGGATACTGGGAGTGTGTCTGCCACCCCCTGGAGAGTCGGCTTCTCTTCAGAACCTGAGGGGTGTCCCTGCTCTGGAGAATAGGGCTGCCCTGTCTTCCTCTGGATGGAGCTGCAGTTCAGGAGGTCCTTTGATTTGGGGGCATTGGCAGCCTGGCCCGCCTTTGAAGCCCCGATAGTCCTGTCTTAGCATGGCCTTCTTTATTTCAGTCTTACAGAGTCCTCTTGAGGGCAGGGACCGTGTCTTGTATTGCTTTATATCTCAGAAACCCCAGGTCTGGCCTCTTCCCTGCGCAAAATGTCCACGTGATGCTTTTTCTCTAGATGACCAAGGCAGTGCGGTATAGTGGGGAGCCCGGGGCTGGCCAGCTGCAGACCTGCCCTGTAGGCTCCGGGCCGCTCCATGGTTTGCAGCGTGTGAGCGTGAGAAGGTGCTGTAACGAAGTGCCATGCAGTGGGTGACTTAAAACCCCAGAGATTTCTTCTCTCACACTTCTGGAGGCTAGAAGTTGAGGGGTTGATAGGATTGGTTCCTTCCGGAGGCTCTGAAAGAGAACTTGTTCCCTCCTGCCCTCCCGGCTTCCGGTGGCTGGTGCCCTTGGCTTCTTGCTTGCAGCTGCATTGCCCTGTCTCTGCTTGCACTGTCACGTGGCCTTCTTATTGTGTGTGTCCGTGTGTCTGTGTCTCCACATAGCCTTCTTTACAGATACCGGTGGCGGGATTTAGGGCCTGCCCTACTCCAGGATGACCTCATCTTAACTTAATTACATCTGCTAAACCCCCATTTCCAAATAAGGTCACGTCCACAGGGAAGAGGAGGGAGGTCGGTTAAGAGGTGGATAAATTATTTGGGGGGACACAATTCACCTCACAACAGAAAGCCACTCACCTTATGAAATTATGCCATACCTAATGAGAAGGCGTTTGATACAGTGGAAAGGGGACCGAATTTGGAGAGAGAGAGGAGATTGGACACCAGCCTAAGTGCTAGAAACCGTGTTATCCTGACCGAGTCCCTTCACTTTTATGTGCCTCAGTTTGTTTGCAAAGCGATTTCTGAGGCACTTCCCCGTTCAAACATTCCTTGATTTTAAAATTTATTTTTGATTGAGCTGTTTTTCTGCCTCATAGAGAAAGACAAAAGAAGGAATAATAAGAAAACCAAGACAGGACAGAAATAGAAAATAAAAGGGAAAAGAAAATAAACAGGATAAAGCATAATGAGCAGGAGGAAAGAAAGGACAAGGAGAAAAAAATGGAAGCAAGAGAAATAGTCAAAACAAAGGCAAAGGAGGAAATTTGAGGCAGCAGGTCGTGGAGTAGAAAATTGAGGCCTATTTGCCTGTGTGTGTGTGTGTTTGTGTGTGCATTTAACCTTGTTTGCTCATAATCTGCCTCCAAACAAAATATAGCTGTATAATAAGGAGCAGAACATTTTCCTTGGTTGCATACAAACTCCTGCTTTATAAACCATTATCTCCCTGAAGCTATTAATTTAGAGCATATTGTGTGAGGGACTGCTGAGGCACGACCACAGGAAGGTGCTCTGTGTGTGTGTGTGTGTGTGTGTGTGTGTGTGTGTGTAAAGAGAGCGCCTTCTTTTTCTCCTCCTCTAAATACAGCAGTTTTCCGGCAGAGATGAGGTCAGGGAGAGAACGATTTTTCAGGGTCTGTGGCATCAGCCTGTCCTCAGCTGCTCCCTTCACGTCCCACCTGGACAGACTGCACAGGGAGACGCCGTCCCTCACCAGAGTTGTGTGGCTCTGTCCATCTCTTTGCTGGTGATCCCAGCGCATGCCCAGAGCCCTGTGCCCCAACGTGGCCTCTGTCAGAGCCACCTCAGTATCTCTGTATCTCTGTGTGGCTTTCTCGAGGGTGGGGATCTGGTTGGTAGGAGCTGCAGCCCTGCCTCCTTCCACTGGTGCCCTCAGTTTCCTGCACACCAAGTCTGTGCCCCTCAATCCGTCTTTGCCCTCCAAACGGTACGGCTGCTGCCCTTCTCTTAATAGCTGCTCTGCAATGACTGCAGCACGCACGGTCGCCAGCCTGAGCAAATTCGAATCCACGATGCGCGTTCAATCAGAATTGCAGAGTGACAATGTGTTCGGTGCAAATGTGTCCCAAATATCTCATGGGACACACTTTTTTATACTGAACTAATTATTTGTTGTTTACTGGAAATTCAGATTTAACTGGGCATCTTGTTTCTTATCTGGTGATCCTAGAGGCAGAGGAACTGATCATGAAAAGCCCCCTTCCTCTTCTGGTTTTTATTCTCCTTGGGTCTTGAGCAGCTAAGTCACTCCACTATTGGCAACCTCCTCTTCCCCACCCCCTCTGACATTTTCATATGATATATTAGTTCTTCTTGTTCTAGGTCAGTCCCCTTTGGAAGAAGGGGTCAGGTAAATGCCAGGAATAAATAAATAGTCTTGCCTGTCACCCAGATTAGCCCATGGGAAGTGTCTCCTCTCTGCTCAGATCTGTAAGTCAGTGTTCACTTAGAGCTCCTTTTTTCCCCCACACGCGTCCTTTCATGGGCATTTATCTTTTGCCACTAGGACACCAGGCAGGGGGGAATAGTGCAACACAAAATCCATCAAAATGGCAAACATCCCAGCAATCACACTTCTAGGAATCTGCCCCAAGGAAATAATCAGAGATGTGCACAGAGATTTATGTGCAAGGATGTGCATTACAGTGCTATTTATAATAGTGAAATATTGGCAACTCCCTAAGTGTCCAACAAAAGGAGAATGGTAAATTATGGCACATTCTTAGAGTGGAATATTATGTGACAACTAAAAATCGTGTTTATAGAAAAATGTTTTATGACACAGCAGTGTGAACAATACAGAGAGCCGGGGGGGGGGGGGGCGGGGGAGATACATGGCAGTGTGGTCCTAATGCCCACAGGGAAAAGTCTAGAAGGAAAGCCACCCAAATGTTAGGTGCTTGGAAGAGTGTGGGACCCCACCTACAGGGCTGCATGGAATTTGCTTAAGAATTTCTCCCTCTCTGGGGTACCTGGGTGGCTCAGTCGGTTAAGTGTCTGACTTCGCTCAAGTCACGATCTCGTGCTTCACGGGTTCGAGCCCTGCGTTGGGCTCTGAGCTGACAGCTCAGAGCCTGGAGCCTGCTTTGCATTCTCTGTCTCCCTCTCTCTTCCCCTCCCCTGCCGGTGCTCTGTCTCTCTCTGTCTCTCAAAAATAAATAAACATTAAAAAGAATTAAAAAAATAATTTCTCCCTCTGATGGTCAGGACTCGGTGATTGAAAATCAGCATGGAAGTGAAGTTTGGACCACCTTTACCCATGGGGCATGACTTACTTGTTTTGCAGAGCTGGGGTAGGATGTGCAGACAGCAGGGGCTGAGATCAGTGTCTCTGTTCATAAGATCGCATCTCCCATGACCGAGGACACCTCTGTCCCTGTACCGTGGACACCCATACACGACTTGGCCTTCTTGCTGATCCCTTTCAGTCCACCTTTGTCCAGTCTGCACGTTAGCTGGTGGTGAACTCCCTAACACCCAAATCCCGTCAAAATCAGCCGCTGCTCACCCCGCTTCTGTGGCTTCTTACTACCTTTGGTGCCATCCGCAGAGGACGCCGGGGAGAGCTGGGTCTCTGTAACCCCCAGGTGGTCCCTCCACTGTCCATACAGCCAGCAGACAGCATGTCATTTTTTAACACAGGTTTACGCTCTTATCATCAGTGCAGCACAAAACAGATTCTTCTAAAGAGCATTGTGTATGTGATAAAGTTACACTTCTCTCATGTTTTCTAATTAACCAACTTAAAAAGTATACTTACCAAATCCTGGCCAGTGGGACACAGAGAAGTGATTTGTTTCTCAAATTGTGGTTGCTGATCTTTCTCTGTTTCATGTTTCTGGAGTAAAAATATGGATTTCACATTTTTTTTTTTTTTGGACTTCGTTTTATGCATTCTGTGTGAATATTTGATCTTCACGCAGCTTGTTTATGAGGAGTCTTTAAGATGGGGAGAGATTGTTGCCACTTGAATAGCTCGGGAACTGTCGGCCTGTAGAACAAAATGAAGCTTCCAAGCATGACCTGGCCTCACGCAGCTGTTCCAGTCACATCACCCCACCCTTCTACTTGTTGAGCTCTTTCCTGAAAATGCCATCTGCCTGCAAACTATTCCTTGTCTGATGGTCTTTCCCCACTTCTCCACCCTCTAGTTTTACTTCCATCTTTATTTCAAGATCAGATCCAGACTTGACATCCTCTCCAAAGACTTCCTGCTTTGTACGTCTAAAACATCTTGCCTGTACCTTGTTGTGTGTTATCACAGTAATTTGTTTGTGCTTCTGTCTCCCTTGAATCTGTGGGCAGTTTTGGGGGAAGGTGCATGCTTTATGCCTTTTAAAAATTTTCCCAGACTTTTGCACGTGACTGGAAATGTTTGTTGATTGAAACAGTTACCTTGTCCCCAGCCCAAACAGAGGTCCCAGCTCCAGGATTCTCAAACATTCATTCGTGTGTCCATTCATGTAATAGCTCGTTACTAAGCACCTGCTATGGGTCAGATGCTATTTATTCTAGGCACTAAGGACATGGTGGGAACAAGACAGACGAATGTCTGCTTTCAGGGAATTCTCACTGTCATGGGGGAGATAGGTAGTAAACCGATAAATGAGAGAATCTTTGAACAAAACAGGGTAATGTTACCCATTCCTCCAACAAATACTTACTGCGTACCTATGGCATGTTAGACCTTTGCTCTGTTGCTGGGGATACAAAACAAAGATTCTATCTTCAAGGACATTCTGATGACAGGAAAGGACCTGGTGGGTAGGATGCAGCATTAGATGGGAAGGGCATCCATAAATGGGTTGCTTGGGACCTCATGAGGAGGATACTTGAATAAACAATTATTTTGTAAATAAAGAAGAGGAACCAGCCGTGAATAGATCAGGAAAAGAATTGCTTCAGGCAGAGGGAGGAATAAGTGCAAAGGCCCTGAGGCAGGAATGAATTTTGCAGGAGGGATTAGTGTGTCTGCAGTGGGGGTCAGAGGAGTGATAAGAAGTGAGCCGGGGGAGCTCCTGTAGGGCCCTCAAGGTGGTGCGAAGTCATTTGGATTTTATTTCATTTCATTTACTTTAAGCACATGGGAAGCGACTTGTTTTATTTTATTTACTTAAAGTACATGGGAAGCTGTTGGTTTAGGACGAATAAATCTACATAATTTTTTGGGCCTCCCTCTTGAAGATGTTTCTGTTAGTGAATCTGGTATAAAGCCTTGGAATCTGCGAAACACTCCCCAGGTGGTTCTGGAGTAGGACGTCTGTGAACAGTTCTTGGTGGTGGATCTTAGAAAAACTACTAAAACTTTTAGCCACATGCCTGCCGTTTAGAGTAGAAATCAGCATGGAGGAGGGGGTTTGGGTCTAGTACGTGGCTGAACTCTAGGCCGGAGAACTGTGGCTCTCAGCAGCACCTTGGATCCCAGCTCTCCACTGGCTTCGCGCTGAGACTTCTTTTGTTCTGTGACAAAGTCTTGCAGAGTTCTGTAGGTCTCCCGCTTTCTGTGCAGCCCCCATACCTGGGGCGTGCACCACAGGGGCCCCCCTGGCTTAGGGAGCAGAGTTCTGAAGTTTATAGCGCTTATCTTCTCTGAGTTCTGCTTTTCTAAAGTGGTCCTAACATAAAGGAGTGGGATGAAATTTACTCTGAGAGTCTCCTCTCTAGAAAGAAAGTAAAATGCAACTTTGGGTTCTGTTATTTCACCAAATCTTCATGATCGTCTTAGAAAGCAGGGGCGCCTGGGTGGCGCAGTCGGTTAAGCGTCCTTCTTCAGCCAGGTCACGATCTCGCGGTCCGTGAGTTCGAGCCCCGCGTCAGGCTCTGGGCTGATGGCTCGGAGCCTGGAGCCCGTTTCCGATTCTGTGTCTCCCTCTCTCTCTGCCCCTCCCCCGTTCATGCTCTGTCTCTCTCTGTCCCCCAAAAAATAAATAAACGTTGAAAAAAAAAATTAAAAAAAAAAAAAAAAAAGAGAAAGCAGGTAGGCCAGGCTTGTGGTCCACAAAGGGCATTAATGATGGAGTCGTCTAGAATCTGGAGTCCCCTGGCCCACAGCTCCAGGCTCATCTAAGACATACAGAATCAGCCCCTTACTCCATGTTCAGTGCATACCGAAACTCCTGATTCCTAAAATCTTGTGGGTGAAGTTCACCGACCCCCAATGTTTCTTGTTCTGTCCCTCTGTTGATGGACAAGATTGCACATAGGCAAAAAAGGTGGAGAGCTACATTTCTTGTACAAGGACTGAGCTCTGGAGACCTGAGCCCCAGCCTACCTTTGCCACTTACTAGCTGTGTGATTTTAGGCAAATCCTTTCCCTCTCTGGGCCTGGGTTTGCCCCTGTGCAAAGTGAACTGGCGAGGTGAAACTCATTTCTGACTTTCCATGATTATTTAGTCACTGGCTTTACAGAGCCGGGTAAATTGAGGTTCAGTGTCAGACAGAGGCTTCTTACGACCTCTGAGAAAATTGCCGTTGGAATACAGAACGGAACTACAATCGCTCTCCGGTTTCCCACTCAACCCACTGGCTGCTGCCTGACCACGCTTCGTCCCCAGCAAGCTTTTGTTCCCAGCAGCATGCAGAGAGGCTGGAATAAGCCCATGGCCCCTCCATCCTGCTCCTCCTTTCCCACTCCAGTGTCATTTAGACGGAAGCTTTTATGATCTCTTTTTCCCTTCGGATTCCTTTCTGTCCTACTCTGATGTTGCTGCAAACACAGCTAGAAAAAAAAAAAATACTAATTTCATCGAGACCTGGAGACCAAATTTTTAAAAAATGGGGTAGGGTCCACGGAGGGAGGACATTTTTTTTTTTCTTTTTGCAGCATCAGTGAACCAGAAGAAGGAGGAGGGGATGCAGTGATTCTGGGAGCTGTGCCCCCTGCGCTTGGCGTGGAAGAGAAGTAGACTTGACTGTCCCCGCCTGAAGTGACATTACATTTGTACAGGCGGCAGGATCCATTGACTGGAAAACGTGGGGACGTGCCAGGGAATAGCTCACCGTCTCAAAGCGGTTTTAACACAGGCGCTGATTGTGGCCGCGGACACCTAGAGAGCGTTGCCATAGCTCCATTGCTCTTTCTTTGGAGTTCTGCAATTTGCACAGGGCTAGCTGCGGACGACGTGGCAAGTTTGTCCAGTGGAGGGCGCCAGCGGCCTCCACCCACAGAGCAGCCTCCATGTGAACGCTGCTGGCTTTCCCGGTGAGGGTTTACCGGCAGGGGCGGGGCTGGGCTGCCTTCGTCTGTTGAGCGGCTTGGGCATGGCTTCCATCCATTCACGGCACAGAGCCGTGGCCCAGCCTTGGGTTTTAGCCTTGGCTCTGAGACCCCAGGAAAGCCATACATCTTGGCCTTAGTTTTCTTATCTTCAAAATTTGTAATAATGATCTCAGAGGTGCCTTTCAGCTTGAACACCCTGCAGTTCTATGACTCATAAGTATGACTGAAGCTCTGAACGGAGATTAACTTGAAATGTTCTTGAAGGTTGGGCTTCAAGTAGGGATGATTTGTGGAGAATTTTACTTAGGGGAACAAGGAAATGGCATTATCTCCCCCCCACCCCCTCCAATCCCCAGCCTTCATCCACTTGAATCAGAACCTTATTGCTTTTAACCATAGGTCATTTGAATTTTTTCAGCCAGGCCTATTAAAAGGAAACAAGATAGTTTGGGCTTGCATTAGGGTAAGTCAATACGTAGCATAACACATAACCCCAAAATGTCAGGGGCCTAAATACAATAGAATTATATTTTTTATTCCTATCACAGTCCCATGCAGTCTGAAGGAGATGGAGTGCCTTCAGCGCCACTGTCTTTCAGGGACTCAAGACTCCTTCCAATTCACGATTCCATCCTTCCCTCACCGTCAGAGTGTCCTTTGCAGGCGGTGGGTGGGGAGAGTCGAGAACTGCACAGAGTTTACATTGGACATACACGATGCTTGCCCTCATTCCTTCAGCAGGAGCGGTCCCATGCCCCACCTATATGCGTGGGCACCGGGAGATACAGTCCGGTGCTGTGGCCCAGAAAGAGAGGCACAACAAGGATCATGGTGAGATTAGCAGTCTCTCCTATCTCAGGGCTGTCTCTAAGAATGAAGTAGAAGGGTTTCTAGCCTTGCCCTTCCAATAGCTTATGCTCTACTCACACGAAGACACTGCCCCTGTCCCTGCAAGATTGTGTCTTCCCAGGGGGCCTTACTCTGTTTTCCACAAAAGCACTGTATAGGCTAACAGTGGCTTGATACATGACCTGAAGTCAGATATATCTTGTATCTAATTTCACTTCCACTAATTAACCATGAGAACTGAAATAAGAAACCTGTTCCCAGATTACAGATGAGGCGACTGAGGGTTATAGGGACTGATTGAACTGATTTCATAGGCTTGTGGGGATTAAATGAAATAAGATATTTAAGGTGACTGGGACAGAGAAGGCACCTAATAAGTAATATTGGAGTTCTCTTTTCAATTCCCTCTTGGGATCATTCTAACACTGTAAGAACTCTGACTAGGAATATTGGTCTGTGGTTCAGCTCCTTAATAATTTGGGCCACTTCTAGCACCCTAAAACATAGTAAGATACTTTCCATCCCTGCTGAAATGGAGGGTAAATGTTAGCTCTGAGCCTGGCGCGTGTTCAATAAGACATAAGATAGAAGCTCAAAACCACCTAGTGGGAGCAGAGATAATTGTACTAGAAGTTAAGGCTACCTAAGTGACTCTAATGGAATATCAAACTTAGTTTTGAGATGTCTGGCAGCCACAGCAAAAAAGGGCAATAGAACGGATGACACACATCTCATTATCTAATTTAAGATGGCAGGCCTATGGTAAGGGCGTCCTAACTGTTTATGGGAATAAGTGTAAAAAAATCACCAGGAGCTTATTAGACAAGAATTGCTGAGGGGCATAGTGGTCCTGCCCCTTCTCTCTATGTAATTGCCTCTGAAAACTGCCTTTGGGGTTTTGAAAGCTTATCTGGGGCAGGATGAAGAGAGACACCTGCTCTCAGGACTACGTAGCAGGAGGCTGGTGCCTTTCATAAGTAAATAGATGCCTCCCCATTGGGTGAGATTTGAGGAGGTCCCCAGAAGGACACATGAAAGGATCCCACCTCTTCCAGGATTCTAAGAGCCAGGAATCCCCCCCACTCAGCATCACAGGGACTGTGAATGCCCTGAGGACAAGCCAGAAGCTCTCCCGCCATATTCTCCCTCCCACTCCTCCCTTTCCCATCGCTCTGCTGGATGATGTACAGGGTTGCAGCTGACCTGTCCAAGGCCTGCTTTGCCCTGTTTATCTTATGCTGAATGTAAATCCTCCTGAAATGATTTTACATTTGCTTTAGAAGCCAATTTGCCTAATGGTAACGCTAGAACAACATTTATGCAGATGTCTCCCTATTTTTAAAAACCCAGTGTGCTTTTAATGAATGCTTGACATGGCATTTAGTGGTGGCAAGCACAGGGGTGTTGGGGCCAGGAGACGGAGCTATTGAAATGGGAGAACCACGAGGCAAAATTGTTATTTTATTTTTTTTTTAATCAAATTTTTAAGGGAGAGGATCAAGTTAAAATCTACAGGAAGTGTTCCCATCCAGGGATCTTTTAAAGCTCATGCCAACCTCAACAATGAGGAGCACATTTGGAAAGCGCTTTGCAAACCTCCCAGTTCACAGAGTGCTCCACATCGCTAACGTGGTGATATTGGCTGGTATTTATAGAACATCCATCGAGAAAGAGCTGTTATTACTGGGTATTTATTTTTCAGTGTTACTCGTTGACACAGTTGTACTGGGACCTTGAGGTGACGGGAATCCTTCTCCTTTTTAATAAACAGGGAAACTGAGTCACAGTAACCAGTCAGACTGACTTCATTAAAGCTTGGATTCTGTCTCATGGTATTGGTGTGGGTTTTAGAGGTCGACCTCCATGCAAGTTTATGGGTTGACCACTTGACCTGGGATCGTAGACACAGCTTCCATGAAGACACATCCAGACCTGGGATCATAGACACAGCTTCCATGAAGACCACATCCAGCTAGTGGTGGAACTGGGCATAGAAATAAAGCAGCCAGGATGACTTCTTGTAAACCTTTCCTGCCTACAGAATTTGGCCTAAGTGGCTACCAAGCTTCTTCCAATTTCACACATCTGGCCCTGCTTCCCTTCCTTTTCTTTGAAAAGCTTTTGATATTAGGTAACTTCAGGGCCAGCTCTGAACACTTCACCCACATTGGGTTCAGTCCCCAGGGGACCATGAGACAGCAAGGAACTGGTGCAGGATTTGGAATCAGCAGACTTAGGTTTGAATCTCAGCACAGGTGTTTTAAAATTGTGTCGCTGTGGGTAGATGACCCTTGGTAGATGACTTCATTTGAATGGAATCTCTTCTGAACACCTCACTTAGGAGCTGTCTGTGTGTGTTTTTTTCAGTGGCAGCTGGTAAATTGTTAGAAATACAAATTCTTGAGGCCTACTGTAGACTGAATTATAAACTCAGGGGGTGGGGCCCTGCAATCTGGGTTTCAAAAGCCCTGCAGGTGCTTCTGGAACATGCTTAAGTGTGAGAAGTAATGCTCTAACTAGTAGTACTGTCAGCCTTCTAAGGGTGTTGTAGAGCTTATCATTTGAACAGGTCAAGTTTATAGCACATGTGAGCTATTCAGTAAGCAATGGTCATTAGAGTCGCTCATCACCAGGACCCTCATCGTGTCTTCTCTTGAGCTCCTTTGAGCTTGAGAGACATATGGCTCACAACTCTGAAGAGTATAGGGCTTGAATGACCACCTGGACCATGCTTTCTCTGCGAGTGCTCATGGCCTGGGGAGACAGATTTGGTTTTATACATTCTTATTTTCTTGGCTGTTTATCTGAATTCTAGACCTGTGGGCAGAGTTCCATGACAAGAAGGAGGGTCAAATCCTACAGGGATTGTCTGGGCAGCATGTTGATCCTGACATACCTTTACCTCCCCTTTGATGAAGGTAATATTTGAGAGAGGAACCATCCAGAGGATGTGGGAACATTCTAGGTTCCTAGATTCTGGAGGGGTTTTTTGTTTGTTTTGTTTTGTCCCCCCCCCAAGTCTTACTACTACTGCTACTACTATTTTTCCCTAACTTTTAGTAGGACAGCGGGACCCCTAAAGAGATCTTCTCCTCACTTCAAAGTGATCATACCCAAAGTAATAAAAGAGAAAGGAGTTAAAAAATCTTTGCAAATAGCATACATTTAAATAACACTTTTTCACCAGAGGTACCTTCGTTTTGCTTCTCACAATGTCCCTTGGAATTAAGCAAGACAGAGATTATTGTCCATATTTCACAGATGCAGAAACTGAAGCAGAGAGGGAACTGATTTACCCCAGATCTGGGTGGCCCCAGAGTTGGGAATCCAGGCTCCCGACACTCCCTGCTTTCTGGAGGGGAAACTCAGATGGCCCTTGGCTCCCAGAGGCCGCAGTGGACACAGGGAACCAAGAGTGCTTGTTCATCAGGCAAGGGAACAGAGCCAGGTGAGTAGGAGAGCCCCCTTGCCTTGGTCTCCATGGGAAGCCTGGGGAGACAGAGCCTAGGAGAGCAGGAGATTCAGCACATGCAGGCTTAGGATGGGAGGTCTGGAAGGGAAAGAGATACCAGTGAGTTGCTTGACCTGCTTCATGGAGGAGATCTGAAGTTCCATGTGAGGTGCCCCCTAGGAGTGATGGGCAGACGGATGGCCCTGGGGGAGGCCTCTGTGTTCAAATCCTGCAATGAATGTGGCAGATTAGCCCTGGCGCTACTGCCTTGAAATAAGTTTGTAGGTCCTGATGGCCTCATCTTGAGGTTTGGGATTGGCTCTCTAAACCATCTTTGTACTATGTGTATGTTATCTCAATTTTGAGCACCCCGTGGGAGGGCCTGAACAACCAGTGTAAAGCCTATCCAGGGAACTGAGGCCCAAGGAGGCTGGTTGAATGACAGTGAGCCGGAGTTTAGGCTCACTTTGAACAGTCTCCTGTTTCCACCTTCTTCAGTGAGCATCTCACCGTTGGACTTCCTTCTGCACTGGGGAGACAAGGCCAAACATGGGCTTCCCAGGTCAGGGGCCCTTGTGCCTCCCACCCTCTGCCTCCATTCCAGCTCAGCCTGGGTGTCAGCCTGAATTTGACCTAAATGTTTGGGGTAGAGAAAGCTGAGCAAGACAACTGGAGTAGATCTACTTTCTCTCTCTTCTTCTTCTTCCTGCCAGAAATCCAGCTGTTTTCCATTTCCAGACAATTTGTGGGAGGGTTAACAGCATCTTTCACCAGCTGGTGCAGACATTGCCCCCAGAGGAGGCTTAAATCATCCTGTCCTGTGCATTGGAGTCATCAGGCTCCAAGAGGAGGCACGTGTGTGTGTGTGTGTGTGTGTGTGTGTGTGTGTGTGTGTGTGTGGACAATGGGGCACTCTCCCATCATTCCAGTGCCTCCCATCCCATGCAAGTTGGGGCGGCCTCATGCAGGAGGGAAGAATGTGAACTAGAGGAAGATTGGCTGGGCAGGATTACGACGGTCTGTTCCAAGCAGAGTTTCCTCCTCTCCCAAGGAAGTGCAGATGATGCGGATCTTCCCTGTGTCTTCCTCCCCCAGCACATGGACACCGTGTCAGAGCTGGAAGGGACTTCTGAGAGTGTGTAGTCTAACCCACATCATGGAGAAGGAAGTGGGCTGGGCCCAGGCAGACACAGTCATGGAGGCAGCTCTCATCAAGTGGTATCACAGGAGGCTTAGGTGCAAGAGCCAATTTTATAGCATTCATTTCGGTGCCACTCCGCTGACCTGTGACAACATGGATGTCATCATAACAGTGAACATGCACAATCCTAACCAATTAGCCCAGTTGTTTTCAGGTGTTTTTAAATTGTGACAAAAATCTAATAACCATAACTTCTGTTGAGTGGCTTCTGTGTCAGTTGCTTTACAGTGATTGGTGCGTTTAACGTCCCTACACTTCTTTATGGTAGATACCATCATTGCCCCATTTTGTGGATGAGGAAATTGAGGCTTGGGTTAGATGCTTGCTCCAGGTTCACAGCTTTCATTGAGATCTGGCTGCTCTCTGATGCATAAAATATCTGAAGATCTGGGATGAAGTCAGTTGGCTTAAGATGCTTTTAGACTCTTCAGACCCAAACAGGAGGTGGTGGAAGCAGGGTTTGGGTCCCAGCTCATGGGTTTTAGTCACAACACTGTATTGTTCCCCACACCCCCACTCATTAGTCCACCCCCTTGGACTTCATTGTGATGGAATTTGTACAAGGCTTTGTATGACTTTCTAAGTGGTTCTTTTATGAGTCTAGAGTCTAGTGGCCCAAGCAATTGTTGTGACACATGGGTTTTCCTGAGCTGTGGAAGAAGGCAAGCAACGTGCCCTATGAGCTGATGAGTGTTGAATCAGTCAAAAAGGAGATCAGGGGAAAAAATATTGGATATTGGAAATGGATTGTTCTTTGCTGATGGTAAATAATCTCTGGAGTCAGTACCTCTGATGGTAAGGTGAAAAAAACTAAAATTATGTATCCCTCTGAAGTGCTTGCTCTCAGTAACTCGCTTTCACGCCAAGAGCAATGAAACAATAAAGAAGCTGATGTCTTGTGTTATTAGAAGTGCTTTTGTTGCTGTTTTCCCCAAATTTATGTAACTAGCTTTCATTAAGATCTAGCTGTTATTTAATGCATAAAATATCTGAAGAGCTAAGATGAAGTCAAGTGGTTTAAGATGCTTTTTCACTGTTGAGACGCAGCTCCAGCTGAGAATTGGAGTTCTTAGCTCTATGTCATCGCCTGTTTAAACTCTCACAGTTTCCTCCGTGGGAGGCTTTGCCTGCTCCAGATCTGGCTCTCAGGGTTTCTCTGTATGACTGAAGAATTTGGATAGTGAGCCCTGGATAAGTGGGGAGCCCATGGGGACAGGAATGTCCACTGGTCTTCTCACTAAAGGGATTGGAGCCCAGGCTGGTGGGGATGTAGTGCGTCAGGGTCTGGTGGCATGTTTTGGGCCCCAATTGATTAAAAACCCCAACCTGTGTCTGCTTACTCTGCTCACCCTGGTTCTTCGGCCTCCTCTGCCCTTGGCTGTCCCTCCTTCTTTCATCCTGCCTTTCCTCCCACTAGCTCCATATCAATGGGTAAAAAGGTGCCTTCAGCACTAAAGACCAGCATGAGGGTGGAGATTGTCTTCAGGACATGTCCCCAAAGCTTTTCTACAGCCACAGAGATTTAGCTCCATGGAAACCCATGGCCAGGAGAAAAAGGGGCTGGTGAAGCAGAATAGGGTGGCTCAGCCCTGTCCCTGTGAGTGTTGGTGCTACCCTAGGCTGGTGGTCTCTAAGAAATGGCCACTGAGATTGTGTCCAATGACATGGGAAGTTGAGTCCAAGAGACTTGGGGGCACATTTCCTTACTAGATATGACCCTGGACAAATTATTCAACTTCTCTGAGCTTAGGTCTGCTTACATAAAAAATGAACAGGATCGGGATGCCTGGGTGGCTCAGTCGGTTGAGCCTCCGACTTTGGCTCAGGTCCTGACCTCACGGTTCATGGGTTTGAGCCCCACATCAGGCTCTGTGCTGACAGTGCAGAGCCCGCTTCAGATTCTCTGTCTCCCTGTCTCTCTGTTCCTCTCCCACTCCCACTCTGCCTCAGTAATGAGTAATTAAAAAAAATAAAATGAGCAGGATTGTCAAGAAGGTAAAATGAGGTCGTAGATGCCTTTAGCAGAGGGTCTGGTACATAGTAGGTACTCAATAAGTGAAAGATGTCATCATCATATCATCATCATATCATTATCATCACTGCCTTCAAAACTGGGAAATGTGCTTCTGTGTCCCCACTGTGCCGTTTCATGAAGACACATCAGTCTCTTCCTCCCTTCCTCTCTTCCTCCTTCTCTTCCTTCCTTCTTTCCTTCCCAGTTGAACAAATATTCATTGAGAGGCTAGTCTCCATAAAGAGCAGTCCCAGGCTTTTAGACTTTTAGGGTCCCTGTTCTCCCAGGAGTCTAACCTGTCCACCAACCACCAACCACCATGCACCCCTCTCCGCTCACCCACTCCCAGGGATGCGGCTCCTGGCTGCCCAGTGGCAGCCCTCCCCTCTGCTCTGGTGTTGCTCTGGCCTGGGATGGATCTGGCTTCCCTGGAGAGGATTAGACAGTGTGGCCGTAATGAGTCTGTGGTGTAATTTCTCCCTTGGACCGTCTTGCAGGCATCAGAATGAAGCTGTCATTGCTCTGTGGCCAGAATGGCCCCTAGAAAAATCTGTGAATAACCTTCCCCTGAGCAGCAGCATTTGGGGCTTAATTGTATTTTGTTAATCAGGAAAACAATTAATTTGGCCGCTGCCTCTTTGGTGGTTTTTTTTTTTTTCCTTTCTCTTTTTTTAATATCGGAGATGCTGCTAAGATGATCCATGTGATGTCTCTAGATTCAATTTCTCTCTCTCCCCAAGGCTAGGAATGACTCCTCTCTGTATCCATGACATCCGGAGACAGCAGGGTGAGGCGTTGCATTTTCCAGAGAAGACTGGTTTCTAAAACTTAAGTGTCTGCTTCCTGGCAATAAAAGGGCTTCTTTCCCCAGGCTCTCACACAGTCTGGGGAGGGGGAGGGAAACAGAGGCACCAGAGTGATGGTCGCAGACCCGTTTCAGAGTAGAGACCCAGAAGGCTCTGGTGTCTTCCCCCCCATGTGGCAGAGATGGTAAAACTGGGTCTCTGTGGCTCAGAATCCACATTGTAGGGCTTGCTGGGGGTTGGTGAGATAGGGTGTGGTGCTGTGTTCCTTGGGTAAGTTCTTTCACTCCAGGTGTTCATGACGGGTAAGGGCATAACTCGAGGCCGTGCAGTGGGATGGATGTTCTCCTAGAGCAGGAGAACGACTCCAGGGTGGAAGATGTGGAGGGTGGTTATCCAGCCCCCTGGAATGTTCCATAGGCTCAGAAAAGACCTGGGGATAGGTGAACACGACCCTGGAGAATAATCAGTAGTTAAGCAGACCCAGTTTGCTGTTGGGTTAGAATGCACACTTTGCAGGAGGGCAAATCTGCCTTTGTCTTGCTCACTGATGAGTCCAGCAGTTTGGGACAGCACATGGTGGGTGCTCCACGGGTTGAAGGGAACTTGTGGAGCCAGGTTCAGTGCAGAGAATAGCAAGCCCCTTGCTAGGTGCGCCAGTCGCCCGAGCGCCTGGAGATACCAGTTGCCTCTTACTAAGCCGCTGGCTTGGGGGATGATTTCTGACAGGGCAGGGAGATTCTTTCCTGTTGAGGCGTTAGTGATGAGGATTTTGACAGGACGTGGGGAAAAGGGAAGAGAATCAACATGCCTGGCGCCATGCTAGGCATTTTATCACAAATGTGTTCTCATTTTTCCCTTAAAATATGTCGTGTGAGGTGTGTTCACACTTCCACAGTAGAAGAAACAAAGGATTAGGGGAGTAAGTGACTTACCTATGATCATATAGCGTGTTGGCAGAAGGAGCCAGGATTCGCAGCTAAGTACAACTGAGGTCAGCGCTCACGCTTTTTCCATGACTCCGTAGCGCTCCTGATCTTGGGAACACTCGCGTAGCGGGAGTGGGCACGTCTGTGGGCTCAGCCGTGTATGGCAGGAGGAGGGCAGCAATTTCAATGAGCTGGACTCAGTTCTCCTCAAGACCTCACGCGCTTTGGCTTTGACTCCTGGTCTGGACCCTCACTAGATGTGACCCTTGGACAACTTGTGTGACCTCTCTGTGCCTCAGTGTCCTCACCTGCAATGAGATAGCAATGGTACCGATTGCATAGGTTGTTGTGAGGAGGATGTGGGTGCAGCACGTACGGCCGTGCCTGGTCCCCAGCATGACCACCCTAGGTTAGCGGTATTACTAGGACATGCTTTATATTTTGTAGGTCTGTGTCAGTCGAGGGTCACTGTATGGTATATGGCTCTTAACTTATCAAGAAAAGTCTGGTCCCCATGTGCCGTCTCCAGAAAATTAAATTTCTGACCAGGTTCTACTGAAATGCTGATTATTAAGCACTGGGAAAGCACACCTTCATCTAGATTGCTTTTTATCACCGTAGCACAGGCAGGTAGGGTATTATTACCTTAGCTGAAAACCTGTGTTTAGCTAAGTGTTTGTGCTGGAGGTTCAGCCCTGCGTGCTGTTGTTAAGCTGCCCTGAATGGGCTTTGGGGAGGAGAGAGAGAGTGAACGCACTGGCCACAGAGGATTACCTACCCCCCCCCCCCCGACCTGCTTGTGAGGGGCTGTGTCGTTTCCTCCTGCTACCCAGTCCTCTGCCCAGGGAAGAGTAGGGGGAACTGAAGTCCAGTGGAGCAGTGGTGGAGATGGTCAATGCCAAAAGCAGGCTCTGGAATCGTTGCACTTGTGGTGGCAGAATCAAGGAAGAAGCCTGTGTTGGTTTGCTACGGCTGCCGTAACAAAATGCCACAGAGCTGCTGGCTTAAACAACAGAAAGGTACTGTCTCACGGTGATGGAGGCTAGAAGCCCACGACGGAGGTGCCAGTGGGGTTGGTTTCTTCTGAGGCCTCCCGTTGGCTCACAGATGGCCGCCTTTTCGTTGGGATCTCATGTGGTCCTTCCCCTGTGCACACGCACAAAGTGTCTCTTTGTCCCCTTGTTCTCTTCTTAGGAGGACACCATCAGATTGGATTAGGGCCAACCTACTGGCCTCATTTTAACTTAATTACCTCTTGAAAGGCCCTATCTCCACAAAAGTCACCTTCTGAGGTACTGGGACAGGGGGTTCAGGCTTCAACATATGAATTTTTAGCTGGGGGCGGGGAGACACAGTTCGGTCTACAACCAGGCCTTTATGGTGTTTATCATTGGATTAATCCTAGCTGCTTTGACCCATGGCTAATTCCCTCCACCTTCCAATGGCTTTTACTAAGTAAACCGGAACCCTTATATTCTGGCTCATAATCTATCTTCACATCATTGCTGTGAGACATACATCATCCCTGCTTCGTGGATAGAATGACTAAGGCTCCAGGAAGCTGTAAGTATGGCCTCAGTGTGCATAGTGGGTCAGCAGCAGAGCTGGCCCGAGGCCAGCGGGGCCTCCTGCATCCAGGCTTCCACCCTTTCCACTAGACCAGTGGTTCTCCACTGGGGAGACTTTGTCCCCCAGGGCCTCTGGCAATGTCTGGAGACATTTTTGGTTGCTATAGCTGGGTTGGGGGTGCTCCTGGCATTGAGCGGTTAGAAGCCAGGGATGCTGCTAAACATCTTGCCGTGCACGGGACAGCCCCCACGGCAAAGAATTATCTGCCCTCAAAGGTCAATAATGCCAAGGGTGAGAAATCCTGCTCTAAGATGGAACTTCTTGTCACCTGGAGAGGCTCAAGGATAGCTTTAAAGGAGGAAGTGCTGAGGTGGAGTCCGGTCATGCCTGAGTAACCACCCTGCCCTGTGGAGAACCACTGCCTTGAGCAATTTCCCCGGAACTTCTGTGATGATGAGAATCATGGAGGCACTGGTTGAAGCTGTTGTTTCTCCATCCCCTCTCCTGGAGATTCTGATTCAGGTTTTTTTCTTTTTCTTAAAAAATTTTATAATGAATTTGTGGGGACGCCTGGGTGGCTCAGTCGGTTAAGTGTCTGACTCTTGATTTTGATTCAGGTCATGATCCCACGGTCGTGAGATTGATCCCCACGTCTGCTTGGGATTCTTTTTCTCTTCCTCTCTCTGCCCATGCCTCCCCCCCCCCCCAACTCTCTTTCAAAGGAAACATTTAAAAACAATAAAAAGAGTTTGCAGTTTGGGTAAGTGTCCCAGATGATTTTTATCATCAGAAGTTTGGAAATGTCCTGATACAGCTTCAGTGATCATGTACCTCTCTTGGGCAGGGCTGGTCTTCCACTGACACTGCTCGTGGTTTGGAAAGATAACCTTCGTTTCATTGATTGCCTTCTCTCCCACAGTGATGTAGAAGCTTGACATGACTGAACACTGTAAGAGTGTGTTAAGTTATGTAAGGTGTGAATGACTCAAAGTCTCCACCCTCCTAGGAGGTACATTTTGGTACTTCCCAGTGTCCTCCTCATACTCCTTCTGATGGGAAGTGTGGGCAGTGTGTCGGCATGGGGGAGTGTGAACCAGTCGACTGTAGACCTGGATTTTGCTCTTAGGTCTAGGCTAAGCTACATGTGCTGCCCTAGATAAGCCATGTAGGTGTCCTGAGCCTCAGTTTTCTCATCTACAAACTGGGGATAACAGTACGTGTCCTCTATCTTTCAGGGAAGTCTTTCTTTCTTCAAGGAAGTAATGAGACGGTGCTCTCAATTCTGTCTCCGTTCTTTAGAATCATGTGTGGACCTTCTTAAAACGACGAAAAGCCCAGGTCACACCCCAGAGCTACTCATTCAGAGTCTTGAGGATGGGATCCACATTTAAAAGTAGTGCTTCTTGTAAAAGTTCCACAGCCAGGTCTCTTGGAAACTGTAAAGCTCCCCAGAAAGTGCCTTGCAAACTGGAAAGTGCTGTTTTGCCAGAAGTTGCTGCTCCCAGCAGTAAATGGTGCGATCGCAGTTTCCTATTTGGCCTTGTCAGATCATCAGACACATTTGACTACCTAAGCAGATGGTGGCATTTCTCGTGGATATTTTGAAAAAATAGGACAGTTTCCCATCTGCCCGCAGTGACTCAGGAGCTGCCTGTCCTTCCCAGAGGCAGGAGCAGTTGTTGAATGTCCTCCGAGGATCCCTTTAGCCTCAGGGAGCTTTGACTGTGCCTCCTTCCAGGGCAGGGGCTGTCACGGGAGCACACGGCACACCAGCACGTGGGAAGGGCACAGCCAACCAAGGGCCACAGTGCAAGCGTGGAGATAGGGGCCCGACCCTGTGTGGCCCATCTTCCTCTGTCAGTGGAGATGCCTGGGTCTGGGCAGATGAGGGATGAGTCAGAGGGACTTTCCTCTGTTACCCGGCCCACCACCCGGGAACGTGGGGTTGACAGTAGAAATGAAAGGGTCTTGCTAGCTAAAAGGCTCTGCTCAGGTAGGAAGAATCATTGTGATTCCTTTTGTTATTATAGTTAATATGACTGTGAGTTTTCAGCTTTCCCAGCAGCAACCGGACTCAAGGTGACACTGGCCCCATCTGACTGTGCCCCAGGCTCATCCCTTCTCTAGCCCTCAGCCTAGAAGCAGGAGGAGGCCTGCGTGCTGGTGAGAGGCTGGCTAGTGGGGTTTTTCCCCTGCAGAAGGGAAAGTGATAACACCTTCGACTTTGCAAGCTGGAGCCTACCCAATGCTCCTCTTCATCTGGGGACAGAGTGGGGTTGCCTAGAAGTAACCTTAGCATCCCTCTGAGGGGTCTGCAGTTGGCAAGAGTTCATCATGCCTTGCAGTAGGTTCCTTCTAGCCTTGGAACCAAACACCTTGGATCCTGTTCTTTGCCTAAAAATACTGAAAACTCATGGACCCCTGAGCTTATAACTACTGCTTGGTTGCTTGTCTGCAGTTCATTCCTCCAGTGCGAGCCTGTTCTTTTCCAGCCTCCTGTGAGGACATCCCACTCACCCTGAGTTTATAAAGGTGTGCAAGATCTTCTATCTGCTTGGGACTTTCTTTCCTATTTTCCCTGTACCCCAGTGCTATTTGCTGGTCTGTTCTATGGGAAATGGTTCAGTCCACACCAGTTATGCTATAGGCTTTGAGGCCCATGTGTGTAGGTCTTTGAGGAAGCACTGAAACAGAAAGCTTTCCTTTCAGCTCCTTGTGGGGCCTGGACTACTGGGCACTGTGCCCCACCCAGTCATGTCTGCCATTTTCTCCCTGTTGGATGGAGAAGTATGAAACGATGAGATACTAAGACATTGGGTTAGAGGATTATGGGAGTGAGTTTTACAGACTCTAACAAGCAGCTGAGTTATTCTGGGTAGGAATCTAAGGGTAAGAGAAAATATTAAAGGAAGAGAGAAAGTTAGACCTGTAGATCAAGATAGTCCAGTGCTTTGGACTTCAAGATAGAGAGGAAATGCTCATGTTAGTTGAGAATGTTTAGTAGTCCCAAGTATCCTTTATTATCCTCTCTTTCTCTCTTACCTGGCCGCATACTCAAGCATGTGCATATCTGCATGTGTGTGCACACACACCTTCAAACACACACACACACACACACACACACACATCCATGTTGTGGGGCACTCTGCTCACTGATAGGTGCCCCCATATGTCACCCGCAGGTTTCCACCAGTCCCTGTGTGCATGAATCCCTTTTCTTATTATCTGTGTTGCAACTGATGAGTACACAGGGGCTGGGTTTCCTCATGTCCAAACCCTATGATGTGGGTCTCAGTTGCTCTCTACAGTGAGTACCTCCCCTGAGTAGGGACCCTCAAGGGCAGGGACTCTGTCTTACTTGTCTCTGAATCTCTAATTCCTAGTACGGTGCCTGGCACATGGTAGGTGCTCAATAATTGCTTGTGAACCTGAAGTTTGGAATCTGACTCTAGGTAATAAATGCAGTGGAGACTGCTATCTGTCCGTCTTCTTCCTGGGCATGCAGCTAGAATAAATTCCCTCTCCTGCTGTTAGGTTTGGACATGGGACTGAGATCTAGTAACAGAACGTGAGCAGAAATCATGAGTGCCCCTTCTGGACCTGGCCCATCAAAACCTCCCACAGTGCTTGCTCTGTGCCCTTTCTCCCTTCTGGCTGACTAGAATGACAATGGCCCAAGGAAACCTTGAAAGTCAGGCACTGAAGACAGTAGGACAGCTGCTGGCCAGGGTCCTGAATGGTGATGTGGCATAGAGCTGGAATTCAACCTGAAAACTCACCCTGGACTATTACATGAGGGAGAAATAGACTGCTTATTCTTCAAGTCACTGAATGCTTTGGGTCTGTTACCATAACTAACACCATGGGACTGTGGGCCTTGTTTATCAGCACGTTGGTCCCAGCACCCAAGGAAAAGTTGTGTGCTTATGGAGCCCATGGTGCTAGATTAGGCAGGAGAGTCCGTTTGCTCTTAGATATACATTCCTCCCGCCCTTTAGACCTCTGCTTTCAAGACCTGTACAGCAGGCTCTAGGTTCTGGTTCCCAAAGGAATAAGGGAAAGACGGAGAGAGGAATAAGGTCAGGGAGTTTTCTCATGGAAAGCAGATCTCCCAGATTTACAGCTGCAACATGACCCCTGGTGTCTCTCTCCCTGGGTCCTTACACTGCTCTGCCTGTTTTCCCATTTGAAAAACTAAAATAATCAGGGTGATGGGTGTCCCTGTGGTATAAGAAGGAAGGGCTTATTAAAGACAGCATCTTAGGGACTTAAAATAAACTATTTAAAGGGGGAGAGAATGAAACAATGTGGTGCAGAAAGAAAGAGCCCTGGGGAGAATCCAGAGGACATGACAGGAATGCTAATATAATGGGCCTGTCAGTCAGGGATGCAGAAAGACACTGTTCCCTCTGTAAAGCCACACACTTATTTTAGTTACAGTGTTTGGCCCCATCCCAGGGCCCAGGGTCACTTTTTGTCTTGTCACTGGTACCCCTTAAGTGGTAGAGTACCACAGTCAGTGGTGGGGATGGACGACTCACATGGTCCAGGGTGCTCAGAACATTTTTTGTTTTGGAGATGGCAGTGGCCTGGGCAGAGACATTTCACAGCTGTTGCCTGACCTCAAATAGCCTTTCTCAAAGGGCTAAGGACCAACCCCTGAAGAGGGACCCAGGCAGGACCTCCAGCTGCCATTTTGTTTTTAGGGAATGTAATAAATGAGTAGACATATTTTCGGCAAATGGGAGAGTGCATTTAAAGATTAAAATAACTTTAATATTATAAAAGAATGCATGGTTACTGAAGAGGATGGGAAAATTCACATACTTACAAAGAAAAAAATTTAAATGCCTGCAATTCCATCCTTCAGAGATAACCACTATTAACACTTTGATATATGCTTTTTTCTTTGTCCTCTTCTTACCTCCCTCTCTCCTTTCCTTTCCACCTCCCCCCTTCCTTCCCTCCTTCCTCTCATCCCCTTCCTTCCTTCCTTCCTTCCTTCCTTCCTTCCTTCCTTCCTCCCTTTTCCCCTCCCTCCCTCCTTTCCTTCCTTTCTTCCTTCTCTCCCTCACCTATCTGATAAGTTCTCTCATTCTATCTAGTTATATTTAAACATATGGGATTCTATTTTCCTTCCTTCCTTCCTTCCTTCCTTCCTTCCTTCCTTCCTTCCTTCTCTCCCTCATCTATCTGATAAGATCTGTCATTCTATCTAGTTATATTTAAACAATATGAGATTCTATTCTACATCTTTTCTATACCTGTTCACTTAGCATACGTCCATATCATTAAATAGAATATCATTTAAAATAGCTGAAATATGTTGTTACATGATTGAACAATGGACACAGTTCTTTTCTTTATTTATTCCTTGCCTGTGGAATCTCTGTGTCTTCACAGCTGAAAGTGTGGTCAACACGATGCATGGTTAATGCATCAACATCACCTGGGAGCTTGATAGAAATGCAGAATGTACACTGAGCCAGAATGTGCATTTTAATACAATTCCGAGGTAATTCATCTGCATTATAAGGCTTGAAAAGCTTGGGTCCAGTCTTGTGGTCTTAGTCTGATGAACATTCATTCATTCATTCGTTCGTTCATTCATCGTGTAGTCATTATACCCCAGGCCCATGCAGAAGAAGAGGAAAACAGAAATGACCAAGAAACCATAGTCCCAGGCATTGAGAAGCTCAGAGCTCCCCATCTAAAGGGAAGACAGACTTTGGGAACAAAATAAACATAATCTGTACTAGAGGTCTGTGGGAGCACAGAGGAGAGAAGCATACAATTATACCTGCATCCAAAAGTATTTCACAGAGGAGGGGATATTAGAGCTGGTTATTGAAGGATGCATAGGAGTTTGTTGGGAAGGGAAGAACATCTATGCAAGGGGGACTGCTTGTGGAAACACACAGGCATGTGGAGCGGTTGCTGAGAAGTGCAATGTGCTGGAGTGTGGGTCCGTGCAGGCTGACCTGTGTGAGGTGACGTTGGAGAGAAAACTGTGGCCAGCTCCTTAGAGGCCTTGCTTGCCACATGGAGGAGTGATGGCATTGTCCTTTAGGTTAAATGGAACCTCAGTTTAGCAGGTGAGTGATAGATACCACATGGTTTGAGTTTTAGTCTGGTTCCTCTGGCAAGTGAGGGAGGATGGACTGATTCGGGGTGATCACAAAGGTGGACTCCTGAGTGGGGAATGGCCAGGGCCCCGTGAGGCAGTGAGGGTGTGGATGAGGGGGCATTCAAGGGCATTTCTGGGGTAGGACCAACAGGGCTTGGTGACCAATCTGATGTGGAGGTGAGGGAAAAGGAGGCATCCGGGAGGCATTGGAGATGATCCCTGCCAGATTTCTCTCTGCAAGGTGTGAGTAGATGGTAGTTGTCTTCTTGAGATGGGAACCCAGGACAAAGAACCAGGTTTAAGTGGCGGTGGGCGGGGGGGAGGGTGGTGGTGATGAGTCCTATGGTGCTGTCTGGCTCCCCCCATAATCATGGCATCTTCTCTCAGCTCCATTTGCCTGGAATGCATGCCTCACATTAATTGTCTGCCAAATACCCAGCCTTTCTTCCTGGAACAGCCTCTAGAAATCATGTAGGTGACCTGAGCTAAGTGCAAGTGACTGATAGCTGTTTCCCCTCGCACGACCCTGGAACTGCCCAATGTGAATGTGCTGGGGCCCTGTTTTACCTTGACTTGCTGCGATAGAAGGAAAGCCTGAGTAGGGCCCAGGCAGGCACTTCGCAAAAACCAGAAGGATCTTATTACAGGGAAGTTTTGACCTGTGAGATGGCCCCACGGCAGGGTTCCCCAAAACAGAGGCCTGGCAAGGTTTCAATTTATCCTACACCCCAACGTCTGTGCACACTGGGGTTTAATTGTTATCTTCTTCTTTTTCACAGCATCAAATCCCTGCAGGACTTAAGTGGAAAATGACAGGGTTCCAGGCTCTCTGTTCTGCAAGCCTGCTGAGTACATTTCCCCAGCCCTGTGCCCACTCTTCCTGCTTGTTGAGCTGGCCTGGAAGTGCAGGCATTTCTTTCCCTATGTTTTTCTTGTGTCATGTCACTGACGCCTGGAAGTTTTAACAGGAAAAGGGCACTGAGTGGAGACTTTAGATACCCTTGGGAAGCTGTCCATTTTGATCAAAAGGGACTTTGAATTCCCTTGATAAGCTGTCTTCCCTTGGTGTTTTCCTCTTGGGGTGGGGGTAGCACGTTATTCCCCTATTACTTGGTGCCCACTGGTACTGGCTGTGGGAGGGCTTACGTTTTCCTGCCTTGTCCCGTAGGCCATTGGGCACATGCGGCTGTTTAAATTTAAATTTTGACTTATTAAGATTAAATAAAGCTAAAAATTCAGTTCTTTAGTTGTTCTAGCTCCCTAGGTGGCTGGTGGCTATGTATTGAACAGCACGCAGGCGGAACATTTCCATCATCACAAAAAGTTTTATTGGACAGCACAGTTTTATTCCAATGTGCCCAGGTGTTTCTTGAAAGCTATAGGACCAGAGGTGTGTGAGCTAGGATCTTTTCACTTCCTTCCTTCCTTCCTTTTGCTTTCTTTCTTTCTTTCTTTCTTTCTTTCTTTCTTTCTTTCTCTTTCTTTCTTTCTTTCTCTTTCTTTCTTTCTTTCTTTCTTTCTTTCTTTCACGCTTATTTATTTGAGAGAGAGAGAGAGAGCGAGAGAGCGAGCACACAGGGGAGGGGCAGAGAGAGGGAGACACAGAATCCAAAGCAGGCTCCAGGCTCTGAGCTGTCAGCACAGGGCCCAGCGTGGGGCTCGAACTCACGACCCGTGAGATTATGACCTGAGCCAAAGTTGGACACTTAACTGACCGAGCTACCCAGGTACCCTAGATCTTTCCACTTTAAAATGATGCTTCTTAGACACTGGGAAATACCAGGCACCTTAAGTTAGGGGAGGACAGGTAGCCCACAGCTCTTCAGAGCCCTCATGGATATGAGAGGGAGCGTTCCAGGAGCCAAATGGATTCAGTCTAGTGGAACCAAAATAGGGAACGTGACTCCCTGAGCTAGCCATGCAAAGGGTTGGTTGCATTCTGGCAGCTTTACCTCCAGGGCAAGAGGTGCCACTGCATTTGGGGAGCATGCGGGCGGGTTTGGTCATGGCCTGGCCCTCTGGCTCACTGCAGAAAAATCAGTCCACCTGCCTTCACCTTCCTGTGCCTTTTCCGTAGGGTCATCAGACCTGTGGCCTGCACTTGGAACAGGGTCGGTTCTTATGCTGTCTTTCTCTCATCTATGTGTGGACAAGGTGGCTGCTGATGTTGTCTGGTCTTCTAGCATCAGGCACCTGCTCACCGAGCCCTTCCCATCTGCCCCATGCTCTCTAAAAGCCACCTTTTAGAGCCATCAGGGCGGTCTGCCAGCCCAACGGGAATCCCAGCTCCTCTCTGAAGCTCTGACTTGCTCCAGGAGAAGCACTGCCTGAAGTTGTCGTTGCCCTTTCTTTAAAGATACTTCATAAGCTGAACTGAGTCTAGATGTGGGATGAAGAGCAGAGCACCGCTTTGGGGAAGGGCCGCCGAGATGAACTGGGTAGACACTTACAGGAGAAGCCTCCACACTGGGACTCGTGCTTAGAAGGTGATGACCTTCCCCTCTTGCCTGAGCTTTTTCCCCTCCCTTCTGCTGTGAAAGCTTAATAGTAGGCAGAGGAGCCCGTGTCTCTTCCTCACCATTATCTTGTCTCCCTGGCAACAGTTATGCGTCTTCAGCGAACCCCTCTCCTGGGTCTTTTTGAGGCTGGACTTTCACAGCAGGGCCGCAAGGGAGATGTGGAAATGCAGGACACACAGGACCTGCGGCCAACGGCCTCCTCCTTTCCCTGAAGCCAGGGGGATGCTGAAGGAGGGCTGTTACGCTTGTGAGCTTCCTGACTCTGCTGAGGGCAGGCCAGAGTGTTGTGGCCACTCCACTGCATTAGCTGAAGTGACTAGTTCTTGTTTCTTCCTGCTTCCTGGAGGGGATGAGGGCATGGGTCACTGCCAGACCCAGACCCATGCCTGCAGGCTTCTTTCCCCCCTTCCTTTCCCCTTCACTAGCTAAGACCTTTTTAATTGGGGCAAACACAAACGTTCACTGACCAGTGGGGTCAGCTAAAATCTGCCTAAGGGCAGAGTTGTAGGCAAAGAGTCCTGACAGCTAGCATAAGCCTAGCTGTCACAGCAGAGTAAGGCAGCAGTGAGGCCTGCTTTCACGCGGGAGAAATTGGTTGAATATGGTGGGATTTTAGCAACATCACTCTGTCTAAAAGTGCACCATCTAGAATTTGATAAGGTCTGAAATTCTACCATTACAAATTCACTCTTTTGGCTATATATATTGTCTTTAAAAATAATTAAAATGCAAGTATCCCTACTCATGGGTAGGCCCCTTTCTTGAGCATGAAATAGGTTATAGAAAATGGGGCAGAGAACAATTTACCTGGGATGAACTTGTCATCGAAGAGTTGAGCAAATTTATATACAGAATAATTGTGGTTCACCAAAGACAAACTTTTCTTATGTCTTGATTTTATTTGGTATTTGTTCCAGCTGGGTGGTCTAGATTGAGTTTCTTTCATTCATAATGCAACAGAGATCGAGATTTTCCTCCTTAATGCCTTAGTTTCTCATATTCCATCCTGTCAGTCACAGTCAGGGACAGAATGAGAACGGGACCTCAGAAATATCTGGACACCTCTATTATTTTCTGTTGGGCCACTCATATTCCTTACAAACAGTCCAGTTAGCTCAGTTCCAGCAGTATCTATTGCTCGCCTGCCCAGTGCCCAACATTTATTCAGAGAAAACTTATAAAGCAAATCTGATAGGCACAACCCTGTTAATCATTTAGGATGTTTTTGGCTACAAAGAAACAGAAAACTTAAGTAAATGATGTATTAAGTGATAAATTTGTTCAGTTACATACCAAGAATCCTGTAAGTAGGTAGGGTGGTTCCAGGTTGGTTAATGTCTATTTAACCATGTGATCAGGGACCATTTGTTCACAGGAGTCTCTTTTTTTATCAATTGAAAAAAAAAATTTTTTTTTGTGGCAACTACCCCATCATTCCTGTCACATCTCATTGGCCAAGACTAGGTCACATGACCCTTTTAACCCTATGGTGGAAGAAGAATGGGCTTACCACAGACCAAGATCCATGTCTTCCCCTCCTGAGTAAGGAGGATAGACGTAAGGTTACCTTTCTCAAGGACATGGACCCAGAGAACAGTGTGAATATGGAAGCAAAATTAGGATCTGCTGGCCCGGAAGAAGAGGGTGATGGGTTTGTGTGGTCGGCAAACTATACCTGCTGCATCCAGCACAGTGACGAGGGTGCAAGAGAAAACAGACCCCAGGTCTCTGTGTGAACTTCCTATCAAGCCAAGAAACCTATAATCCTTGGAATAACTGAAGAACACAAATAGTCACAGAAACACCTGAGTCCCCAGGTGGATGTGGCATGGAGGCAGCTCAGTGGGGCGGCACAGAGGAGTGATCCATATGGAGTTAGATCGGAAAGGACTCCTGGTAGAAATCTATTTTGAGCTTGATTCTGGAGAACAAGTTAACTAGGCATGGGCCGGCAGAAAAGAGGAGTAGACATTCGAGATGGGATAGCAACAGTTTCAAAGGCAGGAATGTGGGAATTTGACCTCTCCTCATGATTGTGCATGTGAATGTAGGTGGCATTTGGGTCTCACTTGTGATGAGACCATAAGATCCATGAACGTATAGACTGATCTCTTCCCACTGGGTCCCCATTGCCCAGCACAGCCTGGAGTAATCTATTAATGCTTGTTGTTGAAATGGATTAATGATGATTATCTGGAAGAGTGGAGAAGTAGGGAGGAAGCAGGAATGAGCAGCAGACTAGTGCAGTCCCATGCTCCTTTAATGGGTACATTAGAGGTCTAGGACCAGGGAAATAAATCACTCTCAACTCAGGGCTTCTGCACAAAGGAAGTGACTTCAACTATTAAGAGCCCCATCCAGACAAAAATCTTTGTGCTTCTGTTTGTTCCATCACTTTGTGAATGGGCCAGGCTAGGTTGTCTACTGAGGTCAGGAAGGTTGGCATCAGGTTGTGTCCTGACTAACAGGATTTGCCCCTCTTCTATGAGTCAGGGCCATGGAGAGTGCTGGGGACCTGTGTGAATACCAGAGGAGGCAGAGATGGTGTGATGGATTAACTACTGGGTGGATTTGTCTCGCTGTGTCTCCTTTGCCACCGAGTCAGTTGACATCCTGGCCAAACCTGACTCAGGGAAACAGATAAAATTTGCAGGGCCAAGTGCTAAAGTGAAAATGGGGCCCCTTGTTAAAAAACTATTGAGAAGTTCTAGAGAGTGACTACGGAGACTTAAAGCAAGTGGAGGGCCTTTCTGACCATGGGAACCTTCTCAGCATGGGACAGCTGTGAAGCCAGGACGGGGGGGTGGGGAGGAAGCCCCCACAACCCATTTCATAAAGGGGCAGAAGGAGAGGTTACCGGTGCTGTCTCGATCAAGAGCTTTGTCTCCTTTCGTAAATTTATTTATGAATTTGTCTCCAAATTCATAAATGTATAACCGCATCGTGTTGGTGAAAGTCCGTATTTTACAGACTGCGAGGGCTCCTTCTTTTCAGAGGAATGAGGAGGGAAATAACAGGGTGCTTAAAAGCAATTAGTTGCAGCAACAAAAGAACAAAGGGAACAAGAAAGCTATTATGCAAATGTGCGTCCATTCACTGCCATTCAGCCTTGGGGAGCCTCACGGTATATTCAGAAGTTTCTGCCTGTCTGAAGTATTAGTCCCTCTATACTTAATATCATGCCTCTGTACAATTATTTATGTTTTTCCTCCCCTCAGCACACTAGCAATTGGCAATTGGCCTCTTCCATGTCCTGGTCTTATGTGGGCTTAACTGCTATCTTGACTAAAAGCAGCAAAGAATGGCAAAGGTAGCTTCGATCCTGCAGGAGGCTCCCCCAGACAGAGGCACCCACGATTCAAATCTGACTCCGTTTTGTTCTGTAAGGGCTTTGGGAAAGAGGAAGCTGAGAAGTACCTTCCAGAGGGTCCTGGGCAGCAGGATTCAGGGTAGTGCGTGCTAGTGGGTTATGCTGCTGTCTGTGGTCCTGAATCATGATGTGTGCCTGCTCCTTTCAGACGTGACCTAGCCAGAGATTATGGAACTGGGTGACCTTGGCCCTTACTGCTAAAGACCCAACCAACACATTTCAGACCGCATTTATGCCTACGTTAAAAAACACTGCATTATATTCAAAATACATCTGCCTGCTTTTTAACATAAGAAACACGGGGTTCAACTAAATGACCAAAGGAGAAAAGTTGTGTTTCTGGCCTCTTAAGAGAGTTCAAACCACAGAATGTGTTGGTCTGGGGCCCTCATCCACTAGACTTCACTTGAGTAACTCCTTGCTCATGTGTCTCCATGGTCTGGCTTAAATCAGGGCTCAGCCAACTGGCTGTCCCACCACTGGGTGAATGCCACCACTGAGGGTGTGGCATGTTGATGTCAAGAAGGTGGGATCCATTTCTTATCAGCTTTGAAATATTTTACGAATGAATATGAATGAATGAGTGAAGGGCTCAGACTCAGAGGGAGGGACTGGATTATGAATGTTTAGATGATTTGCTGGGGTTCAGATGCTGGAACAGGTCTTACGATTAAAGAAGCATTCCAGACTCTGCTACTTACTGACTTTGTGACTTTGGGCATGTCACATGTCACATGACTTTGGGCATCTCTTAACCTGTCTGCTGGAGGCAGGATGGAAATGAATGTTCTGCCACCACCACAAGGAGGGAGCCGGTCATGGATAGCAGGGCACTGCACCTCAGTTTAGGAATCATTGTTCGCTTCTCCATACACCTGCATCTGGGCTGTGGCTACGCACATGCCCCTTTTCACCGCCCCAGGGGGAGGGGCTGCCGGGACAAGACAATCAGAGTCTATTGTAGAGGCTTCTGAGGGCTTCTGGTAGTCGGTACTGCCTAAAGATTGGGAGCTGTGGAAGATCAGTCATGACCCTGTGCATAGAGGGCACGTGAGCGTATGCAGGACACTGGTCCTCTCCAGGGTTGTCCCAATATCTGGGACGAGTGCTTCTGCTCTTCCTCCGACTGACACAGGCCTGGCTTTAGGAGAAAGGAGAACATGGACCCTGGTCTTCCTCCAGGTGGTGCTTCTTACACTTTAGCCCTTTGTCTGCATTCCACCCCATCGCCGTCCACCCACGTGCCCACCACCAAATTTTCTGATCTGATAAAAAAAATCGAGTCTGGCTATTGAGCATTGCCATTTTCTCAGGGAGGCAGCCAGTCTGACAAATTAATCAGGAAGAAGGTGCTTGAGGAGACTGCTGAGAGGTTAATTTGTAACCCTTCTCAAGGAGCACATTCGCTTTCTGGCAGGCGCCTTCTGCAGACAGCGCCACGAGAGCGCAGGCACCACGGAGCTGTCCCCTCCGCTGCTGCAGAGGCTGGCCCTGGACAGGGCCACGTGGGAGGTGCCGAAAGTAGCTTCAGTGGCAGCATGTGGATTCTCATGCTGAGGTCTTGACTTAGGAACAAGCCCCTAAGTTGCATCTTGTTGGGGGGGGGGTCATGTTTCTCCTCCTCTGCTCCCTGCCTTCTCCCTTCTCTGCTGGAATGTGACCTGTGGTTCCTCACCTCAAATCTGGGTCTCTGTCCTCAAGATGCTTATTTACCCTGCTGCTGCCTCAGCCTCCCCAGGAATGGGGAGGGGGGCGGGAACAGCAGGTAGAAAGCAGGCTCAGTGTGGCTGATGGGCTTCATTTAGAAGATGAGACTGGGGAATGAATGGTCCCCCACCCCTGCAGCTCAGCCTCAATCCTTAATGGATCCTAATTACCCCTGTCCTGTTTGTGGCTTCTCTCTAGGGCTTACCTGTCTGGATGATGGATGAGGTGAATGAGAGAGGTGGCCAGCTGGGGCTGAGGAATCCTCCCTTGCTCTCCAAGGGGTTGGTGGGAGTGTGTGTGTGGGAACTTTAAATCAAGCTCAAAGATTCAGAGGATGGGAAGGGACCATTGCAGAATGAGCTCTTCTCCCCTCTTGTCCCCTAATACTTGGCCCAGTTGATTTTAGCTTAGAAGGAGGGTGGTAGGTGGGGAGAATTGGCCCTTTTGGTGTGAAGCTGCGGCAATACATGGCGAGGGAAGAGGGAAAGACTGGCAGCCCCATGGAGGACTGACTCCAAGGCATGACAGAGAGCTGTGCTTCCTGACGTCTGTGCCAGGTCATTAACACGCCCACATCCACCTGGAGAAGGCCAGCCTCCACCAGAGCTGAGTAGCTCTTTCTAAGTCAGGCTTGTGCTGGGACTAATCTCGAGCTTACTGTACATTTCTACAGACACATACCCAGCGAGGACTCTGTAAATGAATTACATATCATCCCGGCTCCCAGACACGGATCTTTGACCTCCATGCCAGTAGGTTACCTAGCAGATGTTAGATGGCAGTGATTCTGTCTCTCTGCAGATTAACCAGATAAGAGAGAAAGAATAGCATGATTCTGCTTTTAAGTCACATCCATTCAGGACGAAGGAATAGAGCCCCCTCCTTCCGGCCACGATAAAGGTCAGTGTGCTCTGGGAGTGAACAGTCCGGATCTAACTGGTGAGCTGTTGTTATTTCGTCACTTGTTCTATGCCGTGGCTACGTTATGGCTCCTCGAAGACATTGTGTATCTCATTTATCTGCGTCCACTTGGCAATGTCCACTCTGCCTGAGCCTTGGCCGATGCTGCTCGTGGCAGACACACAGAAGAGCAGATGGGGGAGCCAGGGGCCAGAACTGAGCCTCTCTTCACAGTGGGGACGTTAGCCTCAGGTTGCCATTGAGGGAATGGAAGTTTTATTCCCCAGGAGGTAATAGCATGAGAGGCACTTCCAGCCCTTTCTCCTTGCTCCCTCTCTGGACCCACCTTGTCTGCCGGTGAGGGTGAGAGAAGCCTGGGCAGTGGGACTTGGTGCCCCTGGGTTCCCTCTTCCTGAGGAGGTTGTTCTTCTCATGCACGGGATCCCCTCCTCTGCGTGTGATAATGTGGGACAAGGCCTTTATTTGTGCAGCTGTGGTGGCTGGCCTCTAGGCGGGTGCCCACGCATCCTGGCCTCCTGGAATTCATGTCTTTACACGGCATCTTTCACACTGAATAGGGCCGACCTGTGTCAGCGGCAGGAGGGTCCAGAAGTGATGTGGTGTGGCTTCTGAGCCTAGGTCATAGAAGACATTGCAGCTTCAGCTGGTCTCTGGGATCACCCCTTCTGGGGGAAGCCAGCCACCATTCCCACAGACACCTGTTATGGGCTGAATTGTGTCCCCTCCCGCCCCCCATTCATATGTTGAAGTCCTAACTTGCAATACCCCAGAATGTGGCTGCATTTGGTCATAGGGCCTTTACCAAGGTAATTAAGGTGGAAGGGGGTCTTTGGAGTGGGCCTTAATCTGATACGAGTACTGTCCTTTTAAGAGGAGGAGATGAGGACACATAAGCAGAGGAAAGATCATGTGCAGCCACAGAGAGCACATTTACAGCCAAGGACAGAGGCCTCAGAAGAAAGTAATCATGCTGGTACCTTGATGCTGGATTTCTAGCTTCCAGAATTGTGAAGAAAATTCATTTCTATTGTTTAAGGTCCCCATCTGAGGTATTTTGCTGTGGAAGCTCAAGAAAACTAACATACCACTCAGCCAGCCCTGCAAAGCTCTCCATGTGGAGAGGAACCTCGTTGGTAGTCATGTGCATGAACCACCTTGAACATGGATCTTCTTGCTCCAATAAAGCCATCAGATGATTCCAGCCTCTTAGCCTTCGAGTTCTCCAATTGAGGCTCCTGGTGTCATGGGGCAGAGTGAAGATTTCCCTTCTGTGTATCTGAATCCCTAACTGACCTAAACCATGAGATAATACATGATTACTGTTTTATTAAGGCTTTACATTTGGGACGATTTGTTGTGTGGCATTAGATAGCCTATATAAGGTCTGCTGAGACAGTTAAGTCAAGGTAAAGGAGGAATGCCATTTTGAGGAGCTCATTTGGCCACTGAGCTAACCTGTGCACCAGCAGAGAAGTGTGTCCCCAGTTACATGGCCAAGCCTTCCTTGGGAGGGGCACAGGCCCTGCCCGCACTGGAGAGTGGTCTCACATGTGTACACAGGCTGATGTGGTCTGTGGCCAGGGTGGTTGGTGGGATATCAGGGCCAGGGGAGGAGAGCGGTTTAAGCCCCTGCTGTTGAAGAGAGCCAGGATATTGGGAAAGGATCAGCAAGAGGAACCTGGGAACAGAGACCACAGAAGAGAGAGAGGCTGGGATGCCAAGCCAGGGAGGTGATACCAGATCCCAGAATGTGGCCTGGGCTTTCCTGCCCCAGATCAGAAGGCCTCCCTTTGCAGTGAGGATTAAGGGACACTACTAGTCCCTCAATATGGAAACTAATACCTATTGAACATCCACACTGTACTTTATTTCATTTTATTTTTGCAACAACTCTGAGATAGTATTATCTCTACTTTTCACATAAGGAAAGAGGAGACTCAGAGAAATGGGTTGAGAACCTTGGCCATCACATCACTGGTGAGTAGCAGCTAGATTCAGTCAAGAACACCTACTTCCAGAGGTTCTGTTTTTTTCCCAGGTGGTGAAATACCTTGGAAGGTGGCTTGATATGGTGGTGTAGACCACAGATTTTAGAACTAGACTACCTGCATTCAACCTCTGGCTCCCCTGCTTACTAGCCTTGTGACCCTGGGCAAGTCCCTTAACCTCTCTTCAGTGCTTCAGTTTCCTCATCTCTGAGGTAGAGACCATAGCATGTCCCTGGGTTATTGTGAGGATTCAGAGTTGTAAGAGTGCTTGGAGCAGAGCCTAGCACAAAGGAAGCACTTTGTGAGTGTTGGCTGTTGCTGTTCCTTCAACTCTGCAACCTGACCTTTCAAGAACAAAAGGATGTGATTCTCAGAACCAGCCTGGACCTGATAGTGCCTAGACTAGACACGGAGCACAACCAAGGCTGTTGAATCAACCACCTGTGTGTAAACACCTCCCCTTTCCCACTTCTTCCTGATTCCAAACTAAGAAGCTCAAGGTTATGGGACAGTTAATGGCTCCCAACGGATCCAGAACAGTCTCCCCTTAGCCATTGTGGGCTGCCCAAGTCTGAGCTCCCAGGACAAGAGCCCTTTCGTGGAGATGGAGCTTAACAGTCACATTCTAGTGGGAGATGGGGGGCTTGGGCTGCAGACAGAGGGGCGGTCAGTCCTTTGTAGATACACTGTTTCACTCCTGCACCCACACTCCATGGCGGGTTGGGGACCAGCAAGAATCTGTGAGGGTGGGCTTGGGGGCTATCAGAACAGCATCTCCCTGAGGGGAAGGGCCCAGGCTGGGTTTCCAGCTGCTTGCCTTCTAAGTTGAAAAGGAGCAGCTAAGTGTTATTGATCCAAGCTCCAGCAGGAAGATTTGCTAGGAGTTCGCTGGCACCAGCCCATCACTTAGCTGGTATTCATTATTCAGTGATGGGGATGGAGAACAGAGAAGGGCTGGCACTCTGCCGATGAACCTGGCCTCCCAGGGGAGGAGATGACGTGGGGACTGGCAGAGACAGGCAGCCGGCAAAGGGTCAAGGGCGACTTGTTCACATCCTGGGAGAAAGGATGCTTGGTGATGGTACTAGGGGGAGTCCTACCTCCCTGGCAGCCCCGGGACCTCTAGTCTGTGGCTAGAGAAGGGGAATAGGAACTTTGGAGATGGCACCAGGCCTGGCCTCTCTCTGATGAGCTTTGTGGATGGATTCCTGTTTCCTCAAATGCCCACTGACATAAAATGTCCCACCAATTTTGAATGATATATTGAGATGAAACTAGCTTTTACAGTGGCAGAAATGATAATTAAATCCTGAGGCCCTGAAGTGGGTCTGAGTAATGCATTCAATGAGATCCGGAAACCATGGATTTGGCTACTTCCCAACCCTGTGATAGGTTGGCCTGTGCCTAGAGTTGTCGAATTGGATCAGGTTGATGAAAGTGCTTTGTCACAGGTAACACGTTAGACAAATGTCTGCTGTCACCATCACATTGTTATTATTATTATTATAATCATTATCACATTCCCAGAAATACATGTCCAGAAACAACACAGTCTTAATGATAGCTGTGAGAAGTGATGGGTGTTAGGACATGAATAAGAATGCTTACAGAAGCACTGTTTGGAAACAACCCAGAAGCCCGCAGAATAAAAAATGGGTAAATAAATTATGATATCTTTACAGAGTGGAATATTTTATAGCAGTGGAAATGACTCACAAGTAACTGCATGGGTGAATCTTAGTAACATAACGAGTGGGAAAAAAGCAAGTCCTAGAAATCCGTATACGGTACGGCATCCTTTTCTAAACTTCAAAATTAAAACAAAACAATGTAATACAAAGCCTACACATATAGGTGATACAACTGGAAAATAAAGCAAAGGAATGAGAAACACAAGCATCGCTATAATGATTACCTGTGGCACAGGTGGAGAGCAGTGGGGGCAGGGGCCAGGCTAGGTGAGGAATACACAGACGTGTTATTCATATTGTTCTAGATTTGGAATTGGATGGTGAGCAAAGATGAATGAA
The DNA here is from genome assembly GCF_007474595.2 of Lynx canadensis. NCBI lineage: Eukaryota > Metazoa > Chordata > Mammalia > Carnivora > Felidae > Lynx > Lynx canadensis. The sequence goes on from NC_044304.2 coordinate 147,496,505, forward strand.
TATGTAATGAATGAATGAATGAGCAAACATGCAGGCCATGCACGAAATAATGCTGGTAGAGGGTCATAAGCAAGGATGACGACTAGTCCAAGTTGAGTACCTAGAATCCAAAGTGCAGTGTTTTTTTTTTTCATTTAAAGAAAAGTGTGATGTTGAATGGGTATTTGGCACTAGTTCCCCATGTTGATATTCTAGAAAGTCAGTAAGTTTTTTCTAAGGGTGTTGGGGATGCCTCTGTAGCATACTAGGCCCAGAGGATAGTAGCATCTTACATCCTTTTGGGGAGAGGCATGTTCCGGTCTCTCCTACATCCTGGTGTAGGTGTGTGAAGGATGCATAAAGTATATATACTATTGGACAGAACTTCCCTCTATAACTAGTACTGAACTATGACAAATGGTGCTTCTGTAAACATTCTTCCGTATGTCTTTTGGTGTACATATGCATACATTTCCTGTGGCTGTATGTCTGTGGTGAAATTGCTGGGCCATACACTACATGTATGTTCAACTTTGGTAGATATTGCTAGTATTCTGAAGTGATTGTACCAATCTGCACTCTCACCAACACGTTTCAGATTCTACTTGCCCCACATCCTTGCCAACACTTGGTATTGTCAGCCATTGAAGTGTTCATCATTGTGTTGGGTGTGAGATCATATCTCACTATGGTTTGATTTTGTGTTCCTTTGGACATTAATGAGGTTGAGCATCTTTTCATATATTTATTGGTCACTTGGATATTTCTTCTTATGAAGTATTTGAGTCTTTTGCTCACTTTTCTTGTGTCATTTATGTTCCTTCTGAATTTTGATACTCTTTATATATTCTGAATATGACACCTTTGGAGGATTTGTATATTCAAGATATGTGTATTTGGGAGAATATATATATATTCAAGATTGTCCTGGCTATTCTTGGATCTTTGCATTTCCATTTAAATTTTAAAATAGACTTAGATTTTATTTATTAATGAAAAAACCCTAATGTCCATGAACAGGAGAGCAGCAGATGCATAAACTATGATATAATCACACAAAGGAATATTACACAGCAGCCTAGATGAATGAATCTCTTTCTGTAACATGAAGCAATATGGGTAAATCTTAGCAAAGTAATTAATATTAAGTTGGGGAAGAAAAAGTTCAGAAGAGTACATACAGCATAATGCTCTTTTTCACAATGCAAAAAACAACTAAAATAAAAATCTTTGCTTTAAGAAATCTATAGAGAGCACCATATTAAAAAGAAGTAAGAAACATCAGACTTGTGATTCAGGATGATGGCTACCTTAGGTGGGGATAGCAGGAGGATGAGATGGGGAATGGCTGCACAGCTAGGTGGTAGTTACTGTGGAGGTCTAGATTTCTCATTGGGTGGTGGATTTATGAGTGCTTATTGATTGTTAAAAAATATGTATTTATTTTTGAAAGAGAGCGAGCATACATGAGTGGGGGAGGGGCAGAGAGAGAGAGAGAGAGAGAGAGAAAGAGAGAGAGAGAGGATGATACCAAGCAGGCTCCATGATATCAGTGTAGAGCCCAACACAGGTCTCAATCCGATGAACCCGGAGATCATGACCTGAGCAGAAATCAAGAGTCAGATGCTCAATTCACTCAGCCACCCTGGTGCCCCGCATTGTTAAAACACATATAAATACTCAAATGAATAAATGACTAATGATGAAATGTTATGTGGATTGAGGATTATGATTAATCTGGACTTAATGCAGTTTAGGTCAATTATACAAAAAAGGGCTGAAAACAAAGGATTACATGAAGATACCACTGTCAGTCCCTTTGTTGTGAGGCCCCCCGGTCTACCAAGACATTTCATGGACTGAGGAGAGGTACCAATGTCAAGATGCCTATTACTTATTAGTAGAGCTTTATTGCTTCTAAGTTTGTTTTTAGAAAAATAAAGTGAAATAGAAGTTTTATTTTTTTCTTCCTGCACCCCAATGTATCTTGTGTATTCCTTGGGGTATATACATGCCTCTGCCCTAAGCAATTGGAATTTTAAGCCAACTTTCATTTTAGATGGATCACCCAGTTGGCATGGGGAAGATGAATTGGCATTTTAGATGAATCACTCAGTTGGCATGGGAAAATCAAATTCTCTGAAGAGCATTTAGGAGGCTATCAATACACTCACTCCCAGTCAGAAAGGACAAGAGCCTACAGAGTGCTCTTGGGAAAGGGAAGGAAGCAAGGAATATGAGAAGTCTGTAAGAGAAGGAATTCTCGGGGCTTAGTTTCCTTCAGAGTAGAACACCCAGGAGCTAAAAGAACTGTATATGTATTATTCTCCACTAACGACTACCATTCTCTTAGAGCCAGAATCTCTATTTGCTCCAAACTATTGGGCCTGTTACCTTCTTACAGAATCCCTATAGAATGTTGACACTTTTATGTGGGTCCCAGGGCAATTACGGCCTTAAATCTGGTTCTCACTCACTGAAGGACTAATTGGTAGTGCTGACCACCTTCAGATGTTGAAGGGAAATCCAGCAGCCCATGATGGAAACTGAAATCTGGAGGATAGTATGGCTTGAGGGTGAGGGTTTTTTGTTTGTTTGTTTTGTTTTTAGATTTTATTTTTAAGTAATCTCTACACCCAATGTGGGGTGTGAACCTGCAACCCTGAGATCAAAAGTCACATGCTCTACTGACTGAGCCAGCCTGGCGCTCCTGAGGGTGAGGTTTGACTTTCAGGAAAGTGTGATAGAGCTGCCTCTCAGATCCCTGAGCTTGGACTTTTCTGTTTCCTCTGACAGCAGCCCGTCAGTCAATGGCCTTGGATGCTTCCACAGCTGATTTTTAATTGAGAGCTTCAGATGGATTATAGAGAGGGCTTAGAGGAACCACAGTCCGTGAGGGTAATTTGGCAACAGGCAAGTTCTCAATCCTTGGATTTTGGGAAAGAAGACCATGTATTAGGCCACAGAGACAAAGGCTTAAAGTATTTTGGGCTAGAAGGAGGTCACATGCCACCTCAGGGAAAACAAAGGCTTGCCTTGTCGGGGCACCAAGTCAACTGCCTGCCTATGTGCTCCCCCTTCCTGGGCCTTCACTTACTGACCTATAACATGGTGGTATACAACTAAATGAGTCTTAAGGTGGGGGCGAACCTGCTGCTGTGAAGAAACCAAGTGACACTGCTGTTGAGCAGCCCATCCCCCCACTGGGGAGTTACGTGACCCCAGCTGAGTTATGCGGGGAGCCCTCGTCTCCTGGTCTCTAATGGCCTCATAGATGGGGGATTATGTAAATGAGCATGTGTGACAATGCCTAGCCCATGGAGGCCTCTCCCAGAACATCATTTTTTTTCCCTCTTGGCTTTTGGTTTCCAAATAGTAGAAGTGGTGGTCCGGGCTGGGTATGGATATATGCAGGATTACCATTCTAACATGGCTCCTGCATGCCTATGTGGCCCACTGGCACTGTTTCTCTCCAGCTGGACTGCTTTCCCTTCGCCCTGGCCAGAGCTGGGAAAGAGGTGGATTAACAAGGAGCTTGCGTGACATAAAGGAGCAGTCTGGGTTTCTGGAGTCAGAAACTGTGGGCAAGTTACTTACCTCTCAAGCTTCAGTTTTCTCTCACATAAAAGCAATGTGTCCTAGCCCTTGGGCTCATTGTGGAGGGTAAAATGAAAAACAGGGTACATAAGGCTTCTGGAACACAGTAGCTGATCTCTAAATGTGAGGTGAATCCCCACCCACCTTCCCAGCCTTCCCCCTTAGAACACACTTGTGGGACTTCCTGCGAACTTTATTGTGTAGAATGGTGGCTCTCTATGTGTGCTTCTGGGCACAAGGGGCCTGAGAGAATTCATCAAAAATCAAGTCATGGAAAGTCAATTCATCACTTTTATTTTGCCAACTGGCGATTTGGCTTCCCATCCATTGAGTGTTGGGAAAATTAGTTTTGGCAAGTGAGCCTGCCTCCTGGAGGAATTCTCTGGGTGGACTGGGCTGATCCAAATGCAAGTTTAGTAAATGCTCTGCTCAGGAGTAGGAAGCAGTGTGCGATATGTTGAAAGCTGAGCCCTGCAGTTTGTGGCCGATGTCAGAGCTGCCTCTCCCGATTTCTGCTTCTGCATCAGCCGCCACTGTGGTCATCACCATGAAGAAGTTCTTGTCGGAGAGGAGGGAGGCTGCTGAATGGGAAGCTGAGCCTCCAGGAAGGGAAGACTGATGTTATTGGTGTTTCTCCCCAGGCCCTTGGAGACTCTCTCATCTCCTCCTCTAACCGTTCTTTTCGCTGCCAGACAAAAGAGAAGGGGCCAGGTGGCACATGGAGTCAGAAGGCAAAGGTAATGGCTGCAGGAGGTGACAGATTAGAAGTTCGTGTCATGAAGAGGCATCTGAACCCTGAATTCCTCTTGTAGGGGGTCATGATTCTTTGCTTGTAAGCAAAGGAAACAAACTAGTTAATTCACCTAAGGGGTGCCCCCAGCATGGAAAGGAGGCTGGAGAAGGGGCTCAAGGATGGACGAGCACCAAGGCAGTGCTCCGAGGCCTGCCTGAAAGCAGCCACCATATGGTCACAACGCAACTACAACCGGTTGTTTTCAGTCTCTTTGTTCTGTTGCTCAAGATACAAATTCCAGAGAGGGAACTATCTGATGGCATAGTTTCCATCATATGCTCTTTTGTTGCCTGGAAAGAGTGGAGCTTCTAATTACCTAGCCCCCAGGTTGTACCTAGTGGACAGGAAGCAATTCCGATTCAGGAACTGAGCTGAAGAGAAAATAGTTAGTAGGAAGCCAGATAATACAAATCATGGCAATAGCATATAGGCATATACCATTTAGAATAAGCTAGCCACTGTTCTAAGTGCATTACGTATGTTAACTCCTTTAATCTTCCTCTGTGGGCAATGAGGATATTGTTATCATGCCCATTGGACAGATAAGAAACTGAGATCCCAGGAAGTGAAATCATGTAGTAAACAAGTGCTAGGGCTGGGATTTGGGTCAGAGTTTGGTTCTTAATGCCTTTGGACTACTGTCCACATTACTACTGTTCACTTGAAAAGCAACTTGGGGAAAATCAGGGAATTGAGTAGTACAAAAGAAAGCTGGTTTGCTCAGGGTTTCCAAGAGTAGAAGGAAACTAGAGACGTTCAGGGATTCCACCATTTTGGTCTCCCAATTCTCAAAAGACTCTTCTATCAATTCCCCTCTGGAGCGTCTCATTCCTTTGCTCAAATGCAGATGGTCCTGCTGAGGGGGTGGGGAAGAGGTGGGGGTGGAGGCAGGTAAACATAAGCTTGATTTAACAAGCCAGGGAAAGGAGAGGTATTGCACAGATTTAAGATTTAACAAAAGAAGATCTAAATTGACATTTTATTGACTTGCAGTGGGAGTTGTTAAAGACAGATTACTGCACCAAGGGTAGAGTTTGATTGAGAGGTCAGGAGAGGACTCAGCCATCAAAGGCATCCAACTTGAAGACTAGAGATACCCCCAGGGGCAAGGTAAGCACATAAATTTGAGCTTACACATGGATACTTGCCAACACACACACACACACACACACACACACACACACGCACCCCAAATAAAACCTGAGCTGCTCTCTTAGTCCCAGAGGCCAGGCCCAGAGACACAGGGTGAGATGGGAGAGAACTAAAGCACAATGTGCCAAATTTGATTCTTAATAATACCCTCTTCCCACCCCAACCCGATTGATCCCCAGACCCACTGGGAGCTGTAGAGATGGAGTTCCTCAGACTTTAAGGTAGAAATAGGATCTTGAGAAAACGCCCCACTGCTTCCGATAAGAAAGCCCTTCCATTTCAAAGCCCTTTCCTCAGGGACTTAGCACGGGCTGGATGGCTGTATTCAGAGATGCAGAGCTTGCTAGGGGTGCACAGAGGCAGCAACAAAGGTCTGCTCCCAAGAGCCCAGCACTCTGGGATCTGCCTTGGTGGAGTGGTACGTGGGGACAGGACAGACACATGGTAGGGAGAGACTGACAGAGACACAGCTGGATAATGAGGAGCTGTCCTGCTTAGACTACAGTTCAGGGATCCTTCACAGCAGTGCTGGCATGAGGGTCTGGATTCCAGGTTGAGTGATGATGAATCTTATCCCAAGGGGCCTTTTCTCTGTACATTACCTCATGGGTTGCACCCACTGTTTCTCCCTCCTAAAGCTGAGGGGTGCCTGGATCAGTGTTTGAACGGCCTCTTTCTCCTCTGTTCCTGCAACTAATATCACATCTTTGGGAATCTTCTGTTGGCTCTGTTTCTCTCCTTAGCTCCTGCCTCTGAGGCAGTGACTGTGTCCAGTGGAAGATCTATGACTTCCATGTGTAACTCTTCCCTCCCCTTAGGCCACTGTCTCCCTGGGGGGATCCAGTGCAGGCAGGGTATTATTATTAAAAGCAACTTCTCACACCCTCACAGATCTCTGTTATAGCTACTGGAGGAAAGGGCACTGAAAATCCTCCTCACCCTATTTCAAACCTCTCCCCCCAACTGGGTTCTTCTTTTAGCTCTCAGGACATCTTTTGCACACACACATCCCACCTGCTCTTAACCCCATATGGTTCCAGGTTCCACTTGGACTGAGCACCATGAGAAAAGGAGCATCTGGTGTAGCAACAGATTTGAAGGTGACCTTCATTGAGCCCTAAGAGAGATAACAGTCTCTCTGCAGTCAACAAGCCTGGCTCCTCTGGATACTAAAATAGCAACTGTGGAGTAAATCTGCCCCCATCCCCACCTCCTTCCTTCTCTTTTTCTTCAGGACAACACAAAGAAACTCTACGGGTGAATTGGGAAATCACAGTGCCTTTTAACAGCCTGAAAGCCTGAAAAGAAAGTTCTCGTGCATGTGTGTGTGCATGTCTTTGCAGCTCATCAGCTCAGGAAAGCTAGTTTCTCAGCATTGTCACCACCACTTTTCATTCAGCAAACTCTGCCCTTTTAGTTATCATCTTATTTGTTCTATCAAAAGCCCTGAGTTATGAGGGTCCAGAAAAGGTGTACCGCATTTTAGATGGGAGGGAACCAAGGTTCCAGGAAAGAAGGTGCCTGCTCAAGGTCACCCAGATGGAGTGGCCAGAGCCAGAAGATGGCTGTTTGCTTCCTTAGGCTTCCTACTCTAGATTTCCACTGGGAATGTAATGTGTTCTCAGGGCTTGATTGCTGAACCTCGGGAGCATTTGATACTGGGGTTATTAATGTAAGTGATTTTAGCAGCGTCCTGCTGGTTCCCACTCTTTGCCTCTGTTCCCTGTGCTGGGCCTAGAGCTGTTGTTCAGTGGTGGTTGGAGCACCCAGTGGGTGGTTTTCAAGGTAGGGACAGATGGAGTGAGGAAGGAAAGATCCTTCACCCTGTGTCTGTTGCAGAGGGGAGTAGAAATTGGATTTGTCAGGGTTGGAGTTAGCAGAGATATGGAATTTGTGTTTATATGGCAAATTGTTGAAGGGAAAGGAGAAGCTGGCAAATGAAATGATGGAGATGTCTTTCTGAGTAAACAAAATAAAGGGTGGGCCCAGTAAGAGGAGGACTCTGTGTTCAGCTCATATTAGAGCATGGAGACAGGATAGTCCCACTGAGGTTCCTCCAACCCAGAAGATCCTCTTCAGCCTTCTAGAAAACTGATGGGCAGTAGTGGCTCACAACCAGGGCAAAGCTGGTTCTTGCATAACTTGCCCATGTGGAAAAGGGGACAGAAAGGGACCACAGTCAGGATTACTTTGCAGATAGATTCTAAGATAATTAATTAAAATTAGGTTATCTAGTTCCACCCCTTCAGTGTTCAGATGAGAAAACTGAGCTCGGTGAAATGCCCAAATGAACACGGCTACTAAGCTACAGAATGGAACTAGAACCCAGGTTTGCTCAACTTCCAGTCCAGGGTGACTTTCAGCACTTTCACTGATGAGGGTCAGGTCATTTGACCAAGTGCCCTTTGTCTCTAATAAGAGATCATGGGATCATTTATACTAAGTTATTTTTGTTTTCCTGCAGTCTGGAGAGTACATACTTGAGGTTTGTAGAGCCCAACCAGTATCCTGGGCACTTTACTTATGTTGAATCCTTTCCAGTAGATCTAAAATATAGCAGTTCAGAAGAGAGTCCAGAGAAAATAGGTTAAGTGGGGAAACAGGATGGATCAGTGCAGAAAATATGGGAATCTAATATTCAGAATTCTTCAAAGATAGGTGCTGAGTTCCATGGTCAGCCATAACAGAATAACTGGGACCAGATTTATGCTCTGACTTTAAACAACTGAAAAACAAAGCAAAATGTATGAAACAATGGTTTTCAGAGATTGGACCACAGGTAGCACAGGAGTGTGATCTCTGAGAGAAGGGAAACAAAAGAGGTGAACCCTGGGGTTGCCCCAGCTTACTCCTGAAGGTGGTTTCTAGGCTAATGTGAAGTGAGGGTGATGGGAACAAAATGGCTTGGTGACCTTAGTGACTTGAGAAGACAGGCATCAGAGTTTGGGGAGGCCTAGGTAGCCAGAATTTTCAGGGTAGAATAGGACAGAGAATGGGGTAGAATTTCACAGAGAGGGAACTCTGGAAGTCTGCAGAGAAATCTCCTTGTATCTTTGGCTGATTACAGATCTGCCCGTGCATGAGAGGAAACTCACCATGGCTGGAAGAACCCACTAGAAAGCAGTAGACTGTAACACTTCTAGAGTGCACAGAGGAGTAAGAATAATTCGTGCTCCCACCAGTAAGAGTGGAAAGATCTAATAAATGGGGCATTGGGTAGAATCCTCAGAAGAATATTTTCTCAGTAATAGAACTCAAATACCTCTAGACTAATAGTTGGTGTGGACCTGCCCTAACAAAGACTAAAAGCAAATTTCAAAAGAATCCAACTGATGCCAAGTAACTTAACTATGTATGAGAGCAAAATCACACACACACACACACACACACACACACACACACACACACACTTATAAGACATTAAAAGAAGGTAATAAAATGAATAACAGGAGAAAAATCAGTTAATAGAAATAGGCCCAGGCATTATAGAGATGATGCAATTAGTAGAGAAGGATTTTAAAGCCACTATTATAAAAATATCCATCTATTCAAAAAAGTATAGGAAAATGTAAATGTGAGGAGGAAGATATAAAGAAAGACCAAATGGAACTCTTAGGGATGAAAGACACAGTATCTGAAATGGAAAGTATACTAGATGGAATTACAATAGACATGATGCTACAGAACTAAAATCAGTGAACTTGAGGAAGCATAAAAGTGATCCAAAATTAAGTGTAGAAGAAAATGACTAAAAAACATAAACATAACATCAGTGACCTATGCAACAAAATGAAGTGGCCTATTGTATTACAGACTTTTGTCTAACTCTTCCATAAGTTTTTGAGAAAGGACTATTGAAGTCTCCAACTGTAACTGTGAGATTTTCTATTTTTCCTTCTACTTCTAGAAGTAGGAAAAGAGGAAAGGGTAGGACAGGAAAAATGTTTCAAGAAATAATAGTCACTTTCTAAATGATGATAAAAAGTAGGAACCCATGGATCCAACAATTTCAACCAAATCAAAGAAGAAGAAACATAAAATCACACCACGGCACATCATAACAATGACTAAAAGCCAGAGACAATCAGGAAATAACAAAAACAGCCAAAAAAATGACACGTTATGTATAAAAGGGCAAAGATAAGAATGGTAACAGAATTCTTACTATGAACAAAGCAAACTAGAGGGTTTTGAAGAACAACATTTTAAAGTTATGATAAAAGACCTTCTCAACCTAGAATTCTATACCTAACAAATATATGTTAGCAATGAAGGGGAAATGAAGACTTTTCCAGAAAAAAGGTGAGAGAATATACCACAGCAGGCTTGAACTATAAAAGATTAAATTCTTCAGGCAGAAGAAACATGAAAACAGAAAAATATTCCATGCTCCTGGATTGGAGGAACAAATACTGTTAAAATGTTGATACTACCCAAAGCAATCTACATATTCCATACAATCCCTATCAAAATAACACCAGCATTCTTCACACAGCTAGAACAAACAATCCTAAAATTTGTATGGAAACAGAAAAGACCCCAAATAGCCAAAACAATCTTGAAAAAGAAAACCGAAGCTGGAGGCATCACAATCCCGGACTTCAAGATGTATTACAAAGCTGTAGTCATCAAGACGGTATGGTACTGGCACAAAAACACTCAGATCAATGGAACAGAATAGAGAACCCAGAAATGGACCCACAAACGTATGGCCAACTAATCTTTGACAAAACAGGAAAGAATATCCACTGGAATAAAGACAGTCTCTTCAGCAAATGGTGTTGGGAAAACTGGACAGCGACATGCAGAAAAATGAACCTGGACCACTTCCTTACACCATACACAAAAATAAACTCAAAATGGATGAAAGACCTAAACGTAAGACAGGAAGCCATCAAAATCCTCGAGGAGAAAGCAGACAAAAACCACTTTGACCTTGGCCGCAGCAACTTCTTACTCAACACGTCTCCGGAGGCAAGGGAAACAAAAGCAAAAATGAACTATGGGGACCCCATCAAAATAAAAAGCTTCTGCACAGCGAAGGAAACAATCAGCAAAACTAAAAGGCAACTGACAGAATGGGAGAAGATATTTGCAAATGACATATCAGATCAAGGGTTAGTATCCAAAATCTATAAGAACTTACCAAACTCAACACCCAAAAAACAAATAATCCAGTGAAGAAATGGGCAAAGACATGAATAGACACTTTCCCAAGGAAGACATCCAGATGGCTAATAGACACATGAAAAAATGCTCAGCATCACTCATAATCAGGGAAATACAAGTCAAAACCACAATGAAATACCACCCCACACCTGTCAGAATGGCTAAAATTAACAACTCGGGAAACAACAGATGTTGGAGAGGATGCAGAGGAAGAGGACCCCTTTTGCACTGCTGGTGGGAGTGCAAACTGGTGCAGAAACTCTGGAAAACAGTATGGAGATTCCTCAAAAAATTAGAACTAGAACTACCCTGTGACCCAGTAATTGCACTACTAGGTATTTATCCAAGGGATACAGGCGTGCTCTTTCAAAGGGGCACATGCACCCCAGTGTTTATAGCAGCACTGTCAACAATAGCCAAAGTATGGAAAGAGCCCAAATGCCCATCAGCGGATGAATGGATAAGGAAGATGTGGGGTGTGTGTGTGTGTGTGTGTGTGTGTGTGTGTGTATTATGCAATGGAATACTACTCAGTGATTCAGTGATCAAAAAGAATGAAATGTTGCCATTTGCAACAACGTGAACAAATATATGATTTCACTCATATGTGGAATTTAAGATAAAAAACAGATGAACATAAGGGAAGGGAAGCAAAAATAATATAAAAACAGAGAGGGAGACAAACTAAGAGACTTAAATACAGAGAACAAACTGAGGGTTGCTGGAGTGGTGGGGTGGGGGGATGGGCTAAATGGGTGATGGGTATTAAGGAGGACACTTGTTGGGATGAGCACTGGGTGTAATACACAAGTAATGAATCGCTAAACTCTATTCCTGAAATCATTATTACACTATATGTTAACCTGGATGAAATTTTAAAAAATAATTTAAAAAACTGCTATGAACATCTGAGTGTTAAGTCTTTGTGTGAATACATGCTTTCATTTCTCTTGGGTAAATACCTAGGAGTGGGATTTCTGGAAGGAAGAGTAAAAGAATGTTTAACTTTGTAAGAAACTACTAAACTGCCTCTTGAAGTGGCCGTGCCCTTTGGCATTCTCAGCAGCAAGATGTGAGAGTTCATGTTGCTCTACATCTTAGTCAACACCCAATAATATTGTCAGCCCTTTAAATTTCAGTGATACTAGTAGCTCGCTATGGTATTAATTTGCATTTCCCCAATAACTAATAATGCTGATCATCTCTTCATATGCTTATCTGCTACTCAGTACATCTATTTGGTGAAGTGTCTGTTTAAATATTTTACCCATTTTCCACCAAGGTGTTTGTCCTCTTAAGTTTTAGGAATTCTGATTCATGAAGATGGTATATATCTCCATTTATTTAAGTATTTAATTTCTTTCAGCAATATTTTGTAATTTTAAGTGTGAAGGTCATGCACAGATTTTGTTAAGCTTTCCATAACTATTTCATATTTTTCTGCATTAATTGTGATGATCCTACAGTTTTTCCTTTTTAGACCAATTAACTTTCAAATGTTAAACCAACCTGGTATTCCTGGGATAACTTCACTTGGTCAGGATATAGTTTTTATATGTTGAAGTTTCTTAATTTTTCAAGGTTTTGCTAAGGAGATGGTGCCTGTGTTCCTGTGGAATATAGTTTCTTTTTCTTGTAATGTCTTTGGTTTGGTATCTAGGTAATACTGGCCACATAAAAATGTGTTTGGAAGTATTTCCACCTCTTCTATTTTCTGGAAGAGTTTGTGTAGACTTGATACTATTTTTCTTTAAATATTTGATAGAATTAATCAGTAAGACAGTCCAGGCCAGGAGTTTTCTCTGTGGAAAGAGATTTTTGTTTCATTTTGAAAGATTTTTGGCTATGAATAAATTTCCTTAATAAATATTGGGCTACTCAGGTTACTGCTTCATTTTCAGGTGACCTTTGGTAGTTTGCGTCTTTCCAAGAATTGGTCTGTTTTGTCTAAGTTGTCAAATTGGTATAAAGTTGGGTTTTTTCTCACTATTCTTTTAATGTTTGCAAGACTTGCAGGAATGTCCCATTTTTCATTCCTGTTACTGGTAATTACATCTTATTTAAGATATTTTCTGATGTTCCTTGTGATTTTCCACATAATCTGAACAATGGAGTATTTAAAGCTATATTATTGACTTCCAAATATTTGGGGATTTTACAAATATATTTCTTTTGTGAATTTCTACTTTAATTCTATTGACCAGAAAATATATTTTCCAGAAATTTGATCTTCTAAAATTTATTGACACTTGTTTTATGTTCCAGAATACAATCTGGTGAACATTGGTGAATGTTCTGCATGCATCTGAAAGCAATATGTAGTCTGCTCTTGCTGGGCAGAATGTTTTATATATATCAATTAGGTCAAGTTTGTTCATAGTGCTCAGAACCCCTTGACCTTACAGACTTTTTGTCTAACAGTTCCATAACTTTTAGAGAAAGGACTACTGAAGTCTCCAACTGTAACTGTGGGATTTTCTATTTTTCCTTCCAGTTCTATCAGTTTTGCTTCACATATTTTCAAGCAATATTTTTAGATGCCTGAGCACTGAGGATTTTTGTGTTTTCTTGGTAAATTGACTTTTTTATCATTATGTAATGCCCCTCTTTATCACTGGCAGTTTTCCATAACCTCAAGTCTTATGTGTCTCCAGCTTCCTTTCAGTTAGTGTTAGCATAGTACATTTCCTTCCACCCTTTTACTTTTAACCTCCTGCTCTTTATATTTAATGTGGGTTTCTTGTAGGTGCATATAGTTGGGTTTTGCTTTTTTATCCACCATGACAATCCTTTTAATTGGAATATTTAGACTATTTACATTTAATATAATTACTTATATGATTGAATTTCAATGTACCATCCTATTATTTGCTTTCTATTTGTGCCATTTGTTCTCTTTTTCTTGCGTTTGTCTTTTTTATTAATTGTACTTTTTATGAAACCATTTTATTGCCAATATTAGCTATAGCTCTTTGTTTTATATTTTTAGCAGTTGCCCTGGAGTCAGTTAGTTGCAGCCTGCTTCCCATAACATTATGCCTCTTCACAGAGACAGTAGTAACTTCACAAGAGTATACTTCCATTTCTCCCCACCTTCTCTTTGGCTATTGTCATACATTTATTTTAAGTGATGCTACTACCCCAAAATTACACTGTTTTGCTTAAAACAGTCAATTATTATGTAATGCATATAAAAATGAGAAACACTTTATAACTATTCATATATTTACCACTTACAGAACTCCTTGTTCCTCTGTGTAGATCTAAATTGTCAACTGTTTTCATACTTCTTTTTTATATTTTTTCTAATTTACATCCAAGTTCGTTAGCATATAGTGCAACAATGATTTCAGGAGTAGATTCCTTAATGTCCCTTACCCATTTAGCCCATCCCCCCTCTCACAACTCCTTCAGCAACCCTCTATTTGTTCTCTATATTTAAGAGTCTCTTATGTTTTGTTCCCCTCCCTGTTTTTATATTACTTTTGCTTCCCTCCCCTTATGTTCATCTGTTTTGTATCTTAAATTCCTCATATAAGTGAAATCATATGATATTTGTCTTTCTCTGATTGACTTATTTCGCTTAGCATAGTACCCTCTAGTTCTATCCATGTGGTAGCAAATAGCAAGATTTCATTCTTTTTGATTGCTGAGTAATACTCCAATGTGTGTGTGTGTGCGCGCGTGCGCGCACGCATGCATGCGCACGCACACCACATCTTTGTCCATTCATCCGCTGATGGGCATTTGGGCTCTTTCCATACTTTGGCTATTGTTGACAGTGCTGCTATAAACACTGGGGTGCATGTGCCCCTTTGAAAGAGCACGCCTGTATCCCTTGGATAAATACCTAGTAGTGCAATTACTGGGTCACAGGGTAGTTCTAGTTCTAATTTTTTGAGGAATCTCCATACTGTTTTCCAGAGTTTCTGCACCAGTTTGCACTCCCACCAGCAGTGCAAAAGGGGTCCTCTTCCTCTGCATCCTCTCCAACATCTGTTGTTTCCCGAGTTGTTAATTTTAGCCATTCTGACAGGTGTGGGGTGGTATTTCATTGTGGTTTTGACTTGTATTTCCCTGATTATGAGTGATGCTGAGCATTTTTTCATGTGTCTATTAGCCATCTGGATGTCTTCCTTGGGAAAGTGTCTATTCATGTCTTTGCCCATTTCTTCACTGGATTATTTGTTTTTTGGGTGTTGAGTTTGGTAAGTTCTTATAGATTTTGGATACTAACCCTTGATCTGATATGTCATTTGCAAATATCTTCTCCCATTCTGTCAGTTGCCTTTTAGTTTTGCTGATTGTTTCCTTCGCTGTGCAGAAGCTTTTTATTTTGATGGGGTCCCCATAGTTCATTTTTGCTTTTGTTTCCCTTGCCTCCGGAGACGTGTTGAGTAAGAAGTTGCTGCGGCCAAGGTCAAAGTGGTTTTTGTCTGCTTTCTCCTCGAGGATTTTGATGGCTTCCTGTCTTACGTTTAGGTCTTTCATCCATTTTGAGTTTATTTTTGTGTATGGTGTAAGGAAGTGGTCCAGGTTCATTTTTCTGCATGTCGCTGTCCAGTTTTCCCAACACCATTTGCTGAAGAGACTGTCTTTATTCCAGTGGATATTCTTTCCTGTTTTGTCAAAGATTAGTTGGCCATACGTTTGTGGGTCCATTTCTGGGTTCTCTATTCTGTTCCATTGATCTGAGTGTTTTTGTGCCAGTACCATACCGTCTTGATGACTACAGCTTTGTAATACATCTTGAAGTCCGGGATTGTGATGCCTCCAGCTTCGGTTTTCTTTTTCAAGATTGTTTTGGCTATTTGGGGTCTTTTCTGTTTCCATACAAATTTTAGGATTGTTTGTTCTAGCTGTGTGAAGAATGCTGGTGTTATTTTGATAGGGATTGTATGGAATATGTAGATTGCTTTGGGTAGTATCAACATTTTAACAATGTTTGTTCTTCTAATCTGTGAGCATGGAATGTTTTTCCATTATTTTTGTGTTTTCTTCAATTTCTTTCATAAGCCTTTTATAGTTTTCAGTGTATAGATTTTTCATGTCTTTTGTTAGGTTTATTCCTTGCTATTTTTACAGTTTTTGGTGCAATTGTAAATGGGATCAATTCCTTGATTTCTCTTTCTGCTGCTTCATTATTGGTGTAGAGAAATGCAACCGATTTCTGTGCATTGATTTTATATCCTGTGACTTTGCTGAATTCTTGGATCAGTTCTAGCCATTTTTTAGCGGTCTTTTGCGGTTTCTACATAGAGTATCATGTCGTCTGTGAAGAGTGAAAGATTGACTTCCTTCTTGCCAATTTGGATGCCTTTTATTTCTTTGTGTTGTCGCATTGCTGAGGCTAGGAATTCCAACACTATGTTGAGTAACAGTGTGAGAGTGGACATCCTTGTCATGTTCCTGACCTTAGGAGGAAAGCTCTCAGTTTTTCCCCATTGAGGATGATATTAGCAGTAGGTTTTTCATATATGGCTTTTATGATCTCGAGTTATAATCCTTTTATCCCTACCTTTTTGAGGGTTTTTATGAAGAAAGGATGCTGTATTTTGTCACATGCTTTCTCTGCATCTATTGAGAGGATCATATGGTTCTTTAAAAAAATTTTTTTTAATGTTTATTTATTTTAGAGACAGAGAGACCACAAGTGGGGGAGGGGCAGAGAGAGCTGGAGACAGAATTTGAAGCAGGCTTCAGGCTATGAGCTATCAGCACAAAGCCCAATGCGGGGCTCGAACTCACGAACCATGAGATCATGACCTGAGCCGAAGTCGGACACTCAACTGACTGAGCCACCCAGGTGCCCCTCTTATCATTTCTTTTATTCTCCATGATTTTGTCTTCTGTATCGCTGATTTACTACTCTGCTTCATTTATCCTTGCTGCTGTGGCGTCCATTCGCTATTGCATCTCTGTTATAGCATTTTTAATTTCGTCCTGACTAGATTTTACTTCTTTTATCTCCACAGAAAGGGATTCTATGCATTTTTCAACCCCAGTTAGTATTCTTATTGTCGTGGCTCTAAATTCTAGTTCAGACATCTTGCTTGTATCTCTGTTGATTAAGCCTCTGGCTGTCATTTCTTCCTGCTGTTCCTTTTGGGGTGAATTCTTTCATTTTGTCATTTTTGAGGAAGACAAAAATTAAAACAAAAAGCAAAAATTAAAAAATTAAAAATAAAACAAAAAATAAAATAAAGGAAGCTATATCCTAGGTGTGTTTTGTTCTGCTTATTGAAAGAAGCTTGATAGAATAGAGAAAAAAGGGAAAGAAAAGAGAGAAAATTTAAAAAAGAAGATAAGAAAAAAATTAAAACATATATAGAATAAAGTAGAATAAAATGAAATAAAGTTAAATAGAATAAAAATTTACAAAAGAATAAAAAACAAAAAATATTTAAAAATTTTTTTTAATTTAAGAAAAGAGAAAATAAAACTATAATTTTCTCTTTCTGTATCCCAGAAAAAGAAAAGAAAGGAGAAAACAAAACAAAACAAATTCATAAAAAACAATTTGAATAAGAATAGAAGAGAAAAACCTGAAATAAATGAACTAGCAAACAGAATGAAACCCAAGTGAAGTTGCATCCAGTTTCCTGTAGAACTCAAACTGTGTAGCACTCTGTAGTCCATACACCAAGCAGATGAAGAGACTTGTGCTGTTCTTCTATGAGATGTGGTTGGAGGGTGCAGTTGAGTGGGACTTGGTGTAATGGCTCTTTTCTCAATTAGGTGGTGCTGCGTAGCTTACTGGGGTGGATCAGTGTGGTCTGAATGCATGTGGGTGCATATGTGCACGTATGGAAGGTGTGGAAATAGTTTCACCCAGCTTCCTAGTCTTTGGCACAGGAACTTTGCACTTTCACCTGAAATCAAGCACCCCTCCTTTGTCTCAGGCCTTCCTCCATACCCAGTCTATATCCTGTCTGTGCCCAAGCCATCTTCCTGCCAGGTGGCACCTCCATCCAGACTTTTATCACAGATGGGGCTGTGTTTCAAATCCCCTCACTTTAGAGACCTGTGTCTTGGGCCCGCTGTACTCTCTGGGTGAGTGAGGTTTCACTGAGGAATGGCTGGTACCCTCAGAAAATGTTCCCGCGATTGTGCAGTGGCAGAGGTTCAGAGACTGTGACAATTCACAACACACAGCCCATGCCACATTACACCGTACTCTGAAGTCTTTGTCCCAATACCAACAAACATGGCCATAGTGGTTTTAATTCTTACTGGATCCAAGTTGGACACAACCCAGATATCCATTGACAAGTAAGCAGATTCACAAATTGTAGTAAATGCACATGATGGAATCCTATTCAGCAATGAAAAGGAATGAATTACTGGTCTGAGCAACAATATGAAGAATGTCAAAAACATTGTGATATGTGAAGAAATCCAGGCGCAAAGACTACATAGTTTATCATCTCATTTATGTCACTTTCTGCAAAAGGCAAAGCTGTGGAGACTGAAAGCAGATCAATGGTTGCCAGAGAGGTAGGGGAAGGAGAGGTGGCCAACAGGCACAATATTTCTATTGTGACAGAAGTATTCTATATCATGATTGTGGTAGTAGTTGCACATATATGTATGTTTGCTACAACTCACTGAATTAGATATTAAAATTTGGTCAGTTTTATTGTGTGTAAATTATACTTGATTCAAGCTGATTTAAAAGTAAAATACCTACTTGGCCTGATTTAGATTCGGAGAGTTGAGGAAAGTACTAGATGACCTTCCAGAAGTGGTTCAACCAGATGTCACTTGTTATGGTATAGATTACTGGTATCTGGCGGGGTAGAGGGATTTGCAGGGAGGGGATGGGGTGGAGCATGTAGAGATCTAGGAGGGGTGGTATTACTGCATGAGGATGACCACAAACTCATCCTCGGTGCACCTTCACCCTGGGAGGACATCCAGCGTGTTTAAGGAAAGGAGAAACTCTGCTTTTCTTAAAACCGAGTATGAAAGGGACAGAGGGTTGGGATCGCAGTTTGGATGCACGATGTAACTCTGCCAGCTGCATTTAATGTGTTGCTGTTCTGAGTCACCCAGTTTATTAACAGCAGCCATCGAAAACCATTGTAGTTTGGTACTGGCTGGAGCTTCCCTTTCCACTGTGACCACCCACCCTTCCCCTGTAGGAATTCTTTGCCCGAAACCCTGGTGTCCAGGAAGTTATTTGTGGAATAACTTTTGCGTGACTGTTTACTAGTCAGGCTTCTCTGATTGTGAGGCAAAGAGACACACAGAGAATTACAAGGAAACACAAGGAATTACAAGGGGACAAGGGGGAGCTAGAAAACCAACCATTTAGCTGCTCAGTCACCTGGATCCTAGTTTGTCCTATACTAGGGTGTGCAGAGGCTCACATAAGACGCAGAGTATGGCCCCCTCAGGGAGCACCCTGAGCTTAAGTGATTATTCTCCATGATAGTTTCCAGAAGTGGGGTGTGGTATGTTGGTGACTTTCAGGGTGACACCCATCGCCAGGTTCTGTAGATGACTTAATATTCATAGAGCCCCTAGAACCAGGCTGGCACGGAGAGAGTGCTATGTAAGTGTTACCTCCTGACCTATCTAAGTAAAGGATGGCTTCCCTTGCATTCCAGCACTTAGATGATTTCTTTCTTTTTACACACTGAGTCCTGGTCCACTTCTCAAGTTTGGTGTTTCCTCTTTTAACAAGCATCCTTTGGAAATGCTAAGAAAAGAGAAAACAGGAAAACCCACTTGGGTTCCTTTTCTTAATCAGAAACTGTGTATGTGACCAGCAGTAAAGTCTTGATGGATTCCTCAAAACACCACTAAAAATGAGTTAAGATATGAAAGAAAACTGGATGGGTGGGTGGGTGTGTGGATGGATGGATGGGTGGATGGGTGGATGGATGGATGGATGGGTGTATGGGTGAGTGGATGGATGGGTGGATAGATGGAAGAGTTTGCCATTACTCAGGTAAGAAGGCAAAGGGAAGGGTGAATTGTGTGACAGGCGTGTACATGGCTGAAGAGAGGAAATTTTGGAGGGTTTAAGTATATGCTTATGGGTCCTTTGGCCCTCTTCAAGTAAGGACTGCATGATAGATTGAGATTTTATAGGTTTAATATTCCCACCCAACACCCTGTGCTTTTACATCTGGATAAAAGGAGCTATAAATCTCTCCAGGCAGAATGACTGGGCCCTGCCTTTCTACCCTTCTCACTGAGATCTTACTTGGAAATACAGCTGAACAGTCAATGATGAATCATAGCATCTGTGGAACAGGCTAGATAAGGAACAATTTGCATTTTCATGTGATAATTCGCCACTCTTGGCATTTTCAAATTACCTATAGAGCCACATTAATTCTGTTGCCATAAACTACCACTCTGTACCCAAGTCACTGGGAAATGGGGACTCAAGTGGCAGGTTTGTTTGGCTTTACAGAGGTGGGAAGAACTTCATTTCTGTGATGCAGGGCATGTGAACCGGGCTGGCCCCTGGAAAGTGCCTTTTGTAGCAGCTTCGTGGAGCAAGGTTGTAGCTTCAGATCTACCTGAAATTGTCATCTTCCATGTCTGTATGTTACTTAGTTAAAAATAAACTAAACACAAATCACGCCCCCTACTCCCTTGCCTCACAGTGCAAAAGAGATGCCCCTTCAGCTCTTTCTCCTTTTCTCTTTCAGGAAGTATATGCTTTGATGGTGGTAAACCCTGAGTGGCTCCTACAACAAGATTGAGAAGGGTAATTTTGCAGGAGCTGTCCTGAGGGCTGGATGAACTCCCTGGCCCTGCAGAAGAAACCACTGTCTGATGCCTGTCTGCCTGCTTCCCAGTGGTCGCAGCTACTTGAAGAGGTGCCATGTGGACTAGTCTTTCACCAGCCACCGTGGACTCTGGCAGAAGGTGGGTGGTGTCAGATGAAGACAGAATCAACTCTTGATCTCCCAAAGTAGGGCTTCTCTTCTATGATACCTCCAGACAAAGACACTTCATGGTCTGCTGCCACCCGACCCCCACTCATTTTCTCCTAATTTTCACAATCCACGAAGTTCCCAATACACATCAGAAACCCTTATTGCTGCAGTGCAAATCCATTTCCTTGCCCCAAGCAGAGATGAGTCGTTCTCAAACTCTTGAGTTTACACATCCCTGCATTTCTTATACAAATTCTGAGAATGCTATCAAATACATTAATGAGGAGCCTTGTAAAAATGAGAATAATTTCTGTCTCTCTATCCTAATTTACATTTGTCCATTTCCTGAGGTTCCATTCTATTAAACTTTAATTTGCTCCCCTCTTATCCCAAGCCTTTCAGAGTCTTATATTGGAGATTTTGTTCATGCAGACAGAGTCGAGTCTCTGGGCTTTAATGGGTTACACTTATGGGCAGGCAAGATGCATTTTGTCTCTGAAGTGATTTTTAGATTGCCCACCCATCTGCTCAGGGCACGCTGGCATAAAGGAGAGGGTGTGCATTGGCATGATAGCAAAGCAGAAGTGATCATTTGTTTTAAGTTCTGTTTATTTTTGTTTTAGTATTCTTTGTGTCCCACTTTGCAGTGGTTGTTTTGAATGACATTTTGCTGCAAGATCTTCCGGTTTCTGTACTTACGAACTGAAGGGCAGGGGTCGGGGCCTGAGGCAGTCAATCCTGTTCTCCTACTTTATCTTTAAAATATATGAAGAAAGCTTAGAAATGTAGAGTGCTTTTTGTTCCCTGGAAAGGAGCACCAGGGAAGAAATATATTAGATTGCGCCATATAAAGTTGCCATTTTTATAGGTCAAAAATGGTTAAATATCGCTGATTTCATATGGTTCAGTCTAGTAAAATCAAACCTCATTAGTTCAGACTAATTTGAGGAAGCTTTGTCAGAATTTGCTGGAGTGTGGCAAAAAGTCTGAATTATGAGACCATTTTAGACAGATGCAGCTTTATTGCACTGAACAGGAAATAGGTCAACAAAATAAGGTCCTCTACAAGTCCATGGAGGGATTTCTTTGGTTAATAAAGGCAATTTGTAATGAATCCACAAGTAGGTTTTGTAAAGGGTGCTTTAATCTAAGGTGTACTTGAGAATTCTTGAGAAGTTTGTTTTTTAAAGTAGCTTTAAGTAGTTTCCTCCAGATTTACAATATATGATTAGTTTGCTTACCAAATCCTTCCTTCAAGACCAGCAAGTGTATGGGCTGAAGTTTACCGGCTGAATTATTTCTTATTCTAAAATAGTGTGTTCCAAATTAATGATGCTTGACTGCTCTATTCCTGACCTTGAGGTTGGACATTAGGTTAATGAAAATCAATGGAGACCGGCCCTCAAGTATTGGGGAGGAGAAAATATATTTGACAACAACATATGTGACTTAAAAAAAAATGAGGCTGGTTTTCTTGTGTGGGCTCATATATTGACTGTGGAGGCAGTTTCTGAGGCAAAGTTCCAACTGTGTTCGGGATAATAGCAGCAAACTTGGAAGGAGTCAACAGCATCCCACAGAACTGCTTTGAGGAGCAACATAATGTGAACGTCCAAGTTCCAACCTTTTGTGGCTTAAAAAAAAATGCTCACATATGCTTATTCTCCTAGGGAAATATTTATTCCCATAAGAAATGATTTTTAAAGGTTCCCTGTAAATAATAGCAATTTCTCCACCACATTCAAGTTTATTTGCAAGCAATTTTATCAATTTTCTGCTTACCTGAAACCCTGAGGAGTGCATGGCGAGAGGGGGTGGGAGGACGAGGGAAATGGGGCTGAGGATTGGTGACCAGCAGAAACACAGACTGGTAGATAGTTTGATAAAATTGGAATCAGGTGTAACTTTTCAGGAGCTCACCAGTGGTGTAGGGCAAAGTTCATCCTCTTGGGATTCCTGCTCTGGCTCCAACGATTCTAGAGGAAAAGTCCTTTCTCAGGGTAAGTGGGTACACCCCACCTTGCTTCTTTTTCCTGCATTGTCCTCTTTTGCTTTGAAATGTCAAATAGGACTCAGAGTTAGGGGCAGATCTGATTAGGCTACTGGACAGAACTGACTCAGTTTGCAGTTACAGGTCTCTAAGAGCAGATAGGACACAAAAATGGGACCAGATAAACGGGAGTTACTTAACAGAGCAAAATAAAATAGACCCGTGATGGACCGGTTCTGAATCTCCCGTAGTTAACTCCAAATCTATGCATGAACCCGTACAACCAAAAAGAGTGGTTGCACTGTATGTAAATTGAAACAACTAGATGAATGTGAAATGAGACCAATCCTTCCCTTGGTAACCTGCAAAATGGACGCCCCAGTGGTGAGGTCTCTGGGTTTCTCTCCTAGCGAGTGCTGTGAAAGAGCACATCATGCTTGCCTCTGCGGCTGTGTCCCTGTCACAAGGGAGGGAGGGTTGCAGTCTGTGTGTTCCTCTAGCTCGGCGTGTGCCCCGCGACGGTTGGCTGCATTACAGCTCTGTGCCCCAATGTAACAGGAGCCCCACGGAAGCTGCTTGAACTGAGCCTTGATCTTGCGTGCTGCTGTTTTAAATCCAGACTACTCTGATCTTGCCCTTGGCAGAGGTTCAGTAAGTCAGGCAACACCCACTGTGCCCCTGCTATGTGCCGGGGACACGTAGTAGTGCTGGGAATCAGGGACAGAAACGCAAGATGGAGCCCCTGGGCTGGAGCTGCTCCAGTGGGGGAGCCAGATGTCTAAACAAATAATTAGAGCACTGTGTAATTAGTGCTAATGGGAGGCGTGTGCAGAGTGCTCTGGGGCACAAACAAGTGACCAGCTAAGCCTCAAGTCACCACCCTCCAGCTGCTCCAAGAGGGTTAATATCACTGTTGTGCCCCCGAAAAAGAAGCTTTGTCCAAGGAGGCGTTGCCGCTGTGTCATCACACACACATATCACACACCTATCACAGGCACACCCCTGAAGGCCTCCCACCTCCTACAGAATGTCTCACGTCACTGTGCCCGCTCCTGGGCCATGGTGGAGACTGCCCAGGTGCTGCTTGCTTTAGGTAACTGCTCATGGCGGGGTGGGTGGTGGTTGTGGGTGAATTCCTGCATCTCACTGTGATCCTTCCCAGTGCCTTTTCCTCACAGGCTGCAGGCAGTCTAGGTTGCCCGATGGTCTCCATGGCAACGGGTCTCTCCTTCCATCTTCTACAAGTGCAGGGTGTCTCTTTGGAGGAGGGCGGGCCCCTGACCAGCGCCCAGCCAAGCTGAAGACTCTGTATCTGCCTCTCTGGGTTGTTTCAAGGCCTTAATTTTTTGCCAGGTATCAGCAGTGGACTAGGAACTCGTGAGGCTCTACTTGTCCATGCCTGACCCCCCGGCTTACTGCTGAATTTAAAGAGCCGCTGACGGTAGCTGCTCAGACTGAAGGTGACCGAACAGGTCCTGAATGTCCTGTCAACTGCCAAGGACAAGGTGGCCACGGCAAACATGAGCCTGGAGTCAGTTCTGGACAAATTAGAGCATGTTGATTGCAGGGTAACCGGGATGACAGAGGGACTCACGTGAGGGGTGAACAAAGAACGTAGGGATACCCAGACGGGAGGAGTGTGACAGAGAACAACTAGCCGACCGAGTACCGCACGGAAGAGGGAGCAGATGCAGTCTGCGGGGCACTGTTAACTATCACTGGGACCAGTGGTTGGAAGAAAAAAGGCCACACAAATTCCTTCCCCTTGCTCGTGTTTCTGAAAAGGCGCCTAAACCTTTCAAAGGTGGAAGGTGTTACCTTTGAGGAAGTGAGATCCCTGTCAAATCAGATAATCAAGCAGAAGCTCGATGGTCAATGGGTGGACATTCAGGTGTAACGTGAGCCTTCAGTGTTTCATGCAAACCTGACTGGCCCCACCTGACACCCCTTGGTACCCACATTCTTGCCTGTAAAATGAGGAGTGAGGTCAGAGCGTGGCTCAGATACATTTGTTTTATAGCCCGGTGTTCAAACCCCATTTTCTAAACCTGATCCTACCTACATGATACCTAACCTGATGGATTTCAGGCACTGCCTGTTTTTCTGAGCACTTTCATATCCACGATCTCATTACCTCTTCCCCATTCCTCTAGGAAGTGAATAGAACAGGTATGATCACAGAGGCAGGGAAGGTCAAGGGAATTTTCTAGAGGTTATGAGCAAGTTAGAGGTAGAGCCAAGGCGGAGGCCAGGGCTCGGGTCTGCCAGTTCAGCCCATTGTCCTCTCTTGCCAGGGGCATGTTCGCTGGTGTTTCCACCTTGGGCACATGATGCCACAGAGAGGGGTTATCAGTTAGCAGTCTCATGCAACACACAGTGTGGCGGAAATAGTATATAAGTAAATTAAGCATCGTTTCCAGAAAAAAAAAATGTCTGGCTGTCAGTTGTTCTCAACTTTGGGCTTTGCCGCTAGATAAACTCCGAGACACAAATCTGCTAACTATATGTGACGTGAATCCATGAGTTATGTAAAAGTGATTTGTGCCGGTGGATCGGGGTGGGGTATAAGTTGAATAATAACAATGTCTAATAAGTTTGAACTGGCCCTTCCTTAAAACTCGTAGTGGGGGTGTTGAGGAGGGAGGGGCTGGCCATGCGAGTCGGCTTAGTACTGCATCCAAGCTGAAAATTCAACAGGCATAATGTTGCCTGGGAAATTGAAACATCAAATGTCAAATAAGATCTCGCTGCTGCTCTAATTCTTTATTCAGGCCCCTGGGGAATAATGTATCCAATGTGACAATCCAATAAACTCTAACATCATCTCCACCACGTGCTATTGAAAAGCCCCTTCCTCTGCCTTCTTTAAATCATGGCGTCTGCTTCTTTTAATCAATCCAACTGAAGCAGTGAATGCAAATTGGAGACCATACTTTATATATGTATCTGCCGGACTTGTCAGTGGATGACAGGTCCATGGAAAACTTTCCACGCTGGCCTAAACTTGGTCTCCAAGTGAACCATGGTGATGACAAGACTTGCAGCATCTACTCTTTCTTTCCAGGGACTCACGTGTCCTTTTATTGTTTTCCCCAGCTCTTGGTGACGTGGGAGGCAGAGCACAGTCTCCTGCCCCACTTAGGAGCTGTAACTTGCAGCCTGAACCTTGTTCACCTGTATGATGCCTAAGGGACAGTGAGTCAAGGGTTGGAGTAGGAGAAACTGGTAACGGAGGGTTGGGGCCAAGGTTTATTAGGTAGGTGACCCGCCTTATGTTTTGGAGCTGCCAGAGGTATTTGGGAACAGGTTGGACTATGGGCCAAGCTGGGATTCAGGGTAGCCTCCATGGTGGTGGTGGTGGGAGGGGGGAAGCGACACATCTGGGAGGTCACCAAGTCCTAGCCATGGTGCATTGATGTGCTATGAAGTCCCAGTTCTTTCTCCGAAATGCCGACCTCAGCATTTATGCTGCGTCTACTCGCCTTAGACGCTGGAGAAGCGGGGGTGGGGGTGGCAGAGAGTGTGCTGCTGGTGAGAGAGGGGTGCTCTGGCTTCACGGGACTGTCCTACTGGCCTGAGCAAAGCCCAGGAATGTCCACCTTCACTCTGCTCACGAAGCCTGTGGCTCCTTTTTGTACTCTGCGCCCTGCCGGGGTGAGGTGGTCTTCCCTGGAATCCTGACTTTGGAGAGGTCATAGCTGCGGCTCCCGTCATGGGTGGTCTTTCAGTGGATGCTTGCCCACTGCCGGGGTCTCAGCCCACAGAGAGATCCAGTACTAGAAAATTCCTTCCTTATGTGGAGCTCAACTCCACCCCCTTTCAGCTTCCTCCGTTGGCTCTCTTTATTTATTTATTTATTTATTTATTTATTTATTTACTTAATTTTAGAGAGAGAGTGTGTGAGCAGGAGAGAGGATCAGAGGGAGAGAGAGAGAGAGAGAGAGAGAGAGAGAGAGAGAGAGAGAGAATCCCAAGCAGGTTCCACACACAGCACTGGGGAGCCCGACAAGACACTGGCTCCCACAACCCTGGGATCATGACCTGAACCGAAATCAAAAGTTGGGTGCTCAACCAACTGAGCCACTCAGGTGCCCCCCGCTCT